>NW_020455577.1:2565329-2568931 GCF_003342845.1 Nothoprocta perdicaria
TTCGCATACTGCTGCCCTAAGCTTCATGATGGGATGTTCTTGTGCCTGGAAGGAGCTGTCTTCAATGGCCTGCCAGCTCTGCTGTGCCTCTTTGCCCTACTGAGCTGCCTCCCATGCGATCYCACCTACTCAATTCCTCGGTAAGCCCAAAAAGGCCCTCCCACAAGCCATGCTCTCTGCTTTGCTTTTCCCTTCCTCACCCTGTCTCAGGCTTCAAGCTCTTTTACATCATGGTCTCTACAGTCAGGGCTGACGCTGATCACCACATAATCACCGCATCCTCACCCTCTTCTTTGTGAACTGTGGGGGCAGCTGTGTTTTACTGCAGGTTGCCCCAAACTGAATCCGGATGAAGGATTTATCCATCACCCGCTGCCACCTTCCAGAAATCCAATCACTTGCCTGTCTGCATCTTGTCCTACATTATGTGGCTGAGGAAGTCACCTTGGTCACAGCACAAGGGTAATTGCAGGGATCTGCATGGAGAAGCAGCTCAGAACAGACAAGGCCAAACACACACACCTTACTAATGAGGCAGTGGCTTGCAGCCTTTAATTCATGTTTCAGGTGGTCACCAAAGACAGATGATTTCAGGACATAATAGTTCAACAAAGTGACAATGCAAGCAATAGGGAATCACAGAATCACAGAATGGTTGAGGTTGGAAGGGACCTCTAGAGATCATCTAGTCCAAAGCCCTGCTCCAGCAGGAACACCTAGAGCACATGGCACAGGGTGGCATCCAGGCGGGTTTGGAAGACCTCCAGAGAAGGAGACTCCACARMCTCCCTGGGCAGCCTGATTCAGAGCTCTGTCACCCTAACAGGAAAGAAGTTCTTCCTCACATGAAGACGGAAGTTCCTGTGTTTCAACTTGTACCCATTATGCCTTGCACTGTCACTGGTCACAACCAAGAAGAGTTTGGCCCCCTCCTCCCTACATTCTCCTCTCAGGTATTTGTACAGATTGGTCAGATCTCCTCTCACTCTTCTCCAGGCTAAACAGGCCAGGCTCGCTTAGTCTTTCCTCGTAAAGACAGATCCTCCTTAATTATCCTTGTCACTCAGCGCTAGACTCTCTCTAGAAAGTTCCACATCCCTGAAAATGTGGGCCATGTGTCAGCCTCAAAATGTTTATAAAGGAAATGGAAAGGCAATCAACCAATACTAAAAAGAGGAAAATACTAGGAATGCTGATGCAGACCATTGCCTACGCTCATCGCAAAGCACAGCAAAATAGAATCTCCTGTGTAAGACTAAAGCCTAATAACTRGGTTGGTGGAGGCATTTGTCCCTTCTGAAGCCAGTTTTTTTCATGTCACTTCATTTATCCAAATATATCTGTGAAGAGAAAGAAGGGGAGAATCAATGAATACTAAGCCAGGCACAGGGCAGTGCTTCCTCAAAGCGATCCAGAGTGGATTTCAGCTGAGGTGCCAGCTATTCTTGTTTGGAAAGCTCAGCTGGGTTGCAAAGGAAGAGCCCAGAGGCCTTCCAGAGGCCTGGAGAAGCTCAGAGAGCTTCTCAGAAGCTTCTGGAGAGCTCAGAGTGGCCACTGCATGTGGGAATGTTGGTGACAAKAGCCCTTCCTCCATGGAGACTCGAGCCCCAGCAGCAAGGAACCCAAGCTATCCCTCTGTAAAAACAGCTGGTGCACACCACAGGGGCCGCTGTGCTGAGGAGAGCACAGGCAGTGAGTGCGGCCCTGCAGAAGCAGGGAGGGAGGAAGGCAGGGAAAAAGAAATGGAGAGGTCCCCCTCCCTTGATCTGGTGCCACCCAAGGGAGAAGCCAGATGCCCCAGATGYGGGTGCTGGGCAGCAAGGGAATAACGTGAGCCCAACTTCGCTCTCTGGAAGCACTGCAGCAGATCTGGCCACACTGCTAAGAGCATGACCATGCGGCCKCTCATGTGGATGCTCCAGTCACATTAGGAAGCGGCTGAGTTCTCCTCACACACYCTGTGTCTCCAAACACTGTTGGTGGTCTCTACCAGCAAGCCAYKGKCCTCTGCCACTGAAGGGCACCAAGCTGCTCTCTCAGCTGGACTTGGTCTTCTGCCTAAGGCAAAAGACCCCACAGCCTGCCAGGCAGGTAACTCATGGGTCTCCTCATGGAGGACTGACTTACTTACTTACTGTGGCATCTAGGGTACTTGAAAACTCCATCCAAGCACTGAACTTTAAATTCCTCAGCTCTTGAAGATTTTGCATGCCACCACCGTCTACATTCAAAATAAATATATTCCCCATAGAGAAAGGTGGAATGATGTGACAGGCTTGATTTTAACTGAATATTGTTTTTTTCCATATCACTCTCATGCACTGTACACGTCCCTGGAAAACAGAAAGCCCATTTATTATTGGCCTGTAGACCTCATGCTGGACAACTGCTCCTCTCATGCTGCAGGTGCCCAATGACTCTCCCCAAAACTTCCATCCTTCGCTGTCTTCCYTCATGGTCRTGGCAGGCAAGTACTGGGAGAGGGCTCCAAGGAGAACAGCAGGGCAGTCATGAGGAAAAGTCTCCCGCTTCCCTCGGGCAATGCCCGGCCATCCCTACTTGCGTGGGCACAACAGGTTTCTTTACTGCGAGCTCAGGGGCCCTTCCACAACTGCCCCCATCTCCATCAACACACGGTGCAGGCSATGAAGGCCTCAGCTCTCGCCCTCTGCACTGTGCAGTGCCTGGGCTTTAGGCAAATTGGAGGGCAAGGCAGGCGTAAACTTCCTTACTGAGAAGCCCATGAAGCCCTGGAGAGGCCAGAGAGGGCAGAAGGAGACCCTGCCACAGCTGCCAAGGAGGAGAGAGGCTGCTGTGGAAAAGCAGGCTGTTTAAGCAGGCAGCAAAATGCAGCAAAACAACCGAGAAGCAGTGGCCGACTTCAGGTGACTTACTTCCCGGCTTGCAGTGGGGATAGACTAGCGTCCCCTCCACACACTGTACTCGGAATGGAGAGGATGCTGGGTCCTGCTTATATCCAACTTTACATTTAAACTCAGCAAAATCACCAGACTTTAAATAAAGCTTTTTCTTTGTGGTCTCTCTCAGCTCAATGTTGTTTCTGTCCATGTCCTCTTCAGATGCCGTACACGCCACTTGAAAAGGGAAGAGCAGGTTCTGAGATCATACAGAAGCACCACGGGGAGTTTGCTTCCCTAGGGCCTAGAGGAGRCCCCACKCTGGCTTCCCTGGCCYACCAGGCACTCACACTCATCCTCCCCTCTCGCAGCCCGCTCACCACGACTTTGCCCCCTGGCTCCAGCGAGGGCTCTCAGGAGCCCTGCACCRTGATGGAGACCCCTCACACAGGGTCACATTTGAACCTCAGAGTCCAAGCAAAGGACAAGAGCAGAAACCACCCTCATTATTGCCACAAAGGGGACACTTAACCCACCTAAGCAAACAGGGGGGGTTGTCCACTGCCCCCCAACACATGTAATAGTGGGAGATCCTTTCAACACATAGAGACTTGGGCACTTGTACTCCACAGTTGCACCTGATGCGTACTCTTGCTGCGGGAAKGAAAGCAGATCTCCACTTTCAATCACTGGAGGTGGGCCGCATTTTTCACTTTTCCCTGAAAGCAAATTTCCAAGAAGAGA
>NW_020455577.1:2569353-2571653 GCF_003342845.1 Nothoprocta perdicaria
ACAGACTAGGTATAAAAAGAGAGAGAGACAGGCAGAGAGAAGGTGGAATGGAAGAATGGAAGGAGGAAGGGAGGGAGGAAGAGAAGTCAGAGGGAGAAACTACCTGTGCATTTTGGCCTCTTCGTCCAGGTCCCGTTCTCACAGGCTACAGTGGAATCGCCAGTCATGTGAAAACCCTGCCAGCACTGATACCGAGCTCTCTCCCCAGGCATGTACTTGGACTTTCTAACACCTTGAACTTTACCACCAGCAATTTCTGGAGGGGGTTCACATGTCACATCTGAAAAGACACACAAACTTATTTGCAGCCATTGAGGTCTTCCTGTAAATAATCTGCAGTTGGACTTATCTATCTGGTTACTCTTCATGCCTTGTTATTCCTTATAAGAGCTTCTATTGCCTTATGATTTTCCACTTCCACACCCACTTCCCTCTCCAGCCAGTATCGTTATTCTTATAATGCTATGATTTTAATCAATGGAATACGAGTTTATCCAGAAACACGTCTTAAGAAGCTTGATGCATCTTCTAATTCTACAGGTGCTTAAGTTTTTCTTTGGYTATGTTCTATTTCGTGAACATGAATTTTGCATGTTGTTATCGTCACTCATGAAAGCTACTTACTAACACATTCTGGAGAAGGTACCCAGCCAGCCTTAGTGCATTGAGCTGTGTTTTGCCCAGATACTACTTTAAAATGATATCCAGAATTACAGTATATGGTGATTGTGGCTCCTTCCATGTATGAGACTTCTTGAGGCCTAAAGTTCCCATTGGGAATTCTTGGAGGAGAGCATATCATTCCTAAATAAAAAGAGAAAAACAATATATTTGCCTGAAGAACATTTGTATAATTATTTCTGTTGTATTAATTCTCCACTTCACAGTAGAGAGTATAATAATACCAAAAAGAGACTTCTTAGGCCAAAGAAAATGTTACAACTCTTTCCAACTCCAGGTTAAAATTGACATTAAGTATTTCTGAACTTCTCTCCAGAATTTCTGACTCCAAAATCCCTCTGGGCAGCCTGTTCCAGGGCTCTGTCAWCATCAAGGTAAAGAAGTTCTTCCTCATATGGAGATGGAACTTGTTTTAATTTATACAACTTACTCTTTGTCCTGTCACTGGCCACCCCCGAGAAGTGTTTGGCCCAGAGAGTTTGGTCCATGTTGGTTGCCTGAGTTTCCATTGCAGCCAGCTGAAATCCAATCAGTATTCTTACTGGACTCCAAAGGCTGATTCATGCGACCACAGAAGTATTTCTTTTCTTATGAGACAAGTCCAGTTTTTAGAGCGCTGTGACTCTACTGGCCATAGCGACCTAGCGACCTTCATGTGACCTCAGACAACTACCTCACATTTRGATACTGCACTTGGGACTCACTCTTAAAATAGAGGAGAGGACTCCAGTCACAACCTTCTTTYGGACYRTTTGGGTCCCCATACCAAAAGCTCTTCCTAGCTCTTTTTCAGCTTCTTGAAATTTTAAAACTGTAGTGTTCTTTTTCCAGCTTACTCAAGAATACTGACGCCTGTCAGGGAAAATCCAGAGGCAGGAGGGAGCAACTCCCAGTGGTTTTCTCTCACAGTTTTCCCAGAGCAGCCCACTAGACCGTGGCAGGAAGTTTGCTCCTGATGTGCCCTAAGCCAGAGCCCATATCCTGAGGGAAGGGGAGGTGCAAGAGGGATGACCCATTGAACAGACCATGCACTCAGGAGTGAAGTGGCCTCAGGAAGGTAGCAGAATTGCAGCCCCCGTACACAGAGGAAAGATGAACAGCTCAAAATGCACTCCTCTTGAACAGCTCAAATCTGCTTATCAAAAGGTCCATTTACCTGGCTGCAATCAAGACTATCTTAACTTGGTATTTGACAGAAGGCAGGGTGTGGAGTAAACCTGTAGTTATCTGTAATACACCAAAAAACAATTGACAGAAAAAAGTATCATAATTTGGGGTTTGCTGTTTTATCACTCACGCTGGCTGGCGTGCTGCTCCTCAGTTGGGCAGATGTAACACCACAAGTGTACCTGTCCAAGAGTTGATGATAGCAACTTCTAACATAGAATCTCACAAATATACTAATAGAGAATATATGAATTTTTAGACACGATGTAGATCTAAAAGATCGTACATTGGCTTTTACAACATTTTTTTTCCCCAAACCATCCAATTAAGCTTTATAAGCTCAAGAAACACAGGGAATGTGAGGTGTTCCTCTGTTGGTGAAGGTTTCCTTTGGCCAGTTTCTACTACGATACTTTGAGAACAAGAATTCTGCATGTTTAGTCTTCACTCAT
>NW_020455577.1:2572523-2679632 GCF_003342845.1 Nothoprocta perdicaria
TCTATGATCTAGTTTTCACTTCTTCCACTGAAGTCAAAAAGGGAAGAAAGAGAGGAAAAACACATTTTTATTTCTTGAATAAGCCTGATACATTAAGTCTAATAGAGGAACTGAAATTTCAGCTAAGCCTAAGCATGGTCTTGCCAATCCCCAGAAATGATATGAAAGTAGGAATGTCATTTCACATAAACACACTGAATTAGTGAGTTTGCAGAAGACATGAACTTCCTCTACTCTTCCTCACACACATTGCAAGCATAGACGGAGACATGAATCTGAAATCTTTCTTTTCGGAGATGTTTGAAGCTATCCACAGTTTTCCATTAGGAAAAACAATCCTATGTGGAGACAGTTATCTGTTCTGGCCAAGACAGTTTATAACTAGAAAGCTACTGAACAGTTATATTAGTTACAAAATGAAAAGCATTCTTATGACCAACAGCAATAAAATGTGTCTTGGCCAGAACAGATAACTGTCTCCACATAGGATTTTTTTTTCTTTTTTTTTTTTTGTAAGACATATTTTATTAAGAAGTTTTGTTGCCAAAAGTGTTATGAATCCACATGGCCTGTATTCAACTCATTAACTTCAGACACCTGCATCTCATTCAAACTCCTTGCATTATCACTGGAGAAGAAAGAGTATTGCAGAAGACACTTTTCTCCTCAAATACAGCTATCTAAAACTGAGAGATGAAATGAACTTCGGAAAGGTAAATYTTCCTTCATGGATTTAACAAGTGAAATGGTAGAGAGAGATTCTCCCGCATCACACCTATAATTCTGGGGATTAACAAAAAAATTACATTTGTTGGTGACGAGTCATGTGGAAGGAATTATTTACTCATTGATTAAATAGATTCTGATAATATATACGGATGCATTTTGTGTACATTACCAACATTAGCATAAAGAAGAAGCATCGGAGAAGTCAAAATTATTCCAAAGTAGGGCATATTTACCAGAAACACAGGAAGGAAAATCCATGTGACCATCAACACACGTCATGMCTGAACTGTTGGTGAGTTGGTATCCCGGCAGGCACATAAATTCCAGCTTCTGCCCGYTTTGAATCAAAAGTGAGCGGATTCGGCCATTGGAGAGAAGCAGCTTTTTGGCTTCCAGCTGCTGTTTTGTAATGGAACAGGGAGCTATAAGAAATGGAAAATGATGTGGCATGAACCGTTGGTGGCTTTTAGCTCATCTAGCACCTCCTGAGCTATTCTAAAAATTAAATAGACACATCACTTACCCACACCCTTCACCTCTAGCACAACACATTCAAAATGTTTAGTGCAAGACAGAGAGTCAGTGATACGGCACGGCTTAAAAGCGTGTTCTGGTYCACGCTATCAAAGACGACTTTAAAGACCATAAACACTGGTGATGATCTCAAAATGCACTGATTTCATGAGACTGCAATAATCTAAATAATTCATTGATGGGAGTAAGCAGTGGGAGTAAATATGCATCTCCACCACCCAAGATCAAAAATGAACGATGCAGGATTTTAAAGTAGGAAAAATGCAATGAGACAGCAAAGCAGCTTATCACATAGTGCTGCTCCTCTGCATAGGGGCAGCTGGGCGTCTACAGAAAAGCAGGTCTTGGTAGTACACTACTCCTGGCATTACACACATGGCAACAAAGCAAGGAATGTGAGCCCAGTTCTGAAAGTTGTRCTTCAAGAATGATTGCAATTGCCTACTCCTAAGAAGTCAGCGAGCAATAAAAGCTGTCCTTACCCAAACACTGTGGCGCTGCAGGTGTCCAGACTCTCTCACGGCATGTCACCCATTCTGAACCTGATAATGTGTACCCGGGGTTGCACGTGTACTGCACGCTGTCATTTTCCTCATATTCTGCTTTATTTCCACTAGCAACTTCRCCAAAGTCAATGACAGGCGGCTCTCCACACGCTGCTCCGGCAGAGGCTGTGCACACATCCTCGTTAGTAGCCACGCTCTGCTACTTGCCTTGTAGGCCGGCTTATCCCCACTACCACTTTCTTCAACATCCACACCCRGTGGGTGCTTGCCTGCTGCTACTGCACAAGTACTTTTTATTTGATAGCCACAGAACAGAATGCAGACAACAGCAGACAACAGCACATAGAAGAAGCTAATTATATCCAGATATGATCTATATCCCTACATCTGGGAATATCCCATAATAAAACAGAAGTGATATTTCCTTGCCCCAAGAAATTGTCTTTTTATATTATTGTCATATATTTTGGACTGAAGAAACGTACAACATCAAAAACATTTGCATTAAATATATTAATGAATTTCTCAAAAGGCACAAGGAAGATTTGACTTTTTCAACTTTGTACTACAATAATAAATTCCACACATGCAAACATGATTCTTACGTGTCTTTATACTTGTTTAAAGCAATATTAGTATTATTTTCTATCACATACCTGATTTAAATAACCATACACAGCTCTGCAACCCTTCAGATATTGTGTTTAAGTCAGGATTCTGCATTTTTGTCAGCATGTACTCAGAATAATAACAGGTAAAAAGGAATACAAACACATTTATATGTACTTATTTTTTGGGAGAGCATTTTGCCTTGGCATCAGTTTAAAAGTTCATTACCGACTACCATTAAGTTGATGTACAAGTGAAAGAAAGAACCTCACGAGAAAAAAAAAAGAGAGCAAATATTCTCAAACCCATTAACCTTAAGTATACATCTTTTTTATGAACTTCTGAAAGGAATTCTATTACAAGTGAYAGAGTTTGGCTTATTTTTTCACTATCCATTTTTCTTGAAGGCCTCTTGCCACATCAGTTCAGAGTATGGATTCCCATTTGGTAAATTACCTTTAGGTGTAGCACAGCACATCCACAGCAGAAACAATGTCATGCGGCTCAGCGGCATCATTTCCGAGCTTTAGAAATAAAACAGGTCCTCTACAACCGAATTTCTGGGCTTTGTACTCCAGATTGCACTTACTTGTATTCATGCCAAAAGCCCTTAAAATTGCCCTTCCAAAGGTTGTATACTCAGAGTTGAGCAATTTCTACCCCCATAGTTTCTTGCAACACAGTAGTGTCTGTGTAAGGATGAATTGCACAATTGTTATAAAAATGCTTCATTTTTTTTGTTCCCTTAACATTTCAAGTTCAGTTCAGCAGACTGAACTTGCTACAGGAGCATTAGTTTAGGGACTTCCCTAAATAAAAGCTCATGGTGCATTTGCAAACCACAGTGGGGTACATTTAGCTTTTTAAGTGCTACACTTAAAATCTTGTTATAGGCAAAATACYTCTGAAGCCCTATGAGTATGTGGAGCTGTATCACCTAGCCCCTTCTCCTGAGGTCACTTACCCTTTTCCGTGCTCCTCTGGCTGAAGCACCAGTGTCTCTCGAACAGGGCAGTGTCTTAAGGAGCGCTGGGGCACCAAGGCCTCCRTGAAGAGCGGCCCTGCCTCCTAACTACTCAGGTCTGCCAATCCACACTTTCCTGTGCTTTCTTAACAAAGTCTGTTTAATAGTTCTTTTCGCTAGGTCCCAGTTTTTCAGTTGCTCTGTTCTCTTTTTTTGTCTCTGAGATTAGTTAACTTGGAGAAGACAAATGGCACTCTTGCCATAGCCTTGGTGTTAACATTGTGATTCCCTTTTATCACCTGGAACCTGTGCTCTCTTCCTGAAGTCTGTCCTTTGCCACATTCTATTTTGGAGCCAGAGTGTTCAATAAATCCCTAGTACCAGTGTAAATTAAAGCTAAACTAAAACAATTTAGCCCTTAAAATATTGGCAGTATTTCTAACTCAGTCACTGAAAAACATCAACTTACCTTTTCTAAAATAACATTTGTTGATCAGGCAACTATTTTGAAGCAGTCAGCCCCAAAACACTTGTGTAACTTGTGTTACTCATTAAACTTAGATTTATTTATTTGTTTCTCTGTTTGCATAGAAAGAAGAAAAACAAAGCCTTCTTCCTCTTCAAGATCATGTTCCTTTGTCTCTCTCTGACAAAACAGAAGCTCTTTAAAAGTTCAACTTTCCACACAAAGGTAGAAAAGGGCTGCATGCAGTGTGTACACTCGCTTTGACTTTAACACAGAAGGCTGCTCAGCCAGGCCACCTTCTGTACCCATGGCACGGGCTGATGTGTCGCTGAAAGCCATGCTCTGGTAGAAGCGCTCAACGTCTTCTGCCCACTCTGACGAGATGAATCTGACACGAGCTGGGAAGCAAAAAAAAGTGACAGACAGACTTTGTTGCATAACTCCTCTCAGCATCATGGTTTGGTAGCACAGCTGGGGTGGGCAASCAGAGGTTGGTGGAGATCCTGGTGACAATCATTAACTGGCCTCTATGTGAAGTGAAATAAAGAGCAAGTTAGAGGGCCACTTACATCTACATGATTAATGAGGCCACTGGCTGTTGATACTGACAGTCTTACTCAGATTAAAAACAATAGCTTCTTTGGGCAGGGGAAGGAGAACACCATACATGAAATTTCAACACCGTACAAGTCTAAGCCCACTGTGTGCAGGGGCTAGGCCAGCAGCCAGCACCTCACACATCAGCAATGATGGCCTGTTCCCATGGGTCCATGGAGCTGGKTTAATGTGAAGCAGAGAAGAAGCCCTGACTTGCCCAAGTGTGTGTGCCCAGGCATTTGTTTATAGCCATAACAAATGGCATCCATTTCCCTCATGCATCCACAAGTGCCTAAATGGTTGAACTGGCACTGCAGTTATTGCAGTACTACAGATGTATCCATTTACTATTCTCTAGTAAAATTGAGTTTGACTTTTATTAGCATATTTTCACTCCATGGTTGAGCAGCTGCAGCAGACACTGAAAAATTACAGGGGAGTTTCTTAACTGCAAGAAGTAAAGAAGATTTGTGATCACAAGGTAGGCAAGAGAGGGTTGGATACCAGCAGAGAGAGACGTGTGAGGTTCATAAGGGACTGTACAGGATAGGTTTATTAAAGGATTTACACRTTAGTGTGCTTGAAGAGCCCCAGGAACTTTGAGAAGAGGTCATGGGCAGGAGGTGCTGAACACACAAGCTGGACGCAGGGGCAGGTCTCCACTCGTTGCTTGTGAGGGTCCCTAAGTACTACTGGAATTGCCTCTATCTCAGCTCCAGGAGGCTTGAGTAGCCCCTGCCTGGTGGACACRGTAGGGAGGCTGAACATGCACAGCTGGCGTCGCGGGGAGCTTGGTCCGCRTAGTTGCACATTCCCGGCCGGCCACCACGTGCGCTGCCAGTCATGGCTCCTTGCCAGCTCTTCCACAGAGGTCTTCACTACAAGACTAAATGGGGCTGTTCAAGCCCAGGGCATTTGCTGACTTGCACATTACCTACTTGGTATAGAGCGAGAGAGAATATTCAAGATGCCTGGCAAGCAGCAGAATCTCTCTCACCTACTGGAGTCTATTGAGGACATGCTGACAGTGACTCAATTAGCACCCTCTACATGTTCATGATGACTCATCACGTCTGAAGTGCTTTAAGTGGCTTCTGAACTCAAAAGAAAATTCTCTGCAGCTGCTCACCACCACTGCTGTGTGCAATCCAGTACACTGCCCTTTTACGTTACCTAGAGATCTATCCCAGCATCTAAACACTTTTCACATTCTAGAGAAAGAATTTTATCTTACCTCGTTCATAGACACAGGAATAATTAAGAAGTAAAAATTCAGATACTGAAACAAATTTCTATGTATTTTAGCTTCAGAAGAAAAAGTTTCTGGATATATAGCAATTTTAGATAGCAGCTATGAAGGTTACAATGCTCAATACAYCACACCACAATTTACTGGATGAAATTTTATCTCATATCATATTGTTTAACTAAATTCTTACATAATTAACGGAGGACAGCCACAAATTTAAATTCTAAAGATCATTCTTCTTACCATGACCTATAAATAAATTCCATGCTGAGCTCAGATCTACTTGTAAGAAATTCATTATACTAAATCGTTTTATCTCATTGCTCTGTCTTCGTTATTTTATATACCATCTTACAAAGCCATATCTTGATAATAGTTTACAAAAATATGTTGGAATACTACTTTAAATAACTTAAATAATTAACCAGGCTTTGATTAAAAAAGTAAGTACCTATTTCTTGAATGCTTTAATGTCTTAGCTCTTTCATTTATTCACACGGCATCTAAAAAGCAATGTAAAATCATCTAAGGGACATACATGCAAAAATATCAGAAAATGGAGTTTAGAGATACAAAGCAGAAGAGAGACTTTAGAGTGACTCTTTTCTTATTCACATTCAATAGATGGGAGGCAAATATTCTCCATGTTGCTGGGATTTTCTTCAGCTCGTCAGCCAAGCAATGTGTTCATTGGCAAAGTCCCAACAGTAGCTATATTTAAGGGTCACATAAAGTTATACAAAGCAGTTGGACTGAGCACTTTAATAAATGAAATGCACTCAATTAGCAAAACCAAGATTTTTGCTTATTTTTTGAAGAATAATAAACAATTTAATTATTGAGACTAATCTGAATACTTTTAGGTTTAAAATGTTTCAAGAGATGTATTAAACACAATCATAAATACTTCTTTTTTTTTTTTTTTTTTTTCTCTCCTGTCTTTTGAGCCATTTCCTTTGGAAACTTCTCACCTATGAAAGGAGACATGGCTGCTGTTAAGATGTGCAAAAGAAACTTGCCTCTCTCATTGTAAAAGTAGACTTTACGTTCCTTTTGATGGAACCAACTAACTTCTTTTAATTTAGCTATATTTAATTTAGCAAGAAAATTCATGCTGACACAGTTGCCAATGTAAATATATTCAACATCACAGAGGCTACATGCTCAGCATCATCTTGTCATTGTGCTCAAGTTATCCAGCCTGTAATATATCCTCACATTTAGCACTGTAAAACTTATAGAATTCCTTTGTCCTATTTTTTTTTCATGCACTGTATCCCAATCTTACACTGTGCTCCTGTGTTCCCAGCCAACATCCCACTTTCTCATAGCCCTCCACTTTCAACTTGGATCTAATAGTGCCACTGAACACTCATTTCTCAAAGCTGATTGTACTGATGGCAAYATACGATACCATCTTAATTCAGCTGTTTATCATAGAAAAAGAGCATGAACATACCTTCTCAATGGACTCATTTTCCTCTTTCAACACACCTTGGATAGATCAGCTGTCCTCTCTTACACTGCACTTGAAATAAAGTTGTACCAGATTCTGCTGCAGAATGGTTCTGTTTACAGTAAAATCCAACAAAATCCCCATGGTAAAAGTAAACTTGATTTGCATAAAAACTTTCCAGCATCACATTATTTTTCTCCATTTCATTTTTTGACAACATGCATGGTTCTATAGGAAATAGAAATATTTAACATTAATAAAGTCATTATTTTTGAAATTCTAGCACTTTGACTAGTCTATATACAATTTAGATTCTGGCCTCTCTTCTTAGTAAGTTATAAAGGAAATCACTCTGTTTTTGACTACTGCAGTTGTATGTGTGATATGTTTAGGAAGAAAAGCCAAACAAGCTCACACTTACTTCTATTAGAATTCTCATGTCTGAAAAAAAAATTGACAGGTAGCTGCCAGCACTCAAATTACAAATGCTATACATCTGAATTAGAGACAAAAATAAATCATACTTATTTATTATAAATAAATAAATTGCTCACCTTATCTTACCTACCTATACAAACTGGTGGYGAGGTCCACTGTCCCACAGAACAGTAGATCCTGTCAGATCCTTGCAAGGTATGATGCTCAGAGCAGTTATACTGAACTGAAGAACCACTATCATACTCAGSCAGGGCTGGCAGAGTAAGTGCTCCATTCTCAATAGAAGGTGGAGAGCCACATTTTTCCATAGGAGCTAGAATAATAATGTTGAAAATGATTGAGAAATATTCAGCATAAGAAAGGAGAGGGAAAAAAAAGGCAGTTTAAATTCCTCAATTGAGTTTAAAACACTCAATAATTGACCCAATATGGTATTTTTTTTAGTATTTCATTGTCTCAGATCAGAACGCTTAACTATAGTCTCCTAACTTAACTAAGCTAACCTAACCTAACTTAACTAACTCTCCTGCTTAACTATAAGAGATCCATTGCGTGCAGTTAAATCTTTAAAACTACGTTCTCACAAAGGCTTGAGCTTCCTGTGCTAGAAGGCCAGCTCCTCTCTCCCCTCCAGTGTTCCCCATTAAAGGAAGACAAATTGTTCTCTAAACTCAGATGTATTTGAAAATACTTTTGTATGCTGCAAGAGCCCATTGGATCCYGAACTTTCTAGTAACAGCCTCTACTGCTGAAGCAAACTTTCCTAAATAGGTCCAAGACCAATTAATTAAAAATTACAGCCAAAAAGTAGTTAGTGTTTTACCTTTTGCAATGCATTTTGGATATTTCACTCCTCCACGGTTGCACTGTGTCCTTCCAGGAGATGTTATGGTAGTTTGGGGAAAATTGTATCCTTGTTTACATTCAAACTCTACGAGGTCTCCGTGCAGGAAAATTAATCCTTCCTGTTTCCATTTTAGCTCTATGTTGTTACTATTCATTTTGGTTGCATTAAGAGTGCATGGTTCTAGGATATAAAAGTCTACTTCAATAAAAAAAATTACATGTGATTTAAGAAAGGAAAGAAAAATCTAAACAGTTCTAAAACCCTTTTTTTTTTGGCAGATATATTGTTAATATGTTGTAAACTGGGTTTACTGTTGAAGAAGAAACTACTATTTAATATAACTGGAAAAGTATTTTAATAGTATTAAGTAAAAGTATTTTAACAAAAAGAATCATCCATTAAAATTATTATTTTTTTTCTGATAGCATTTCTAGGTTTAAACCATTGTCATAGGTCTAAACTACTAAGCTAAGGAAGTGTTTTGGTAATTTGCTTTCTGTTTCTCAAGAAAATTTAATGTCACAATCACATCAAGTAACCTGTCTTTCCACTAGTTAGTTACCTCGTTATCTTTTGAAACACTAACTTCAATAGAGACTCACAGAAGAACAGMCATAAAAATAATTACATTTGTACAAGTTCCTTGAACTCGTACCCTCCTGATAGAGAGCCTTATTAATGTTCTGCTGAAAGAAAGGCAAGGAGAAATCAGCTGTTAGATATTCAGATGACATGCTGCTCTACTGGGCAGCAGATCAATATTGCTACAGTTTTAAACTAACTGCAGTATGTACTGCTTCTTGTCTGCTGAGGTGGGAGTTGAAAAGAAGCTAATGAAAACATGCAGAGGATGATGTGGTTATTCAGATGCTTAAGAGACAGAGGTTCATAGGAAAGAAGTTTTCACTAGTTCACAGAGTCCAGAATGAGATTATAGATAGAAGAACACAAAAGAAAAAGAGGTTATACACTGAAAGCCGAAGTGTCATTACAATCATGTCTAAAATAGCCACTATGACAATGGCTCTTCTCTGTATCAACGGAACGACAGGAAGAAATTCACTGAACTGATGACACAGAGAGTTAAGAAGCTATAATATATTTCTAGGTAATAGATACTGCTAATTTCCAGAATCTCTTGCTTGGAAAAATAGAGGAATCTATTTGACTAGAGGCTTCTAATAGCAGGTCAGAGGGACATCTAGCAGGAGTGACCTAGTTATATTTCTTTTGGCTTCCCTCTTGCATTTCTGGAATCTTTTTTAGTTCAGATGAAAGGGAAGACAGTCATGAAAGGAGTATCTTAACATCCTTTCCACAGTCTTACCCTTCTATATTATGCGTGACAAAACTTGTCTTTTTTCCTTGACAGACGTACCTAAGCAAGTTGGTTGTTGGGTCCAGTGTCCTTGTTCACAGTAAACAGTACTAGGTCCATCCAAAACATGGTAGCGYTGGCAACTGTATTCCACTGAGGAACCATTTTGGTAACTCCTCTGTAACRGGCCAAGGAGGATACCATTTCTGATCACAGGTGGAGAGGTACAGTTTTGCTGCATTTCTGAGATGGGATCTGGAGATGGGAAATTAGATCTTTAAAACAATGTTAATACAAGTGATAACATCAGAACAGCAAGATCTGAAGCAAAAGTGTACATACAAATAAAGTGCRTGTTAATGGACTTTTTTGTTCAAGTATCAAAACCAGAGACCTTACATGTGCCTTACTGAATAGCAGATAGACATTGTCCCCCTATACTCATTTGTCCACTCTTGTTTCTTGCTACTTTGCACTAAATACAGACTATGTATTTTTCTGTGAGGAGATTRTCTTCATTGGTTGCTTGAAGTGCTTAGCCCCTTGTGGGGTTCATGAAAAACAAAATAACCCATGATGGAACTACTGAACTCAACAAAATACTCCTGAATTTGCATGTTTAGGCAACACTAACAGAAGAGGTACCAAATGATAGAAAGCAAATGCTAATGGATGGAGTAATCAAAATTAYGAATACAGTACCAGCTCATAGATGAAACTTACAACCACTAGAAACAAGTGACCCCCAAGTTTTAATCTAGTCAATCTGACTGCTGTGTTAATATTGACGCATATGAAGATATTTTCAAGAGTAAGGAACTGAACTACTGCAAGAAGAGTAGTAAGGGTGGTCATAAAGCCTCAGTGGAGAGAACTGAATTTCTTGTTAAACAGAAAAGCAAAGTTGACTTACTTATATCTTCGTTATGATATGTTTTGTTTGTTCTTCTTGCTGYATCTGCCTCAAGTGATGGTGGTGGCTCAGATTCCCATTTATCCATAGCGCCTAAAATCACAGCGGAAGGTTGTTTCCAAATACCAAAACAGACAGAAGCTTTGCAGCTTTGTAAGATTTAATAAAATCAGTATTCCAGGGAAAAAAAMCCCACAAAACATAGCTTACGTATGACTTCATCTAGGTCATCCTATCTCTTAATCCATGAACAATGGGTTGTTTGCAAGTTATACATAAACTTTTCCCATTGCCATTTAATGGAGGAGGAGATAAACAGTTTTGTAGATATGGAAACTGAGGTTCTCAACATACATTATTTGGCCCCAGTCTTTACAAAACTACTAACCAATACAAATAGGGGGTGAGGTCCATCTTCCCTTTTCACACCGGATTTCCTCTGGGCCTCGCATTTCAAAGTTACTCTGACACCGTATTCGAACTTTGTCTCCATTATGGTATGTTCTTAAAGCCGTGACAACGTGGGCATGAGGAAGAAGAGGTGGAGG
The DNA here is from genome assembly GCF_003342845.1 of Nothoprocta perdicaria. Taxonomy (NCBI): domain Eukaryota; kingdom Metazoa; phylum Chordata; class Aves; order Tinamiformes; family Tinamidae; genus Nothoprocta; species Nothoprocta perdicaria. Next base: position 2,583,698 of record NW_020455577.1, read on the forward strand.
AGGGCATTTACTTTTTAGATCTGAAAATAAAAAAATGCATATTGTTTGTTCAAATACTAGAATTTTAGTCAAGCTATCAAAACAGTAGGTGGGTTTCACTAAGCAAAACTACATGCACAATTCATTTTACTTCATAGCATGCAAGCCTACCCTCCAGAGGACATTTTTGGCTGATCTGAAGTAACCATTTTCCTTCATTTTCTAATCAAAATGAAGACCCCAAACAAAAAATGATTTTATATTCAATAAACAGAAAAGAGAGGAAATACATTATTGTACTATTATAATTAAACTCATAATTTCTGTATAAAGACTTTCTAAGGGCTCCAGGAGATTTTTATGCTGAATATTTAGCTGTTCATTCCTAAAAAGTTGACATTTATTCATCACTTCCAATTCTTGTGAAGCAGTTGTAATCATAACCAATTTCCTGTCCCAGAATGAAATTTGTGATCATCTATTCCCAAAACTAGATTAAGGTCACATTCTCATTCTTAGCTAACCTAAATTTTCATTTTTTAGCCATTTCTGCCATGTACTGTAATTTGGAAGAGAATCTTCCAAGACTAGAGAACCTCCAATATCTAGAAACTCTTCCTTTGGAGGAGTGATAGGGCTTGCTAAATGCATGTTGCTGAGCTCATGAGGACCATTCTAGCTACTTTTGTGAAAAACACATACAAATGCGGTGAGCCTGTAAAACTCAAACTGTGTGTGTTCATAAAACATTTCATGAAAGGTGGTGCTGACCTTTCACTGTAATTTTTACATATTACAACAGTATTCATAAGGTACCTTCGCATATTGGTGGGTCTGGATACCATCCAAAATGGTAACACTGAATCAGGTCAGAGTCGCTGAAAGAGTAGTTTTTCTCACAGAAAAAGTGAACTACGTCTCCCTCGTCATAGATTTTCTTCACAGGATAGAAACCTCCATGTTCTATTGCACTCAAGGAGCAGTAAGTTGTTTCTAGGAAGACAAAACACAAGGAAAAAAACTATTTAAGGAGTTTTGTTTGTTTTGTTTTTCAGTTTGTAAAAACAAAACTACGTTTTTTTTTTCGGTTGAAGACTAAGCCAGGTTCACAGTTATTGTCAAGCCCATCACGTACTAGTGCAGTTTGGCGTGAGGGACCAGCCAAATGTTAGACATACTGCTGCTCCCGTTGCCTTTCCTCCGGCCGTACGATAGCCCTCGTCGCATCTGTAGCGCAGCGTYTCATTCACCTGCAGCACTCGCTGCGTCGTGAAGTAGGAGCCATGACGTAAAATAGGTACTTGACAGGACTCTTAAATAAATAAAACACAGGCTTAAAAGGTAGAGAAAATGAGATTTTCCTTAGATATGAAAAGGGCTAAGAATAATTAAACATACAGGAGCTTGCATTGGTTTCTGAGTTTCCATTCARTAACAAAATGTGGGTGAAGAGGGGTTTATCTGAAACAATGCAGTTTTATTTATACTGGTTCTTTCTACCTATAGTTTTTATCTTTACCAGTTCAAAAGACAAGCAGCATGTGAAATCTGCTTCTGATGAAGGTGAAACTTCATATTACAAGGAGCCCTTGAGAACCTACTTCAGGCTATTCCAATGGTAACGTTCCACAAGCAGTTTGCCACTACAGGAACAGCAAGGACAGCAGATTTGGAAAGGAATATCATAAAGAGAGGAATGCTGAATTATACCACTTCTTTTAGTGCAGCTTGGCTGGGAAGACCATCCTCCAGGATGGCACTGCACCATTCCTTCGGTTCCACCGCTTGGAGAGTAGTAGCCTGAATTACATTTGTATTTTAGTTTCTCCTGTAGTTTGAAGTATACTTCTGTACCGTAAAAAATGCCGTTTTCCAAAAGAGGCTTGGTACATTTTTCTAAAAGGAGGGAGAAAACGTGGTTAGGATGAAATCATTAGCAGAATATTTACACATAAAATGTGTATGTTGCACATTTTAGAGAAGCAGGGGAAGGAAACTTTTAACTAACTCCCTGATCCTATCTTATTTTCTTGACCTGTTGAAGAATTTCCAATACAGTCACCTAACAGATACATTAAGTGCTAATAATGTGGAACAAACAACCAAGGAAGCAGAAGCTGGGGAGACTCAAATTCACAACTGGGAAGGAACAGGCAAGTTTTATTTTCCCTGGCTGGAGTCCCTATATACAAAGCTATGTGGTAGAAGTCCTTAAAATGCAAAAATTGTAAAAATGTTTCAGATATAAACACACATGGTTCATAAAGGGTTGATTTCTCCCTGTTGTCTTAACTTATACATTTTATCCCTCTGTTCTACAGCTCCTGTTCTRTATGTTTAATGAAATTCAGACTAAAACAAACTTTCCAGCTAGATGCAATAACGAAATTAATAAAATCTACTCACTGTAGCACTGTGGCTCTGGAGACCATCCTTTTCCTGTACAAGTTATTCTTCCATCTTGCCTCCCCATTTCAGTTGTATAACCAGCCACACAAGAATAGGAAAGCTTTCTTTCCTTGCGCATAGGGAAATAGTAACTCTTGAAATTATAATAGTACTGGGCAATCTTTCCATTTTCTATATGTGGCAAATTGCAAGGTTCATCTACAAAAAAGATAATGTACTTTTCACTATAAATATCACCAGTGCATTAATTTCCTTGTAGTTGTTTTCATTMAGGCCTTCAAACAAGGTAAAATTCTGTGAACGCTTAGAAAGTCAAGGCAATTTCTAATACAAGTCTCCTTGTATTAGAAATTATTGATCTAAGTCTCTATGCTTATTCTAATGATTTTTTTTTTTTTAATTCATCCTCAAGAAGTTTGAAGACTCATTCAAACTAAGAGATACCAAACTTACAATATAAGTCCAGGTCCATGGCACATGATGAAAATTTGCATCACAGGCATAGAAGAGGATAATAGAAGATTTTAAAAGGATTTGTGCTAAATGATACTAAGGTGTTAAAAATAAAAGCAAACCAACCCCATAGGGCCTCTGTGAGTATTCTGTATGTGCATTTTTTTCTGAAAACAGAGCAAATACAACCCCTCCCCACCCCAAAAACTCCGCAAGGATATCTGACTTGAAAGATCAAAATTTAAAATTGCACATCTTCCCTCAGGTACTGCTACATCTACCCTAGAGAAAGCATCAAAGTAATRTTTTGGTTGTTATTGTTAGAACTCCTCTCCTCACATGGCCATTCTATCATATTGGAATAAGAAATTCGGAAGTCCATTAAGATTTTGGTGTAATTAGAAGTCATAAGTGGCTGGTATCTAAATACTTTTACTGCTTGACCTGTCACTTTATGTAAAAGTGTTTTTTTCAGAGGGCCARAAGTCTTATGAAGACAGCAACAGTTGTGACAAGTGTCCCAGCTGTCCAAGCTACAGCAGCAAATACAAATGAAATGCTTCAAAGTGACACTTTTTCCACTAATGACATTGCTTGCACTGGAAACAATATGCAAACTACACAAACCCAGGAATATAAAATAGTACTAGAAGGGATAGAGAACAGCATCAGATGTGAAACATCACCCCAGGCTAGCTGCTACATTCCCACACAATCACGTTTTAAAACTCGGCAAAAGAAAGTGTTTCTTTAAAAAGCTGTTTATTTAAACACTTAAAAAACTTTTTGCTTTTGGTGAAGATATGAAAGTCATCGCACTTATCTAAATGAAAAATTGAGTCTAGGACATGCAGTTTAACAACAGAACGCAGTGGCTTTACCTTCTGCAAAGACTTTGCCTGAACTCATCGTAACTATGAAGAAAATCCAGCTTTTAAGTCTCATCTTCAGCACTGCCTCCATCAAAGCTTTCCACTACTCTGTGAAAACTCACTGAGTATTACTTTAGTAAATAATTAACTGAATTTTCAACGGTATTCAAAAAAAAAACCTGTTATGTTTGTGATATTTCAGAATATGCAAGTTATTTCAATGAAAACATTTTAATTCTCCAGACACACTAACCAGACTTGCAGAGCTCTGCTTTTGTTTGGCATAGGCAACAAATTTATGGAACAATTTACTGCAATTAAACACCATCCCCCCCCCGAACCTCCTAGAGTTCCAAGTTGAAAGGGCATTATGTTACCAGATTATTTACCTTGGCTAAAATAAGAGGAAATAGAAAACCCCCTCTTACCGTCATCACCTAACAAAACAGCTTCATTATCTATTTTTATTTATTCTGAAAGCTCTGAATGAAGAACATAGTGCTGTTGTTGGTCCATTGCTTTTGCAGCATAAAACTAGTTCCCTTTTTTAAGCAAGGAAAAGAAAAATAAAACTCATTTACTATACGTCCTCACTTTAAAAATAATTCAGGTAATTCTTTAACTATCTGCATGATGACTGACGTTGATTTAAAAACATGCTCTGCCCTTTGGAAGAATAATCTACATTTTTTGGGGTGGGGGGTTGGCAAGAAGGGAGAGTAGCAGGAGAGAGGAGTTGGAAAACACCGCTATTGCTTTACAGCTTTCTTAGACTTGCTCTGGGAAAATTCAGGCCCAAGGCACGAGAACTGTAGGCCAACGCTGTGATGAACAAAATGCTTTTTATCTTGCTGGTTGCATCGGAAGAAAGTCCTCTTCAGTTGTCACTTGTAAAATATACAGGTCAGAATTTCACCTTTCTAAATTCTTTTATGTAACATCCCCTTGTTCCTTCTTATAATCTTTTTCCCTAATGGCACATAGGATCCTCTCTAGCTCACCAGGAAGTAAACTCAAATCCTCCAAAGCAGKAGCCACTTTTGAAATGACTGTCCTTCCCATCTATGCCTCTCCACCTTGGGCAAGTCCACACTGGGATTACATCGTATTTAACGGAACTCAGCAGGCAATATCTGGGAATCTCATACTATCTGTAAGATTGTGTAATAACAGTATTAATGCAGTAATGAGATATCCAAGACTTATGCTTTTATTGTACAATTGATTTTAGCAGTAATACAAAGCAGGATTTCAAAACCTTTATACGATATTAAAAAGTTAAAAAAAACATTAATTGCGACTCAGGAAAAAAAAATCCAGAATAGTTTTTTACATTTATAACCAAATCTGTTGGTCCAACTGCCTGCTACGTACAGACAGTTGCATACTATACAAATGCATTTTCATATACATAATTTACATTTCAGCAGCACGCAATACCAAGCGTATCCATCACCATCAGAATTGCTTGCAGAGGATCCACAATTTCCTGCATGTTATCCTTCCTCAAAACCCAATCTGGTTTGATTCTGTGAAAATATTAATGGATTGTCACTACAACAGTACATTTCCATAGCAAATACAGCAGATTGATTTTCAAGCTCTCACCTTGAAACTGTTTTCGTTCTTACGGGAGTTACTGGAACAAAGGGAGTTCCACTGGTGCAAGTGCTTGTTTTCTGCTTCACAAGTGTTCTCTCAGCATCCATTCGGTGCTTCCGAGCAGTAAGTTTATAGAGGCTTTGAATGCAAGTGACTGCCCTTGGCATGCTTCGAATTTCCTGAGAGAAGGTGAAAAGAATACACTGTCAATACTGCTAATTTAAAAGAAACTTAACTAATCAAGGAATGAAACTTAGTCAATGAAAACTGAATGTTCCTAATTCAAGCTGAGCTTATACCCAACAAATACAGGGAAATCATTCTAAGGCTGACACACCTCCTGTCAAATCAGCAGCCTAATGCTTATCAAAATGCTTAGCAATTACTACACTATTTGGGATGTCAGAAAACTCAAGAAGCTCTGGAAGGTCAGATTTTAACATTCTCAAGTTAAAATTTCTCAAATTTCTTAATGAGAAATTTGTATGTCAACATATGTCTCCAATGAACAGGCACAAATTAGCAGTTGTAACAAAAGATTATGACACTAGATAGAGGTGAGGGAATAATTGTACTGCTCAGCAGTAAAAGACTTAGCACAGAAAGGAAATTTCCTTCCAAAGCAGACTGTGTCTACATTACAACAGGGTATGTCAGCACAATGTCAGAAAAATTTCCTGACGTTTTTTAATTAAAAAAAATAAAATCTTTACTTTTGCTTGAGCAGTAAAAGTTATTTTTTAAAGGTTGAACAAGATTTAATCAATCAGCAACAAAAAAGAATGTATCTAAAGTAGATAAGTGCTAAAAAGCCATCTCCAAAAATCTGTGACAGGAAGGATTGCAAGATTAGTCATGCAAGAAGTGCAGGTTCAGAACCCAATGCCATCAAGGACTCTGGGAGACCAACGCATACAAATGTAGCCCCACCTTGGAAATGCATTTTTACATCAACAGAATTTAGCAGCAGTCAAGTTTGCRGCTGTAATGGGTAGTAGAAGAAGAGAAGAAAAAAACAAAGACAAAACCCAAATATGGTTAAAACAAACTACAAAAAACATTTCAATCTCACCAAAGCTCTCTTTGAATCCTTTGAAATAATGGCCAACAAACAACAGGTCTTTGTGAAAATACTTCCGCCTTTCTCTGAAATTTTGTCCCCAGCTTTCCCTCTGTACATTTGTAGTAGGTCCAGTAACGTATCTATAGAATTTTCAACTTCATAAACTGCTTGAGTTGTTTTTTCATACTGTCATATGAGAGACAAAAAAGGTTATGTCAACAGACCTTAAAGTTATATTTCAAATCAAAAGAAAAAAAAATCATCCTTTAGGTATGTTTATATTTTAATATCTAAAGTGACGAAAAATCACTTTGTAAATATTACACTGTCACAGTCACAAGTTACTCAACAGTAAATTTAAGAGGAATACCGTGAAACTCTAAGTAGAAGAACATGTCAGATTATGTTACCACTTTATTCATGAAGGCCTTCAGAAACAAAACACTACCCTTTATTCTTTTCTTTTGTTTAAAACTCCACAGAATCTGATTTTACGCTTAAAACATAGTCATTCTTCAGCACAGTGAGAACATTCCTCCTTTTCGCCATAAAATAAGATTAAAAGGCATCGAGTATAAACATCAACAGGATGGATGTAGAATAAAACACTAGATTTAATGCTCAAAATCATTCAGATATTCTATAAATAAGAACTTCAAAAAAATCTCTCTGAAATAGAAGAAGTACTCTACAACTTAGAAAACTGCAGAAGCAGAATATCGAAATTACCTTTGAAACATTAAGTAGAACTTGAATTGAATATCTGATCACATCCATACATGGGACACTCCGGTTGCAATTTCGTATCAGAGCAAAAATAATRAAGATGGCTCTGCTCTGGGCCATATTTTCACAGCAGACTGGGGACAGCCTGGTAACCACCTCTATAATAATAAATATAAAGAAAATTGTGAAGCCTAATCATTTTATTTTCCAAATAATAGGGCTTTCTCTTATTTTTTAAATAGGTCTGGTAAAGTAAATATCAGTAATTACTGATTCATATTTTTCAAGTATTTCTAAACTGATCACTTTAATATTCAGATCAAAATTAAGCCAGACAAAAAAATCCACAGGCCACTTATACTGAGAGTTAAGAAATTCTTGATATGCTCATAGCTGTCTTTTATGTAAAAATCATCTAGAATTAGGTAGACCAGAGATGCATACAAGACTATCTTGCTCTGCCAGACTCTTTAAATTTATTTWWAAAAWAATAATAATAATTAAAAAAAATCAATAATGGTTTTAATCAATAAACTGTTATTAGTCTGGAAAAAAATCATCCCTATTTTATCCTCTCCAGCCCATTCAGATTTCACAATGCAAGAGAAAGGTATTATCAACCCTTTGCAGCTGAGAAATCCCAACTTCTGCCATCCTCTCCATGTACTAGTTACGGTAAAAGGAAATACTGACCTAGATGCTTTAATGCTGCAAGAATATAAGAAATATGTTTGTAATTTAGAAGGCATTTAATGGCAATTGCAGTTCTGTTACATAATTTGTTTTCTTCTCTGCTCTTTTCATTAGCCTTTATTAAACTTAGTCTTAAGGCTTTAGTTTTTGCTGTGTCATTGCTCTTTCTCCAAGAATATCCTCTCCACAATGCCTAGAGAAAAGGAATTTCAAAGGAAAAAGAAGCGAACATAAGTGACAATATAGAATTTCCATTAAGAGTTAAGCATTGTTTATATGTAATTCCAATTAATTTTTAACTAGTCAATAATCAAATTTAGTACCTTACCTTCCAAATATTGGATTTTTACGGAAAAAAAAAGCACACCAGTGTGTGTGGTGTGTGTGTATACACGTAACATCTATACACATATATATATATATGCGCAGCCCCACGTACCCCCATAAGCTATCTCAAACAGCATCTGCTTACTATTATTTCATAGTCTGCTGGCACTTAGTTTTGAAGTCTAAAATAAGGTCAACAGTTTGCAACACAACTGACACATTCACAAACCAAAATAAACATTTTTCCTCTTCCCCTAAACCCATAAGGAAGCGAGGAAAAGCGCATCCATTTCCTTACAAGAGTATTTACCTGCACCTTGGTTATTCCAACCGCCAGTTTTCTGCTGCGCCTGCGGGCGAGGAACCTGCGCACGTTTCGCTGGATTACGGTCGCTGCGTCGCTCCTGCGCCTCAGCCAGACTCGAACCATGCGTTGTAACCGAATGATTCTTTGATAGTCTCTCTGAAACCTTTTCTGTTGTACTTTTGCTCGGAACCATCTCTGTTTAAAGTTAATGGAGTAAAATAATTACTTAAGGCTTTTCATTCATTCCCATTCCCCATCCTAAACAAGTAATGATAAAAGCTGAAAAAAATTTTAACATGAATTTTGACAGATAAGGTGATCGACAGCACCACCATGATACAGCTCTGACCCAGAATAGCTAAAGGGCAAGACTGTGATATGGGTTGAGGAAATATTTGGGCCACTGCCCCACTTCTTTCATTTCCTGCTCCCTCTCTTCCCCCTCTATACAGAAAGCAGAAAAACAGAGGACAGTGCGACAAATCTAGGCAAACACCTCTTCCATCCCATACACTGCTGCTTTAAGACAAAGATACAATTAACAGGGAGAGATTACTGATATGTATTTAGGAGGAGGAGGGCAAAGTTTGACATGTAGTAGTTTGACATCTACTTCCTAGATTAAATATAATATGTTTACATTAAACATGACAACTCAAGCAGATTCCAGTATCACTGACAGTTTAAAAAACATCCACATACATCCCTGCATCCCAGGAGCTGCCTTAGGTAGGCAGATGCTCTGCAGTGCATGTCTTTGACATCTTCAAAAATGTCATGTCAAATCTTTGCTCCCTCTGGTAGGATGTACAGAGGTTGTCTGAGACAACACTTGGACTCCTTAAGCAACCCTGAGGGTCTAAAGGGAGCACGAACYTTCACGCTCGGCCTCAGCTCGGAAATGCTTAAGCTTCCTGTACAATCCCGTCTAGATCTACTGGGCCTAGTTGGGAATAAGCAGCCTTAATGGTCTCTATTGCACATTTTCACATGTGATCAGTGTGAAATTACAGCTTAGCAAACAGAAAATAAACTATTGTGCACAACCAGCCATCCTTAGTTACACTAACCTGTATTACTAGAACAGCAGAGATCTTGTTCTGTGCATGTTTTAAGACAAGGTGAATTCTATACGCCCTTTGAATTTTAATTGCAGAGATGTGATGATATGCAGCTGCTGTAAAATACAGTAGCCTCTGTTTTTGTTTCTGTTCCAAAATCTGTAGAAGGAARAGAGACCAAAGAACATCATTACCTTTCATACGTAGAGGGTAGTTATCTTCCATGCCAAAAAAGCCCACACTGCTAAACTAACTAAAGGCTAAGCAATCTTTTCTGAAATTGTTAGCACAGAACTAGGTAAGTCTCAAACCTTGGCCTAAAGCGTAAAGTGTAATATAGAGAAATGACTGTAAGCAACAACATTAACAGAAAGCACAGAACAGTAAGAGCTGGAGGTATAAAAGTATCAGCTGAGAGAAAAATCACACACACACACAAAGATATCAAAAGTTTAAAGAACAAGAAGGATTTTATTACTAAAGCGTATTTTGTATCCTGATCTATACTGACCCACCCAATTCTCAAAACAGTCACCAGAAAATAGAGTCCCACAACTAATCAGGTGCTTATTTTCTTGACAGCCACAATACTAATGCTAACACTGCTCTGAAAATATTTTATATAAAGAGTAAATTTTAATTTGAATTATACCAACCTTTTTTCTGACTAAATAGCCTCGGATAAATGCTTGTAATCTAATGACAGCTCTTCTAGTTTTGTTGTATTTTATGAACTGAAGCTTGCCTTCCTGCCAAGCTCTCAGATGCTTCTGGATGAYCAAAGCAGCAGCTTTTTGTTGAATAAACTTCCTTCTCTCCTTAAAGCCCCTGTATGTTGCTTGGATCAAACATGCAGCGTGAAACTTCTAAAAAGGATTTTAAAGGGTACATTGATTACTGAAAGTTAAGAGTAATTCTGTCATGAGCAAAAACAAAACAGGAAATATAAGTAAATTCCTTCACCACTTGTTTACATAACTATTCACTTTTACACTTTCAAAGGTCTTTTTCTTTTCCCAGAGAATGCAAAAAATAATGGCAATATAACTTAATCTTTTGTAAGTCATTAAGCTAACAGGCCAGTTTTACATTTCATCTTGTTACCAGTATAGAGAAGGACAATCCAAGGATTGGAACCGTTTGAGAACAAGAATCAACTTAGTTGCTCAAAGCAAACAAACTGAATGGTTTGAAATAGAACAGTTTTGATTTGAATAATTTTTGTTCTGGCCCGGCCTTCTTTTCTAGATATTAGCACATTGATTAGGAAAAAAAAAAAGTTAGCTCAAATGCATTGAAAGTCTTTAATAATAAACAACAACCCAAGCAAGGTTTAGAGTGAAGACATACCTTTCTTACTAGTCTTCTAGCCCTATATTGCCTGTATGCCAACTGGATCGTAACCGCAGCCTTTTTAGCTGCCAGAAACTGCCGGTGAACTTTTCTTGCAGTAAGGGTTGCTCTCCATCTTCTCTGAATCACAATTGTACACACCTTCATTCTCAGAAACCTAACATGAAAATGCTTTTTAGTTTTAAAATAAGAAATTTTAATTGAAATATTAAACTTCCAGAAGCTRGAACAGAGGCAAGATATATTATTAGATCCACAGAATTTATACATAATTTCAATTAAATAAAAAAGAAAAAATCCACTAGTTCAACCTCTGTAACTCGGACACAAAAATAAATTACAGCAGCCAACCAAAGAAACAAACAAAAATCATAAAAGCAACTAGAAAACATTCTTTTTTATCTGTTCAATGCAATAGTAGCAGTCAAAATACTCTCAGGACACCATCACAGAAGGATCCCAAAAATAGGAGAGRGGGCATACATAAAAACTGCTATATAAAAGTCAGGTGCAGCTACACCTTCTGGACTGCATGCAGTTCAGGTCTTAATTTCAAAGAGGATGTTGTAAAGTCAAAGAATTACTAAAATGACAGAAGATGGAACTTCTGACTTAGGTAGAAAGTCTAAATAGCCTGGATTCTTCAGACTGGAAAAGAAGAGGTAGAGAGGGAGAAAAGAACAATACACATTTACAAAAATCAGGAAGATATGCTGAAAGTGGAACCATTACTAACCAACTCTTGATAGATCGAACAAGGATATCTAGGCTTGCTAGCAGATGATTTTAAAATAGAAAAAAACTATTATCCCTCCCACCGTGGGTAGCTCACATCTACCACAGGAGGTTTTTGGAGGTAAGTGATATAGAAAGGTGATTTAAAAACATATAAAAACCTGACAGATATCAGGTCCATAAAAGGCACAAGCCAGGGAGCGATCTCTAACATTCTTAATTCAAAACCACACTGAGGGTGCTAAAGGAACATAAGGAAAGCTAAAGCTACCTTGAAGTAGCAGTTACAGTCATATCCTCTCCTAAAAGAGCATCTAGCAGAGCATCCACTATRTAACTGTTTAAACAAATAAGTACAAAGCAATTTATTATTGCACTATGCTTTATAAGGGAATAGCTTTTCAGCCCATTAGTTTCAGCTGGAATCTTAACAGTATCAAGAACATCCTTCTTGAAAACAGAAGGAAAATTGTTCATGGCCTTCTCTTCCTAGATGCCTAATAAGCAAAATTTTAAAGATTCTGAGGTATATTCCAGAAAATATTTAAGCAGAAGAATAGTTTTGCATAAAACAATCTCAGCCACATCAGCATGATTATATTCATGCATAGTTACGCATGCTTGAGGGTCAGAACTTCAGAATCTATAGGTATTTAGCAGAGTGCAATGCAATAAGCTATACAATAACTGCTCTTAAAAGTAGAGAAGATTATGTAAGTTGCAGTTCAGTGTTACCAGATCCTCTGCTGCACGACGCTGCTGAAGTGACTCTGAATAACGCAAGGAGCTTTTACCACAGATGCATGTTCCTTTTGTGCTTTGCAGTCTAGAAACCCAGCTTGAATTACTGGTGCTGCTCTCATTTTGTCAGTGAACTGCTTGGCTGCAGAACTTCTATATAATGCCTATTGAATATTCAGAAAGAAAAAGGGGGAAAACATATCAAGGCTCCTATTTTTTCACTTAAAACAAAAACTTACAAAGCAAAATGTTATTTTAGATGAAAGGTTTTTAGGTTTAATACTACAGATATGGGGAGCCTATCCAATTTATCATGTCTAGAAGGTATTTTATAAAGCAAGTTAAGTGCAGAGAAATGCCACACTAACACTAGTTAAATAATTACATCATGAAGAAATAAATACAAGAAATAATAATAATTAAAAAAAAAATCAGAATTACCTGATTCCCAGTGGCAGCCATTGCTACTTGAAGGTATCTTTGCTGTTCAACCTTTTGCATCCAATAGGCTCTGAAGTGCTGCTGAATCAGGATGACAGAAGACTTGTACTGAAGGTATCGCCGCCTCTGAACAGACCCACGGAAAAATGCCTTGGAAGACAAAGGTACAACAACCTTGGAACATTTCACCACTTGCATGCTACGTGGAAGAGGCTTGCATAACTTTAAGTCAACTTAGTAAGTTAAATTGCTATAGAATCAAGAATATAAGTAGTTTTTAAAAAGCCTCTGATTATTTTTTCTTCCTTTTAACCAAAACTATCCTACTCTACTTAAATGGTTCAGGTCTATATAGCTATACATTCAGAAAACGACCAACAAGTTGCCACTTCCTAGAAAGAAAAAGAAGGAATACACATCCCTCTAGTCTACCATAGAGAACATATAAACAATAGGATAGCAAGTGTAACCCAGAGGATTATTATATGGTATTATTTATTTCCCTTTCCTTGATGATCTAGAGGGAAAAAAAGCCCCTCCTCTTCTAAAAATATCCTGAGGAGAAATCCCTTCACTTTTCCTTGGGATAAAATAACTAAAGAGATCTCAGGAAGTCAATTAGAACTTCTCCCAGAGGCAGAATTAAAAGCATAGACTCCCACAATTTACAATATAAACAGTAAAAATGCCTCCCTTCATCCTCAAAGTTACATATGTGTACATAGTTATACATACACATATATACATGTATATACATACACACACAGAGCACTTCTTTGTAAGCAGTCTAAGCTCCTTAGAACTTGCCCTAGACAGGCACTTAGGTTGCTATATAGCAAGAGGCATGTTCTCCTTAAGACAAACRTATTCTCTCTTTTCCTTAAGACAAGATATTCTCCTTATTAGTGGTCTATTGTACTAGTATTTTATTCCATCAATGRGGGGGGGATAAAATAATTAAATAAATTGAATGTAAGTATTTTCTTTTCCTCAGAGGACATCAACTCATATCCAAGAAATCAGAAGACTACATTTTCACACTTGTCCTTTCAAAGGACAAATTATGCTGTACAGAAAGAAGAAAAATCCTCTGCCTACATTGCTAGAGACTAAAATTGGGTCTTTTATTAAATCCAATGTGACTGACACAACCCTAATGTATCGCCTGAGTCTTAAAAGGCAAGCAGACATCACCACTTTTTACCATTTACTTCACGCTATAGCCCTTAGTGGGTTGCACTCCTTGCAACACAACAGTTTTCATTCTCATTCAAATCAAAGCAAATGTTCCTTAAACCACTATTAATTATAAAGGAGAAAGACAAAGATATTAAAAGGACATTAACACCCCCCCCMCACCCCAGTATCAAGATTCAAGTTTGAAGAAACATCTTAGCTAGAAAAAGTAGCAGTAATAACTGAATAAGACAGATTTGTATATGCTCCTGCCATCGACCAGACTTCAGGACCCAACTCTAGCATTCGGCTTTAAAGTGCTGTTTGTAAGAAGTGAGGAATAATCTACTAAACAAATACGAATATACATTCACAAGTACCTGAATTTTTATTGCACTTTCTTTAGTTCTTTGAAATCTCTTCTTTTCAATGAATCCTCTAACTCTAGCCTGCACCATGATAATATTCTTCCGGATTTGCAAATAAGTTTTCCTTTGCTGTTTTGCAGTCAAATGAGATCGGTAGCATTGCTGTAAAACAACTGCTGCTTTTTTATATCTTACATACTCTGATTTAGTTTTATGCATCAAGTAATAGGCTTGTAATGTAATAGCTGCTCTTTTAAGTTGAATAAATCTTCTACGATGCACAACCATTTTAAGAAAAGCCTGAATCTTCCTTGCAGCTCGTATTTCTCTTGCCATTTTTCTCRCTTTCCTTCCACGATAGGCAGACTGAATAACTAATACTGCTCGCCTTTGAACAGAGTATTCTGCTTGCTGTAAACGAGCCGCGCGACACGCTCGGTACCACCTCTGAATAGCAACCGCTGAGCTCCGCATCAGCTGGTACCGAGTCCGTGCCCTTCGGCACCGGAACAGCGACTGGGTGATTAGGGCTGCCGCTTTCATTGCGAGGAAATTCTTCCTTTGCACACTCATCTGTGAAAATGCTCGAGCACACTGCATGGTCACCATGTYTTTAGGCCACTGCCCAGCATTTTTAGCACAAGAAGCCAACTGAATGTAAAAGATAGCGTTTGGTTTTAGTGCACATTTTTCTGCCTCAGCTTCTTTGGCCATTTTGGCTCTGAACCTTTGCTGTGTAACTCTGACAGCCCACTGCAGTCGTTTGTAGTATCGATATTGCACGCACATGCGAAAACTGGCCTGGATTACAGTTGCAGAGACATGCATTATCTTTAGTTTCTGCCGTTCCTTCATGCCTCTGTATGACGCCTGAATAACAAGAGCGGACCTCTTAATTGCCAGATATTTCTCTCGTTCATTCTTTCCTTTAACATAGGATCGATAATAATTCTGTATAACAATAGCAGCAATTCTCATATTTTGATAGGACCTCCTGTGCCGGTGCATTCTGTAGGTTGCCTGGATTTTCCTGGCAGCCAAAYGCATACGTTTAATACCCTCCCGGGCTCTGATACCTCTGTACGCTGCCTGTATGCGAAGAGCTGCTCGGCAAAGAGAAAGATACTCCCGAGCATGATGTCTTGCCAAAATCAAAGCTCTGTATCTTCTCTGAAGGACAATAGTTGCTGCTTTAAGAGAAAGGTATCTCTGACGTTCTCTAAAGGCTTTAAAATTTTTCTGAAGAATGAGAGCAGCACAATGCATTTCTTGCTGTTTTTTTGCCCTCCTCGCTCGAAATGCCTTCTGAATACAAATTGCTGCTTTCTTCAATGCAGTGAATTGCTGCACTGCAATATTCTTCAGCTTATTGGCCCTGTACCTCTTCTGTATTAGCTGGGTTGCCCACTGCACCCTTCTATAATGATGGTGTTGCTTGTACATTCGATAGTTCTTCTGTATTGTAAGTGCTGCTTTGTGTCTTTTCTTCATCAAGGATCTTGTTTTCATTCCTCTAAAGGCAGCCTGAATAACTAAAACAGAATTGTACAATTTTAAGTACGTTTCTCTCRCGTGCGTCCCTGCCCTGTAAGCACGATAATGCTGCTGTATGATTACTGAAGCAAGCCTGAGAGCTTGATAGGAAATGTAAGTTTTACGCATCCTTAAAGTTGCTTGGATAACTGTAGCAGCTCGATGCATCTGCTTTATTTTTTTCCTTACCACAAAACCTCTATAGGCAGACTGTATGGTAACAGTAGCATTAAGGAGAGAGAGGTATTTCTGACGTTGGCTTTTTGCTAGTTTTGTTGCTCGGTATTTTCTCTGAATTGCAATAGCAGCTGTCCTTAGAGAAATAAAATGTTTTCTTCTCATAAAAGTTYTAAATCTTCTTTGAATAAGCTCAGCAGAGGCATTCATAGTTCTTATAAGTCTTCTTGTTCTCATACCACGGAAAGCAGCCTGGATACGAAGTGCAGCCTTTTTCATAGTCATGTAGTTGTGAACTTGTGCATTTCGCTCCCTGCAGGCACGGAACCACTGCTGAATCCGTCTGGCTGCCAGTAACAATTTTCTAAAATCTCTTCGTTGCCTGTGCATTCGATAATAAGACTGTATTGTCGCTGCTGAACGATGCATAACTTTCAAGTCTTGGCGAACCCTCAGGCCTCTGCAGGCAGCCTGAAGGATAATAGTAGAATTCTTCAGCTCCAAGTACTTTTTACGTTGCTCTCTGCCTAAACAAAATGCTCTATATTGTCTTTGAATTACAATTGCTGCCATTCTCATTGCCCGGTATCTGATGTTTAAGCGATGCATCTTAAACATGGCCTGAATAGAAACAGCTGCTTGATGCATCCGATGAATTTGTTGTCTAGCTCTTACACCTCTATAAATAGCTTGTATCTTGACTGTGGCTTTTCTTAAAGACAAGTATTTTTGCTTTAGACGTTTAGCATGCACAACTGCACGATAGTGCCTTTGAATCACAAGAGCTGCAAATCTAAGTGCTACATACTCCTTTTTCACCAGGTAAGATCTGAAAGCTGCTTGTATAACTGTAGCAGCTTTGCTCAGTTTGCTTAACTGCTTCCTCACAGTCATCCCACGGTAAGCAGACTGCAAAACCAGCACAGCAGCTTTTGTTTTTAGATAAAGTGCACGCTGTGTTTTTTTCATGCAATAAGATCTGAAGTRCCTCTGAATCACTAAAGTTGCTTGCCTTAGATTTTGGTATTTTTGTCGATTTCTATGCATTCTGTAGTAAGACTGAATAACTGTTGCAGAATTATGCTTCTTTTGGATTTGCCTTCTCTCAGTTTTCCCTCTCCATATTGCCTGGGTGCGTATTACACAGTTACGCAGCTCAAGGTATTCCTGACGCTGTTTCTGTCCGGCAACTCTGGCTCTGTAACGCTGCTGGAGAGTGAGCACAGCGCAGCAGAGGAGCTGGAACCTTTTCCGGGCCAGAAATTTTCTGAAGGCAGCCTGTAACATCGTTGCAGCAACATGTTGCCTGTGAATCTCTTTTCGTACTTTCCAACCGCGAAAAGCTGCCTGTAAGGACAGCACAGCTGCCCTAGTGGCCAAGAAGCTCAATCGTTGCCTGTTACCAGCCTTACAGTTTCTGTACCATCTCTGAATCACAACGCAGGCTCGAATCATTGCCCGAAATTTTGTTCTCGCAGCGTGAGTCCTAAAAGCAGACTGAATTTTAATAGCAGCTGTGTATTGAAGCTGGCAAGTTTTGCGCACTTTATAGCCCCTGTAGGCTGCTTGCAAGCACACAGCTGCTCTTTTAATTCTCAGGAASTCCTGCCTCTGATGGAGCTGCCTTCGGCACGCGCAGTAGCGCTTCTGAATGACAACGGCAGCGCGGTAGATGCTCAAGTAACGCTGCCTGTCTCTTCTCATTCTGTAGCATGCCTGCARAAGTACTGCAGCCTTCTTCCATCTTTGAATTTGCTTCCTGACAAGATAGCCTCGAACTGCAGCTTGGATTCTTATGCAAGCATCTTTTAATTTCCTATAATCTTCTTTAAGCTGAAGAACATATCTACGAGCCCGATATCTTCGTTGGACATAAAGTGCTGCCTTCCTTAATGTACAGTAACGCTTGCGTGCTTGTCTCATCTTTACAAAAGCTTGGATCGTCACTGTTGCATTTTTTAAGCTTTTAAATCTCTTTCGGACAATATAAGCACGGTAACTCGACTGAATTTTTATCACAGATCTTAACACGCGGGCCTCTTTTCTAGCTTGCATTCCTCTGTAGGCCGACTGCAGGACAAGAGCAGCAAGACGTATCCTTTGGAAAGAGGAAGCTGCTTTTCTAGCAGTCACATATGCCCTGTAACGAGCTTGAATTACAGAAGCAGCATTTTTAGTCGCTTTATATCTCTTCACTTGTTGGTATTTTCTCACATGCGACTGCAGTGTAATRACAGATTGTTTTATGCGTAGAAATCTTAGTTTCTCTTGTCTCATTCTCCACAGTGACTGAACAATGCAAGCTGCCTTTGTTTGCCTGTAGAGCATACGAGCTCTCATGCTCCTAAAAGCAGCTTGGAGAACTATTACTGCTCTACGTTTTTGCAAATAGCTTTGCCTTTCCTTTTTTCCTGACCTGTAAGCTCTGTAATGCTGCTGAATTGTCACTATTCGTGCCCTATGTTCCTGGTAAATATGTCTTGCTAGCTGACACCTATACCAGGCCTGAATCTTGACAACACTTTGTTTAATACATAAATATTGCTTCAAGTCTCTGTGCATCCTATACCAAGACTGAATGACGAGGGCAGCTCGCTCCCTTTTAACCAGCTTTGAGGCCTGCCACTTTCGGAAATACGCCTGCAGTACTAACGCAGCTGCAATATTCTGATGAATTTTGTGTGTTCTCCATCTTCTGAATGCAGACTGAATAGTAAGTGCTGAGGACTTCAGGGTTTCGTATCTTTGACGATCTTCTTTCATCAACTTAGTGGCACGCAGATGGCGCTGAATGGTAACAGCAGCCCAAACAATTCGTTTATAAGAAGCAACAGACATCACCATCCTTATCCTTGCTTGTACAAGGATGGTATAGTATCTGAGCTGTAAATATCTCTTCCTAGAGGAGTACCTCCTCCAATGAGCCTGCAAGAAAAAAGAGCAAGTTTAGGATTTTTTCCATGATATCTAGGAGTTAAGTCTGAGGACGAGACCTAGGAATTAAGATTTCTTTATTCCTACTTGCCCCATGGAAATATAAGCCTAGATCTCTATGCAAAACCAATTTTATATGCTAACACATGGCTAAACTCACTCAGGCAGCAATGATGTCCTCTTAAACTACTTGATTCAACCATTCTTTAATGTCTACTCCAAAGAGAAGTCTTAAAAATACAATATTTCTTAGTAAGAGCAAGAAGGGTATCAAAAGTAACACAAGAAATTGATAAATAAATAATACATTAGGTTTTTAAGACAATCTCAATTGTTGCAAGCAGGGCAATTGATCCTGAACAGCGCTTTAACCTCACAGATTTCAAAGGATCTTGTATAATCTCACCAGATATCATATTACCTGAATAACTGTGGCAGATTTATTTCTGGCTTCCTCTAGCTTTGCCTTTTTTAGATTTAAAAATTTGATCCTGGCCAAGTATCTTCTCCACCACTTCTGGATCATTAGTGCTGCACTCTCCTTTTTAAGGATGCGTCGATCAGACAAGAACTTGACAGYATATTTTTGAATTATTCGAGCAGCTCTGTCTCTTTCCTACAAAGAGTGAATTTTCAGTTAGCACAGGAGTCTTCATTCAGTTATTTTAATATACCAAAAATTTATCTGAAGCCATCTCCCCAAAAAGTTAATAAAAAGCTAATTAAAAAATTAATCAAATTAAAAAGCTAATATCACAGTTTTTCTTCACCCTATTAAAATATCTTTTGTGATACAGAATATTATTTCAGCTCTATGGTCTCTGCAAATAGTTTTAAAGCCATCACAAGATCTGGCAGAACAATCTCAAAAGCAAGAAACAAACTACCCAAAAYAGTGCAATTCAACTCAAAATGCTTTGGTGGGCAAAGCTGGGCTCCTGAGCAAAAAACGTTAAGCCCACCTAGTTTAGTGTTTCTAAGCTAGAAAGCATAATTGATAGTAAATCRAAACAAACATCTCCCTTTTTAAGAATATTTGTCTTGGGGAAAGGGGGTGATACACTCTGATTAGAGTATAAAGTACGTCCCATGGAGAGCAGTAGTTACTCCAGAGTAGTAAACATTTTCACTAGCAAAAAAAATTATGTTTTGAAAAAGTGCTACTATTAATTTAAATGCCAATATTATTCTGATAAACCTGTACTCTTCAAACACTAAACTGGCATTATTCCATTTAATATTCCTCAAAATAGGAGCTACCAATATTGTACAAGCAAGAGATACCTGGAAGAGTTTCAGTTCCTTTTTCAGCTTGTACTTCCTCCAAGCTGACTGAATTAGTCGAGCAGCTCGAGTTTCTTCACGAAGATCTAGGAGCCGTGAACACACAAATGACAGGTAGGTAATAACAACCTAAAACACAGAACATAGAAAGTTAGGAAATATCTAGGAGAATAGGATATATTTAGACAAACTCTAGAGGCATCTTACCTTCTCATCAGGAATTGTATTTGACATATCAGAGTGATGAATCATTGCAGGTATTCCACCTAGGTCAGAAACTGCAGCATTGATCAGCTGGAAGTTTTTCTTTTCGTTTTCCAACAGTTCCTTGTATAGGACTGATGTAGTTACAGCTTTGCAAAGAAATGAAGATAATTGTCAAATCAAGTTGAAAAAGAAATTATTATGGATCTCTGCACATCAAATAACTCACTTTGGTCAAACATTCCTTCCAGGACGTTTAGAGAAGTATCGGACTCTGACGAGGAGGAGGAGGAGGAAGAGTTCAATCCCACTGTATGAGTTCTTGAGCATTCTACTGTTTGTGTTGTACGTTGGCAYACAGATTCCAAAGGCACATAACTGGGATGGTAGTGATGAATCAAGTGACACAATACTCTACCATCGGAGAAACATACTGTGAAGTTTTCCACCTGTTTAACAAAATACAGTAAGATATAAGTTTCTTAAATTTCTCATCCCAGGTAATTGGTGTAAACAGCATACAGAATTTGTCATCTTGTAGCACTGAAAGTGATGAAGTATGGCTTGGGCAAATTTATTTCAAACAAAGAAAGAGTATTAAAAGACTAGTGTTTTCCTTGGACATTCCACTCTATAGYGGCTTACAGCTGTAAGAAACAAATTAGGGCAAATTCAGTTCAGAACAACACTTAAAGTTAACAGATATGTACTAACAGCAAGTGGTAACTGTTTTTAACAATTCTGCTCTARAAGAATAAGCATTCTTATGAAAGCAAAATGTACCTTTGCAGACACCTACACAGAAATATTTACCTTGATATTATAAAATCCACAAACCGCATTGACCCAAGCCATCAGCAGCTCCACATTTTCACTGTAACCGTGAAATGAGGCGTTACTGTTATCATCTTGCCTTTTACTATCATCTGAAAAAGGCTTGAGACCGTTCAATTTTCTTTTTACTTTGTGTGCATTCTTTAAAAACTCTATTTCTTCTCTTAACTGTTCTACATTAAGATAAACATCCACCTATCAGAGAGAAGAGAAAAATAAATGAATATTTTACCACACCACCACCAGACTGATGTGCGACACACTKTAAGTAACTAGGATAAGCCTGCCGGATAGAGGGGCTTAAGGCATAGAATTTAAGGAAAAAATACTCTGACTTAGCAATCAGAAATTTGTCACATGTCCTTTTCAGTCAGTAAGAGCTTGGTAGCGTTTTGAGACTAACATATTTTTCTAATATTTTAACAAMGTATCACTTCTAATAGTATACAGCATAAGCTCAGAAGTTTTCCACAAAGAGTTGTACAAAAGTATTCCAGAAGAGAAAGCATAGTTAAAATGATCTCTAAAGTATATCATTAGGAAACACTTGKCAGGCAAGGCATGCATAGCACTTTGAACATCCAAAGCTGATCACTCCAGTCTAAACTCTGATTAGTGAAGGCTCCACAGACAACAAGGAACCACTGAAGAACCAGTCACATCTTCATTGTAAGTGGTATTAAAAATATATAACAATAATGAAATGGAACAGTACCTGGAAAGCAAAGACAATTTTCCACAACAGTGCTAAGGTTCGTTCTCTGTGTCTATCCACAATGTCTCTGGAATCAATTGAAGCACCTATCACACAAAACAAAGAATTAGAACACTGACTAGTGCTCAGCTGCACTTAGACTCTAACACTAATTTCTAGGCCTTACCACTTTCATCTTTCAACTGGATTCCTCGCTCTTTTAACACATTAAGAACAATATCAACATTATGCATCTTCTGAAGACGACTTATTGCAGGAACTCTCAGATGTTTTGAAAGATTCCAGTTTTTTGTGAGAAGTTCCATTGTTCTTCTAAAAAATAAATGAGAGTTTTATAGCTTAATGCCTATCTACTAAACTCACAATGGATATTATAAGCAAGAAATCAAAAATGATCTGTATCAACGCACACAAGACGAATGCCACATTGCAAGTCCACAGCCAGATTGGTTACAGCAAAATCAAATTCATCAAGTGGAGTCTGAACATGACTGACAGGTAGTCCCAGGAAACTCAGATGGCGGGAAAGGTCTCCCTCACCACTCAAGAAATCTCGAGAAAATGCCAGCAGAACATCTTTGCTACTCTAAAGAAAAAGAGGATAACAATGTTAGCACTGCAACACTTGTTAAGTATCAAGCGTATCCCTTGTGCCCAAAACTGCACTCCATATTTCCTTACCCAATACTTAAGACACCTGGCTTTTCATAATTTCAACTAGTTCATACACCTTTAATTTTCAAACCTAGCAATGCATCACCAAAACCACCAAATCCACAAATACAGTAGCAACACTATTGCTACAGTAGCAACACTATCAAAGCTTTAATGGGAATTTTTTTTATATAACCACAAGATCATGTGTTGAGAACGTTCATGTAAAAGTCTGAACAGCGAAGATCTGTTAGAAAGCAGCATTTATTCAAATAAATTACACAGGTTCTCCATCCAATCATAAAACAATATTAGAAGAAGGCACTAAATCTCAGCTCTCTTACCTTAAAATCTGCATCCTTGCAGAAGAGGCAGGGGTCATGGTCAATGATTCTAGACTTCTTGGCACAATCCAGAAAGCAAATTAACAGCAGCAATTTCTTCAGTGTGAATTTTGATAAAGCTTCCTCATGGCCTAAAAGGATGAAATTCATAAACTCATAGTTTCATAAACTCAAAGTCAAGGGCTAAAAATAAACTATTTGAAGAGAGTAGTTACCTTCTCGGTAGAGGTGAGGCACAGTGGGATGTCTGTATTCTGCTGCAATGTCAGGGTTCCAAAGCAAGCGATTAAGAATAAATATCGCTAACCCCATAACATCACTATTGCTCTCCAAACTTATCAGCTCTCCATAAACAGTCTAACAGAAAGGAAGGGAGGAGAGAGGAAAAAAATTAAAAAAAAAAAAGGAGGGAGAATATCATTACAGATATTTTTAATTATGGAGGGGTTTTCTGAACAACATAAACTGAAATTATATAGTGGTAAATAGCATAGCTATAAATGTTAAAGTAATTGGTCAGTATACTCTAAAATCATCTGAATTTTCTAATCAGTCAGTAAAGGATCAAGTCAAAAGAAGTTTCAAAAGCAAATCTCATCTAATTTAAAGATGTACACAATCGTCTTTGTCTGCAGACTCGGTCAAGAACACCTCTAGGAGGGCTGCAGCTCCCTACAGTTTAGGAAAGAGTGAAACCAACACTAAAGCAAACTAAAATTTTGCGATATTGGTCAGGGAGATAACTTCCAATCTGCTTCAAAGCAAGTCTGTTTTAGTAAGAGYTACGTGCTATAACTAAAATTAACTGACATGCATTATTAAAACAGAAAACAAACAAAAAGCACTAAACACTTGCAACTGCTAGAACTCTGTAAAGTTCTGGCTATGGGCGATTAACTCTGCACTTACCTCCAGACCTATACGGAGCCACAAAGGGTTGTAAGAGAGAAGCCAGTTAAGGACCTTCTGTCTTTCTCCTGCAAAATAATGTCTGGTAAGATTACATCCAACAAACATTTCATACTTACACTAAATTTGCTTACTATATGAAAATCCCTTCTTCTTCTTCTTCTTCCTAGATGATAATGCAAGTCTTTACCATTCTTACCTACATCTTTCCATAGATGTCTGTCTTTACGGACCAGCAAACGTCTACTTTCGATCTCAACTTCCAGCTTCTTAATGGCTTTGACCATTTTTTCAGATGTAAACAAGCGGCAAGCTGCACGTCGCAGCTTATTCAGCCTGCGCTGAGCTGTATAAGCTTTGAGAGATACTTCATCTTTTGTTGGTGCCTTAGGTACACTGGTTTTATGGTGGTGCTCTGCTCCCAAGATAAGAGCTGCTGCGTTCACTGCTTAAACAGATACACAAAAAGCAGGTCTTTACATTTCAAGCAAACATTTTGTTGTTTTGGCTTTTTTTTTTAAGCTTTGAATAATAGCTTTATTCCTCAGAAAGCTTATGATCTGTGTCAGTAAATACGTTCTGTTAAGCCCATGAATTAGTCAAGTACTTAATATGACAATACTTATTTCATAACTTTGCAATGCTAGGAATTCAATTCTAAGGTAAATTATACCTTCTTCATTTTTTCTTGCTCAAGGCAAAGGTAGAAGAAAAAAATACAACTACACTATACTATCATTTTATTATAGTGGCAGTTACAATGATTTTGAGCAAGTGCAGATTCTCTCCAACACACTCACTGAGGGCTGCTGGAGATGCATGTTCCAGTGAATATTTCCTGTTCCAGTGCATACTTCCTATTGAGGTGTATCACAACAGGGAAATAAGACTCAGAAAGAGCCAGAGGACTACAAAGTTCTGTCAGAATGGACAACACCCCAGTAAAAGTCTTAGCACATTTCATGGTTTTTTTTTTTTTTTTTTAAATCACTGAAACATATTACTAAATATTTGCTTTATAATTATTTTGTCTAAAGTAAAATGCAGAACAGTGAAACACAGGACATATAAATATGAAGAAAACCCTACTCTTACATAAAAGTTGAGTGCAACATACAGTAAAATGAAAAATTAAGACTAGCACTAAGCCAGTTCTTCCAGTTATTTTCAACAGTATTAGTATCACAAATTATATAACATTTAAGAAAATTAAAAGATGAAGGATAAGTTCTCCTTYTACCTTGTGAGGTGTTTGCTTTTACAGTGAAGTCATCAGGGGTAAGTATAAAATTTAACCACCAGGTGAAACCTCGTTGTTGCTTCTCCTTCCAGCGCTCATCATAAAACATGTTCTTAGCAGCAAAAGGCATTGGATGTCTGGGAATGACTAAAAAAAGTGAAAATGTAAGAGCTCTTCAAATGTTTGGTAAGTGACTTACATCTCACTGTGGAATGTATTATGTTTGACATTCTATTTAGCACTATAACAGAAAAAGAGCAGGCTGGAATCCTAAGAGACTTGTACATCAGACAATTAAATCAATTCCTCCCTTCAACAGAAAAAGAGCAGGCTGGAATCCTAAGAGACTTGTACATCAGACAATTAAATCAATTCCTCCCT
Source organism: Nothoprocta perdicaria (assembly GCF_003342845.1). Classification (NCBI taxonomy): domain Eukaryota; kingdom Metazoa; phylum Chordata; class Aves; order Tinamiformes; family Tinamidae; genus Nothoprocta; species Nothoprocta perdicaria. The sequence goes on from NW_020455577.1 coordinate 2,609,213, forward strand.
TCCTCCTACAAATAATGGATTAGATTATTAAAACACTTGGAATAAAAACAAGGTTTCTTGAACGCTAGCCATTTGCAAGACACCTTAGAGCAAATACAAGTTGAGGAACAACCATTTTACAGATTCATTTTTCTGACCAGAACAGGTTTAGTATTATCAGTTGCATGAAATCATTATCTTTCTGGTAGCAAGTTCTCTCTTCTGGAGCAAAAGAGGTGTTTCACTAACCATCAGTCAGTCAGCTGGGAGTACATCTACRATACAGCTTTTCAGAATTTCTGTTTATAGTGGAGAGAAGCAATATCTACTTTCAGCTGACCATGTAATGCAATCAGTTTTCCGTGTGAATAATCATGACGTAGCTTGAAAGGTAGACAGCTTTTTTTCTACTAGATATCGTTTTGCTTTAAGGAGCTGTATCCTATTCCTCCCAGCTGTACCCAAATTGGGACTTGCCAATCACAAGCAATACCAGAACAGCAACTGGAACATTCAGTTCAGTGAATATTGAAATTCCACAAAATACCAGAATTCTGCCTACCTGTTTTTAACGGTTTCACAAATGTCAGGTGAGACTGAGCCAATCCAGCAACAGGTTTACTAATTCTGTTGGTAGTTTTAGATGCTTTCTGAAGTGAAGAACCTGTGAGCATTGACATACAAATATCAATAACAAACATCTGTCAGTGAAAGTCAACATGTCATCAAACAGAAAATATTAATGTTTGTAACACTGCTRAACTGTGCAACTGGAGTAATTCACTATGAACCCATATAAGACACCAGTAATTTTTGTGAGTGATGAAGAAAGTTCAGCAAAGCCTGACTGCAGTCAAAAGGAGGAAAAACAAACAAATAAAAACTCTAAAAAACTAGGAATGAAAAACAGCTATTGTATCTCATAGTCCTTCCTTACGCTAAGGAAGTTCACAATTTTTTCCCCAACAGATTTTCAACATTACGTATTACTAACTTTGCCTGAGAACAGATTCTTTACTACCTCAGGGATGGAGGTGGACAGACAGACTGAATGGAATTCCTGAGTCATTAGCTAGGAAAAAGAAAAGAGCATTAACGTGCAAACTTGTACTCACAGATTCATTCACTGYTCTGCACATGTTTACAGCTCTGAGATCAGTCATATTGAATGTCAAATCCTCACTTGCAATAACAGCATACTGGTTATCAGAAGTTATAGATCAAAACTCAAATGTTATCGAAACCCAAAATGGTAATTAAGTGGAAACATCGCATCGTGATAAACTGCAGTTATTGTGAAGCATCATCGGGATCTAAGCTAACTCAAAGAGCTAATCAGCGGAAAGTTAAAACACAATATTCAGGAAGTGCTCTGGATTGTGACTGGGTGTTAGCTGGTACCATCCACCACCTAGTGGCAGAAGTGCTTATATGCAACACAAAAAAAAATCTCTGCTTTCTGAATTCTACTTTCAATGTGTAAAAAATACATTTTTCAGTACAATTAATTTTCTTACACTGATAGAGAACAAAGGATTTAAAAATCATGCTGTAACAGATGGACTATATTTGGTGCCTGACACCCCGACACCCTGAAAAAGTAGTCTTTTCATGAAACATTCACTGTTACAAATTTCTTTTGGAGCTAACAATATTTCCTCATCCAATCCATTCTTAGATCAATAGATGTATGCGAACAAAGTTATGAATAAAACTGTTTTTCCTGCTGGACACTGATATGGTAAATCTCTATGCAAGCTATCTTCAAAAGCTTCAAATTATAGCATATCATTGAAAACCCCAGATCAAAAATAGACCACAGAAGAGATTAGCATATGTTCTTTAACATGGTCTCCTGTAGAATTCCCAATGGTTTCAAAACTAGATTTTTGGATAACTGAATTAAATGCACATGCTATTTTATTCTGGAAGCTTTCCTGGTAGCTCTACTTCAGGGACTGCATGAAGATTCTGCAAATGAAGAATGGGGTTCTCTAACAGAAAGGCACATTCTGGAGCATATTTAGGAATGCAACATTTTGAAACTCAATTTTTTTTTAAATACAAGAAGTCACTTATCCTGATCTTCAGGCAACGAAGTACTTGTACACGAGACTGACCTACACAAGGCTAAGAGCCAGCTGATTACATACAGGAAAAAGGAGGCAGCGTTAAACACAGACTTGGGAACTACATTTTTGAAAATGTCATGAGCAATCCATTCAAATATTTGTAACAGCTAGTGAGTATATGACAGGAATCAGACTTCAAGCCAATCACATAACTCCAATTTTGACCTAGTTCTCAACGTTGTAAGATGCAGATAATATCTAACAAATTGCAGAGATTCACATTACAGGGATAGGAAATACACTAGATGGCTCAGTTGGCTACACAATTTTTACAATACTACATAAAGGAAACGCCGCTCACCAGCTTTCTTCCTCTGTGCTACTTTCTCTCGGCTTTGATGTTTGATGGCTCCTGGTCTGAAAGCAGCGTGTGTTTTATCATCCACACTAGACATCAGAGTTCTTTTTGTTTCAATTTCCTCCACATGTGCCAGAACTGCAGTGCTAGTGCTTTCTAGGTGCACTTCACTTTTCCTCTTACGGCTCAATGAAGTTGATCCAGTGCATGAATTTACTTTGTCATGACATTTGTTTTCAGCCGAAATGGGTCCTATAACTGGAAGGTGTCTAGCTGTTTCTGCCTTGGTCTGTACAGGAAACACGTTAGTACACTCTATTACTGCATTATTGAGGCATTTTCTAGATTTTGGCTGGATGTTTTCTGTTCTTTTTCTTTCAACAGCATCAGGCTTATTTTTAATGACAGTAGCAGAAAGGACTGGACGTTTTTTYGGTTGGTCTCTTTGAGAAGAGCTGCAGGTTTGACGTTCCTCTGTAGAAGGAAAACTGAAGTGGTTTTGTTTAGGTTTGACATAATGAATTTCCTGTGATTCCACAGCACATATCTCAAAGGCATTATTTAACTTGTGTCCTGTACAAACATGCACTTTTGTTTGTACGTGTCCATTTTTGACTCGTTTCTTTACAACATAAGTCTCTGCAGTAGAAGATACAGAAGCTGCTTCAAATTTGGGAGTCTTTGACTGCACATCTGATAAGGTGTCTCTCACAAACTGATCAGGTGACAGAATTGGAACAGGTTGCTCTATTGCAATGTCTTCAACCTGGTAACTGTCCTTTATAAAAGAATCTGGACTTAAAATTCTCCTCGTGCCCGAAATGGGCACAGACACTGAACGCTCAGGAGTGTGAACAGGTGAAAGTGTACAATTAAGAATTACTTCATTACTTGAAGCTGTCAGTTGTCCTAATCTGTTGGAAGAACTGTAGGCACTTTCAGATTTTGATTCATTGTGATGATCAACAAGTTTCTTGAGGTTACATCTGTCTATTTCAGGTAACAAGTCCTCATTTATAGCTGCAGCAACATCTGAAAACATAGTAGATCTTCTCATTGAAATGGGTGTACAAGCAGCATCATGATCTTCCTCTAGCATAGGTGTAATAGGAGATATAGGCAGCTTATTCTCTAGGCCAGCAAAGGAGTCATTTCTTGAGGATACGCTGCTTTGCTTTGTATTCTGATTTTCACATGATTGAAGYGGGCTTCTAAGTGTATCCAACCTCTGTGAAACTTGAAAGGTTTTATTAGCRTTTTTAACTTTTGAATTTTTCTTCTTAACTCTTGTTGAAACAGCTGTTTCAGAAGTGTTTCTCCTTTTTATGTTATCCCAAAGACTCTTCTGAAAAGGAATAAWAAATACAAGTTAGCCTGCTAGGTTTCAACTTGTATACACAAAATGAACRTTATTAATATATATTTTTGAGTTCAAAGTCTAAAAATACTTCTAAAAGATCATCTAGCCATGTAGTATATAAAGGAATGAAGGCAGGTTGAAGGAAATGGGTTTGTTCAATCTGTGGAAGAAAGCTGAAGCACCCACACCTTGTGAGGTTAGCGGGTTGGAATCTAATCACCATCTTCCAATACCTAAAAAATAGTTATAGATGTTGTAAGAATGCATAGCGATATGACAAAAGGCATTGGGCACAGATCACTTCTGAGGAAACTCCCTTTGGATACAAAGAAAAATGAATTCTTAACCAYTAGAAAAGCTAAAGATAGGAGAGCGCTCCAGATAAGCTAGTCTAAAGCCTTGTTTTTAGTTTGAACATGAAAATCTCCAGATTGCTTCAAGCTAGACTTCTCAGATTCTATGATTGCAATAAACTGCAAACTTACACCCAAAATACATCAGCAGAACAACAAAAAACACAACTGATAATAATAAATGAAGGAAAGCYAAAACCAATGTTCCTAGTCCAAAATTCAGCACAGCTTTTTTCCAGGCTTGAATGTAGTTATTTCCCCAGTCACACACTACTTTTATTCTTCAAGCTCTAATAMACAAGTAACTATTTCCTAAAACCAGTTTCAGGGCAACGGACACTCACACAAACATTCATTAATTATTAATTTGCCATTATTTGATTTTGCACTAACAGAAATAATATCCGTTTCAACTGTTTAAAARCAGTAGAATTAATCACACTCACTTTTTTCTTCACAGGTCGCTCAACAACACCCAGGAGCACAGCTTGATGTTTCACAATGCCATTAATAACAAAAGTTACCAGTTCTCTAACTCTTCCTTCTTCTAACGGTGTCCATGTTATAGGAATAAAGATTCTTTCTCCTGACTATAGRAAAGAAAGAAGTGTTTAGTATATTGCGATAAGGTACATTGATGTCATTTATCATTTCTCACATTCAGAATACATGATTGTAAGATGTCAGTTTTTCCCTTCTCTAACGTGTAAAATTAAGCAACCGCAATAAACAACMTAACATCAACAGCCCCAATATCAACAATGCTGTCTTACAGGACATATAATTCTTCATGTAATTATAAAGGAAAAGAAACAAGCACGTAAAAGTAACATGCAATGGAAAGGACAAAGTCACAGAGTAAAGGTKAAAAGATACAACACTGTTTTTGCACCAACAAAGTCCTCTACAGTAATTTTCAGAGAACAGTATATAGACTAATAGTTATAGCTTAATTTTCAAGACTTTAACTGAATCTAGAGTAAAGCTTTTTAGATTTTAACTGACTTACAAAATCAATACTCCGCAGAGATGTTTGTCATACAAGTTCAGTGAATAAAAACAAAGACATTGCATGTCTAACCTGCAAGTAAACAGCAATGTCACGGAGCTAACTAGGAGCTATGATTTTTCATACCCAATGACCTACCAAATTTCTTCAGTGCTCTGCTGATACCAATGCTAACAGGCTAAACAGCTTACAGTTCAAAYTGGCTCAAAAAGAGAATATTAAAAAGACAAAGCTTTAGGGCATTGGAATTCAGAATTCCAACTCTCTGGGCAAATACATTTAACAAAAACATGCAGATTAGCTAAATACTTATTGTTTTTGACAGGTTTGCTGCATACTGAGTAATTATTASCACAAGAACATGTTATTCAAGTACTGCACAGTGTGAGCTTCCAGGCTGCTTGGACACACATTGCCCCAAGAGCTCTCCAGGGTGTTTTTACTCCTCCCTCCTACAGAAGGACTCTAGGGAATCTGGAGAGCCACAGGCACATGCTTGACTAAGCATCTCATAAAAAAACTGCCGCTGACTGGACTAGCTATTTACTGTTTATATTCCCTTGGAGATTGCAATWAAGATTAATTTGAAAAATAAGCCTGTTTTACCACCTGTTCTATCAACAGGAAGAGCAAGGAACTAGCATTCCACTCACAACTCTCAGTCTTTTTCTTTTTTTCTAAAGAGATATCCTATAACTGTTTAAGAAGCTATTAAAATAAAAACAAACAAACAAACAACACCCCGATCCTGCCTTTGATTTCCTTTGATGCCGTTATACCTGCRAGGACACTTGAAAACCGAGGGTTTTTCAGCACCGGGCGGAGAACCGGTCGTTTCTCGCACCTCAGGGAGCCCAGGGGATCCTCCCCCGCCCCGCTCTCGCTTCTGCGGGGGRTGCTGCCGCCTTCGCGGCCTGTGACGGCCCCAAAGGGGCGCGGATGCCGCTGTCCAGGGGGCTGCACGAAACGCGGTACCTGCGGCTGCCCCCGGCCGCGCCTCGGAGCGTCCCCGCTTCCTCGGCATCGCCTCACGCTCTGACATTTAAAGCCCACCTCCTCCCAGGAGAGGAGGGAAGGGGGAACTGCCCCGGGAGCCCCCTGCCCGGCGCGGTACCTGCACAGAGAAGCGGCGATGCTCCAGGCTGAAGCCCTTGGCGGCGGGCGGGAAGCGCTCCACTTCCACCTCGGCGTCCTCCGCGTTGGGGTTGTCGAGGCGCAGCAGGCGCGTGCGGGAGGCGCCGAGGCGCAGGCTGCCAAAGCTGAGGAAGGGCGGCCGGGAGAAGTGGCTGAGCACGAGCACGGCCTCGTCCTCCTCATCCTCCTCCTGCTGCGGCGCAGCCCAGCGCCGCCGGGCGCTCGCGGCGGGGCTCAGCGCCCACGCGGCGCCGGGGAGCAGCGCGGCGGCCATAGGGGGACGCGGGGCCGGGCGGCGGCGGCGGCAGCTCCGGCTCCGCACGCAGCCACGGGGGCTCCGCACGCAGCCACGGGGGCTCCGCGGCACCAACGGCCGCGCCGCCGCCCGCCCGTTCAAATCCTGCGGCTCCACCAATGGGCGCGCAGCACCGCGCCCCCGCGCCATCCGTCACTCCGCCGCTAGCGCCCGCCCCCCGCGGCGCTCTGCCAATGAGGGCCCGCCGTTTGATTTAAACGGCCCCACGGCGTTGCCCGGGTGATGCGGGGCGGGGCTTGAGCCGAGCCCGCCCCTGCGCCAAGGTGAAGCGGGAGGTGATGGCGSCTGACAGGAAGGACCCTGAGCAAAAAAAGAATAGTTCCTATATAAAAAAATCAGGAGCAGCCACGTTTGTTTTTCTAAATAAATTTAATTTACAAAATATTTTAAAATAAAAAGTAGAAGCAAACACACACACAGTTGACCAAAAGCCTGCGCCTCAGCTTTTTTTAATCCTTCAAGAACTTCCAAACCAAAGGACATACAAAGCATTCCATGCTATCAAAAAAAATAAAATAAAAATTTAAAAATAAAGTGGGGAGGGGAGAACCCGAATCCCGAGGCAGCCCTGCAGGACAGGAGCCCCAGGTAGCAAGCCATGTTACGACAACAGAACTTTACAATACGTTTCCATAACGACCAAAATGACATATAGGACCGAGTACCTCTACATTTACAGTACGCTTCCTATCTTTTCCTTACAGCAAACAGATTTCCCCTAAAAAAAAGACAACTTTTAGAGACTGCCATCTAAAATATCAACCTATACGGACCACATTTAAAACACAGCATTTCATATACCAGTGACAAAATATTGAGTTTATTTTCACCTTATTCTTTCATATAAAAGCATCGACATTTAAACAAAAATGGCTGGGAAGGGGGGATTCCAAACCATTTTCTGCTGTTACTGTCAACACATCCAGCCCTTTTATACCAAAACATTTCTTAKGAATGAGGGAAAAGATCCTCATGGGCTTATAGCAAAGCTTCTGCCTCGCATTACATTCAGATTTTTTTTTTTTTTTTAAATGCACATGATGAAACAACCAAAACACTGCAAGGTAGCATTAAAAAAAAAAAAACAGAAGGCGCTGCAGATATACATACCCCATCCCCCTGAAGCTTTAGTCCTATTTAAGAACACACAGTCCTAAATGCACTATGCATTATGCTTCAATATAGAAACATTGCAGATCTTTTTATTATTTTGAATGAAAAAAAAAAAAGCAGCCACTGATGTGCCACAGCCTTCTCAGAAATCATCCATGCTCCTTTGTGTGAATTTCTAGACAGAAGTTTTCCCTCCTTTTAACAAAAAACTTAAGGAGTATTTTATTCCTTAGCGTTTGATCGCATGTACCACATTGCTCTTGAGTCTTCTTCAGACTTCTAGATATTCTTCTGCTTTTGTTAAAACCTTACTGCTTTGATACCAATAAACAAATCCTTTGTCATCACACTGTGTTTCAACATGATACAAACTATGATCCAGGCTGAAGTAGCGCTATATTTTTAAGGAAACCACAATCTATGGAAATATACATCACCTTTATAATTACTGATGCTGTTCAGCATAAAAAGAACCCATGAAAGCCATACCTCTGTCGGAAAAGTGTCAGTGCTCAAGGAGGAAATTCCAATATAAATAAATAAAACTAAATATAAAATCCATTTAAAGAAATAAGGGCAGACAACAGCTACATAACACTAAATTAAAGAGAAGAAAGAAAAAGAGAGAGAGAAAGAATTTGGATGTTTAAAGCAAATGAATGCAGTAAGTTCTCAGAACCATGCAAGAGCTCAGAGCACCGAGACTCTTCTCCTCTCCCCAAAGGTCAGGGTACAGAAAAGATGAAGCTTTGCAATGCATCACTGATCACTCTTTAAAGATAAACCTCCTTCTTCCTTCTTTGGCAGTTAATGGTCAATGCAGTAAACTGCTGTCAGAAAAAAAAATACCGTTTATTTTAAGGGTTGCCTCCAAGCAATGCACTGTTTTATGAGCACATAGACATGTTACAGTGGAGACACCAGACAGCTAAGGAGTTTTGACCAATGCAGCTGTGAGGTTCAGATCCCTGTCTTTCAGTTCCTGCCTTCTTACAAGGAACTGCCTTCCATCAAGCTCCTAGAACATGCCAAATAAAGTACCAGCCTATGAATATTTACTTTGCTCATATATGAATTCAGACATAATGCCATTAAGATTTATAGCTCATGATATTAAAAAAATAAAAACTATGTATCTAGCACTTAAGTTTTCCTATTCTCTTTCACTGCCAACTGGCAATGATCCAGCCTGACCAGCAGGTAAAAACACTAACTAGTCTGGTTGTCCGCAAATAAAAGAGTGCCAAAGAACTAGTAGGTCATTTTTTTTTCCTAGGAATGACTAGCAATTCTCATTAACCAAACACAAAAGTTGGTGCTCATTTTTCTGAATAACAAGCCCTTTTACAGCCTGTTTCTTTTGGGGCACCCAAAAACCATGAAGAACTTCGGAAGATACTGACCTTAATTKTAATGACCTTAATAATCAACCAAACTAATGAAAAAGCCAGTATTCAGAGTAAATATAAAAGGCACAATCAGGAAACACTTTAAAAGGACATTATCAAGTAAACATGCTCCAGATTCCATTTTAACTGGAGTGCCTTCCAGACCAACTGTATTTTAAAAGAAAAAAAAATATATATATATAGTTGCCAACTATAGTTGGCAGTTAAAATCCTACAATCCTATTGTGGAATAACCAAAAAGAGTAGCCTTTTAAACTGAGAACTGTACTGACACTATTGATGTCAAGTTGTTCTGAATGGTACGACTGTAAATGCTGGAAATCACTTGTTTCATGGTCACATGCAGTAGTACGGATATGATGCTTGTCAGGTGGAACATTACAGATGAAATAGCTACGAAGTGTAAAGATGACAGAAGTGGTTTCTTTTTTAAAAAGAGGTGCAGGTGGAGTTAGCAAGCAGGAAGGACTTGATAGCGTCCTTTCAGAAGGTGGCATTCAATGGCCTAATTATTGCTGTGTATTAGCTAGTACTCAGCTTCTTACCAGATAMATTTACAGCACGTCAGTCTGAACATTCCCAGAGCACAGCTCTAAATTTTGCTTTAGAGATATAAACATAGAACAGTTAAATATACGCAGTCCTGTTTTAAAAACTTAACTTTCAAAGTTTAGGACTTCTATTGTGCTTCTTTGGATAAGTCCTATTTAAATATTGATAACACTTAGATCCTATAACTTTTCCACTACTAAACAGCTAACAGAAATCTTTGGTGTGTTTAGGTAAGAATCCATTAGGGTACAAGCTTCAAAACAAGAACATTCAGGCAGCTCTGGCCCCTCTCTTACAACTTGCTCGGTACTGAAGTAGATGGACATCAAAAGAACCTAACACTTAAGTACTTAAATAGAATTTAAAATGATCAGTGTCATTTAGAGGCTGTAGAACTAAGGTGATAAAAGAACTTCTCATCAAATATCATTTATAGCCAGGCCTTTGGATAAATTTAAATTTCTCACAGTAACACTCACACTTCTAGTTTCCCATTTTAAAACCATTAATATAAAATTTCTTTAAAATAGGAGGAATAGCAGATTTCTGAGGAAACTGGGGAAAACTCTGCCTTAGAATGTAACATTTATGAGGAATAATTACAAGGAAAACACGACTTCCCATAATTTCTTTGGCATAATCTTGACCAAATCAACACAGCGCACATTATTTTTAGAGTACGCTTAAAATAGACAATCTGATGGGCTTAAATAACACCAGATTTCATGTTAAATTACACTAAACTTCTAGTACAAAACAGTTCCTTTTGAAAAAATCCTTACCTTGAGTAAAGAAAAAGGTAAAATTAAAAATACGGAATACTCTTAAGAGTTTGACTTTGTTTCATAAACATAGCAAAAGAAACTGAAAAACAAAACAATTTTGTTAGGAACAAGAGATTTATAATTATTCATTAATTCTTTTTTTAAATAAAAGCAGAGCGCTGTGCTGGAAGTAATAGCCTTTAAATTTCTTCATGGCAAATCTTGAAAATGAGTATGCCAGTGAGGGATTAGAGCAAAATTTATGCTCTGACAAGGATAAGCCATGCTAATCCTTTATTACTGTTCACAGCTTAAAATGACCTTGCAAATACTATAATTTCTCTCAAAGTTATAGTGTTGGGCACACTTTAGAAGGAAGAATAAAGAAGCAAGGAAAAAAAAGACAAAAATTTATATATCTTTAGAAAATCARGCAATACTGATGTCTAAATTCTCACACATAATTCAGTATCTAACACTGGAGACTGAGGAATAAATAAGAGACCTGATTCAGCCTAATCTCTCTATACTTGATTTTCTTACTTTGGGCAATCTTTACAACACTCTGCTGTAAAGTCTGCTTGGGGACTTCAGAGAATATCCGAATCACTTTCTAGAAGAGTCTAGTTCTGGTGTCCAGTGGCTAGCCTTAATTGTCAGTCAGAATTTACACCCCCTAATGATGTTTGAGGGTTCAATTACAACTATATTTTAATTTATATGTAAAACACAAATTGATTTTTTAAATATTTCTGCCCCCTCTCCCCACTGAAACTTTTAATGAACTGGACCTAGCCCTTATTCTTCCAGTATGCTTTCTGTTACACTCAAAGCATTAACTTGGTGAGATGCAGAAAGGCAAACTATTTTAAATTAATAGTCAGATATGTAATTAGATTTTTCGGCAAACTAACCTTAAAAGGTATTTCAGAGCTTTTTTTTTTTTTTAAAGACCACCTGTAAGCTTTTTAAAAACTCTTAAAATCACACAAACACTCTCTTGATATGCATAAAAGTGTGCCTATATGGTCAAATATTATGTAAACAAACCTGTTTTTCCAAAACTATGCAGAAGACTCATGAGTCCAAATAAAATATAAATCTTGATTGCCATACCAGCCTCCTGTTGGCTAAYGGCTTACAAAGTTAGGCGGAATGTTATGGTCGGATCATGAATGTTCATTGTTTGAAATATTTTGCACAGTAGGAGCTGCATCTAGCCCCAGTAAAGTTCCAAGGTATGACTGGTCTCTGGGATCCAACATCTGCTCAGGCCTTACAGGATGAACAATATTTGCAGGCTGTGGAGTGAGGGTGTATTTCTCTAGAAAGGATAAATCTGGGGCTCGCTGATAGTCTGCCTGCTCGGGCTGGGCAGGGAGCATGGCGTGGGGCTGAGCAGCGTGCTGCACCAGAGCCGCTTGCGGCTCAGACATCTGAACGGGCACCAAAGTCACGGGCACGCACACTTCGGGAGGTACATTCTGCAGCAAACCTTTCGCTTCTGTCTGATATGCTTTTGACTGTTCCACATACTGTTTATCCTCCGTTTGGTAAACCTTGTCATCAGACGGGTACTGCACTGGTAGGGAGACTAACTTTTCCTCTGAAGAAGATGTCAGCGCCTCTTCGGCGGCCTTCGTTCCATGCACGTGATCAATATGATACTTGAGCTTGTCTTTTCGTTTGAATGTTGCATTGCAATGCTGGCAATTAAAAGGTCGTGCGTCTGAATGAATAACCATGTGCTTTGTTAATGTCTTCTTAATTCTGAAAGACTGGTTACAGATTTGACATTTGTATGGTTTTTCACCTAGAAAGAAACAAAATTAAGAATTAAAGGTAAACAGTTATGCTGAGTAAAACTCTCTCACACATGTATATGGAAATACATACATTCTATGTGTTACAGCATAGAAACCTTTTATAAAGACAGCTCCACTGCAAAGGAAAAATATGTTTATCAACGATTTGGCAATCAAGAGTGCCACTGTAAGTCTGTATAAGATGGCACTAGTATATCCTTTCCCTTAAATCAGTTACCCCAATACTTGGAATATTTGGCAAGTACACATAGAATATAAACCCAATTTAAAAAGAACGGTCTTTAAACTGGCATGATACTGATATTCAATTAGCTCTATTTGTATTTTTTACATATTTCAAAAGAATAGTAACTCTTGAAAACATAAGGCACGAAAGGTAACACAACACATAAAAACAAACGTTTCTGAATAGGATTTCAAAATTTTATATCATCAACTAAAGTTTAGTATTGCCTGCACCACACAACTAATTAGAAAGTGTGGGTAAATTTGGAAGCATATGCAATTTGCATCTGCAGATTAATGAAGAGGTGTAGAGAGCACACCACAAAGTCTATGCTGAGGATTCTTAATATTTCATTCATTCAGAAGATTACATTCAGGCAGGGCCAACATACAACCACAAAAACTACTACTCTGGCCCCAACTGCTCAAAAGTTACAATGATTCAAACAATTCCATTGATTTTGATGTATAGGCTCCTACACATTTTTTTTTTTTACCTGAATGTGTCCTAAAATGCATTTCCAAACTTGATTTCCCTTTAAAAACTTTCTTACAGACTTCACATTGATGAAATGTTGCTTTGTATCTTTAAATGAGAAAACATATTTCATGTTACCTTTTTTAAACAAAAATACTAACACTATGAACAGCACTTTGAGAAATTCTTAACTGCAAAATAGCTGAATTTCAAAATTTGCACATTTCTTCACCTACATTCCTATTTACCAGCATATATATATATATACACACACACACACACACACACACATATAAACATTTATCAATTAAATCAGTTAAGTTCTTTTCTATATTCACTATTATTCTCTGTTGCATTAAAAGACTGGCACTTAGCATTGAAAGAGAAAAAGGCACTAAAACTTCTCTGAACTCAAAGCAAAATCTTTTCTGTTCCAAATATAAGATATAATATTTTAGTCTATCATCATCATGTTGTGGCAAAATTATGCCACAAGTTGATTATTAACAACWGTTTAGGCTATTTGCTATCAGGAGGAAAAAAACGAGCAAACAAACATAAAATACACAATACACCACATTTCTGACACAGAAAAAGTTTATAGTGAGTTATGCAATGCTAGCAAAGAAAAGCATTTAAAATATGTTACTTGAAAAAAACCCCTAGGTTTCCATTTTTCAAAAAAAAATCCCATTTTTCATTTGAAAAAATCTCTGAAAGGCTTATTTTTGGAAGAATTAAAAATCCTACTGTATTTGCAATTTCTCTATAAACACACTTATGGCTTCAGAGCTTTGACCTACTTTCAAAGTAACAAACTACTACCAACTTCTAAAATAGGCAAGTGTGGGAGAGTTCTCACAGAGCCTAAATGAAAGCTGGTATATTAGTCTTAACTGAACAGTAAGAAATATTATAGCAAAACATATATGTAAAGCAAGAGTAAGACAGACTCTACAGGACTAAAATTTGATTCCTTATTGAATTCTGTTTCCTTAATTAAGTTACCAAGGAAGTGTTGTTTAAATGGTGAAGATAATTTTCTGACATCTATTTCAAACCATAATGACATCTCTACCAAGAACTAAAGCACAACAAACACAGCCTACTAGAATTCTGTGTGAACACGTAAGTCTTAACAGAAGTTCAGTTACAGTGCAAAAGCACTTATGCAGTTACCAAACACATACTTACTTCTGCCAAACTTTTTCTCCTAGATGAACACTTTTATAATGAACAGTGAGGTGATCTCTACGACCAAAACACTTTCCACATTCCTCACACTGATGTGCTTTTTCACCTTTAAGGGCAAAATTCAACAGAACTTAATTAAATCTTCTAGAATTTTTGCATTCTTTTTAAACATATAAGAGCTGCAATTGCAGAACATACAATATAGCCATGTCCACGAACAAAGTCCAGCCAGTCAAGCTCTTCCATACCTTTTTCAGCATTTATGCCAGAAGATCCCATGTTACCAGAGGATTAAAAATCAGGATGTATAGCTAGTTCTATCAGAAYAGGATTTTTTACCACTCTTTATTTATGGCTATTACTGAAATTTTCTCAGGCCCTACATATTAATTCATGCTCATTAGTTAGGGGGATACTTCCCCAAACTTCCGCTGCACCAGAAGAAAAAGGAGGTTTAAAAGAATTACTAGGAAACCATTCTCTTATGTCCTGAAATGTTGTATGTTCAAAATTCAAACCCAAAAGGTTCCAAAACAGAAGCTTATTTAAACATACAACTTACTTTCAGCCACTAATTTCTAGAGCTTAAGATTTTATCTAAGTAGGTTTTTTAATTATCCTGTTTTTACATATTTACCTTTTCCTTTTATGCTGCTGTTTAAAAGTATCTTGATTCTTTTTAGTCATCTTGAGATCTTCTACAAAGTGGAAGAATGTTTCTTCTCATGTAAGCAGGAGGCGTGTGGACAGTCAAAGAATGTAACTTTCTAGAGGAGGGAAAAAGCAAATAGAGTAGAAAAGAGGATTTTTTGGTACTTGAGTTTTCAAAGATTTCTTTATTTTATAGCAGACATGATTGCAAACACTAAAAAAGAAGCTGTCCTTCAAAATAATGGCTCAGGAAGTTTAGACTCTGATCACTTGCATGTTTTCATGATGCTTGAAAAAATAATTTAGCACCTACAAAGCACAGGATCTTTTAGCATCCTGTTCTGCAAAAGGAAAAGTCCCTAATGGATGTTGCCTTTTTCTATAAATGCATTTACCTTCCTGCTATCAGTGCAATATAAAGATTTTTAAGGTGCTTTCTTCCACATGATCATCTYCATCTTGCCTTTCTCAAGATTGACTCCCAGTATCTTCCCTTTTTCAAACCCCTCTTTACCCTTCTCTGAAAACAGAACTTCAGAAACACCCCTTTGATGTTCTTACATTAAAGTGATCAGTGTACAAACTCTGACAGATATTTTGACAGCTTCTTCTGTGTTGTGATAGGTTTCAGACACTTGCTATTAAAAAAAGAAATCCAAACTCATAAAAATCCTCCTTTTTCACTTTTGCTTTTTTTTTTTTTTTAAATAATAAAACAACTGAGTGTCATACATTTTTGTTACATGTTTTTGACTGTCCCTCAGCTTTGTATGTTAACATGGAGGAAACATTTGGCTTTTATACCTTCAAAACATATAAGCAGATTAATCCTACTTAAGCATAGTTTAAAAATAACACAGAACATTTATCATAGTCRAAATATAATATGTATATTATTAATAATAATTTTCTTATCACACATATATTTGTTTATTTCAAAATAGCAATTTTGAAACAATTTTCAAAAATGCCTACCTGAGTGTATTTTTTTGTGTTTTGTCAGGTGGTCGTGTCGAATAAAAGTTTTCCCACATTCTTCACATTCGTATCTCTTGTCATCGTGGTGCACTCTTAGATGAAGCCTGTATTAAAACAGAGAGAAAAACACTTCTATATCGCTGGTTGAAATTAGCATGACTGTGGTCATAAATTTAACCACGAGATTTTTTTTTAAACATAATCTAGACATATAATCAACTTCAGTGCAAGATACAACAAATCTCATTCTTCAATAGTCCACACAAATGTTGGGAAATAGCTTTCAATTAAGATATTCTTAACTGCTCTTAAATAGCAAGAAAAAACACAGGTAAACTCTCATATCTGAAAGTAATTTAGCAGGACATTTTATTCCTCGGCTTATCTTCTTCTTKAATAACAGTTTTCGATGTACAAGAAAGTAAACTTTGATACAAGATTCACATGGCATTTTTTCTACAGAGAGAACACAAACCTGTCTTGTGTTAAAATTTAAATCATTTTTCACAAAAGACAACCATCTTTTCAAAATTTAAGCATTTGTAAAGCATTTACTAACGCTCCTGGGGTTAGAATAAAACACACATATTAAAAAATATTTTGATAAAGAGCACATATAAATTAAAAAATAAAAGACACTGCAGCATCTCAATATACTAAAAATCTGTACCTGTAAGAGCTGCCATGACGAAAACTCTGCCCGCAAATACTGCAAAGATGAGGCTTCTCTCCGCTATGAATTCTCAAGTGTTCTTTCAAAGTTGTGCTGCGCAACAAAGGCAGCGAAATTTAACTGTAAGCACTCAGTATCACTGCCACTTCAAAGAGAATTTCACATTCTGAATTTTTTAARTCTGATGGATCACAATGTAGACAAATAACTGGTTCAATTTATACAGATATATATGTATACATGCAAGTGTCATTCAGCAAGTTGTTTACTAAACAAGCTAGCTCTAGAAACAAGATAATTAAAGCAGCAAATTGTGCAAGCATAGATTTGAACTACCCACACTGAGGAAAACATCGTTTGGATAGTATTTTCTAACATGATAATCTCCTTGTTACTACTGATATCTATTATTTATTGAAGATTTATAGACACCCTCAGCTAGCTCAAGGTATTTGTCATCTTAATGTTGATGTGACTTAAGTACTTGAAATGACTTTCCCCTTCAGAGTGACTAAAGGGCATTAAGTTTAATGTAGATATTAAGTATATTAAGCCACAGCTTTGAAGTCAAAATACAAAGAATCCAGATCATGGATCCTAATTCAAGTTAATTTAGCAAAGAGCTCATTTGAAATATAAAATCATATATTTATGTGTTCATCTTTTATAATAAYATTTAATACATATAGTTATGTACACATATATACATATGTATGGGTATATATGCTTAGTTCTACTATTACCTTTCAAATATAAAAAAAGCAAGTGAAAAAAGAAGAGATAATAAAATTTACTTTATAGAGTTGGTGTGTGCCCATGTTTGCATACACTAAGTAAAACAGACAGTTCTTTGATTTCATTCCACTATTAAATATTATTTGTCACAGATACTTTTCATGTTTTCCATGAAAAGTTTGCAATTCCTAATGACAGCAGTAACATTTAAATATTTACCTGCATTGTATAATTTAAGCAAAATTTGAAACATGCAGATGTTTTGCCTTATAGTACAGAATGTACTTCACAGAATAGAAGGACTAATCATTTACTACTTCAATATCGCATTAGTACATTTTAACATCTGCATACTCCATTTACCAAACAACTAGAAAATACAAACCAAACATAACCTGTTAGAGGTTAGAGGTTTCTTTTATAACACTTMAGGGRTTTTTTTGCCAGTCATTGGAAAGTTAATATATTTTTAATGAAGAGCAGAATAAAACACATGCACTGAAACCTTGGGAACAACTGTTTAAAATTCACTTCCCCCCCCCCCAACATAACTACAATAGAAAAAGAGTTCATGGGTAAAGAAGGAGAAAGTTATTTCTACAGCTTCTATGCATACCAACTTACTAATAGTTTGAACTGCATTAAAGAGTTTATTCTGTATCCTCTATTAATTATTATTTAGAACTATATACATGGACAAGAGTATAACAGGCCTTTTATCCAGTATTGAGAACTTTCATTTTTAGAAATTAACAAAAAATAACCAWTTTTTTTTCCTTTAGTGAAGAAGAGATAAAGATTTTACAGTATTATTCCATCTTCTGTCAAACTGTGTTTCTAAAAACTCAGTTTCTTCTTAGTCATTCTCAGCAAATGTTCCTCATCTTCCAGTCCTCATCAGTATATTTGCCCAAATGCATATGGTAGAAAACTCCCAAAGAAAGGAAAGATGTTCTTGCATAACATAGTAACCTYACCTGAAAACTTTCTTAATACAGCTCTTTGTTAATTTATCAAACATGCATTTAGATGTTATCAGAACCTGTGCAACCTGTGGTTTTGACCCTACTTTCTGATACCCTAGTCCTTTGAAACGGCCTCACTTACCTTAAAAAGTCAAATCCAAAATATATTCAGACTCTAAGTATGCCCTGTATATCTCCGATTTACTCAGGTTCAAGCAGTTACRGAATTCCTTACCGTTCCCTAACGGATTTGCCGCAGATGAAACACGTCCATTTCCTCTTTCCTCCGTGAGTACATTCAATGTGGCGTTTCAGATTTCCTGTGTCATTAAACTGACGGCCACATATATCACAGGGAAAAGGCCCTATAAGAGGACAGACACACAGAATATTAACTATCACTTAAACCAAGGAACGTGCACAGGTGAGTGACTTGTGAAAAATCTGATCAATTTACACAGCAAGAGTTTTATCTAATAAAGCATTAACCATTACAGTATAGTTAGCATACTTAAACTGACTGCAATTTATCCTAGAGTGATTATTGCAAAAACTTAGTATTTTGACAAGGAACATAATTGAAAAGCAAAAATTTAGCATTAATAGACAAAAATGATTTAGTCTTATCAGACCATTCCAGAAAGAAGATTTCCATTACTATCATTCATCTGTTACTGAGTTTGCAAATGGCAGAAATGTTTTTCTTAGTAGGAGAAGGGTCTTCGGAAGGCTTCAGGAAAAGCTCACTCCACAGTCAATAATCAATCTACACAATACACAGTATTAACACAAACCCTATTACTTGTTCCCCTTCAAGCTTTGCATTTATAGATATATTTGCATTTATATATTATAATACAACACCCCTAAGGAAACTGGAAAAGACATGGAGAGGATAGAAACCAGGCTGATCAGGCCATGTAACAGTGGATGAGGGTTTTATTTTAAATCTATTGTTTACATGTCAGAAGGAGGTTTCTATACCGAGATGGAATTTTTCTTGATGTTTCAATCTTGCAAATCGTGATTTAAAGTGCTCTTCACAGTAGGTACACTTGAAGGGTTTATCCTGAGAATGAAGAATCATATGTTCTTCTAAATGGGGTCTTCGAGTGAAAGATTTCTTACAAATCTAAAACAATAATACGCTTGGGTCAAAAATGCATCAGTTACAACATTTTTTTTTTTCACCCATCTAATAAACTTTGGAAGTTTAGTCCATCTGCAGTCTGCCACAATAGAAAATTAAACAAAACATGTATTTTTCAAAGAGCACACTTCCTCCCAACTTGCCCTACATATAGCCCAATAAACTACTCATAGAAACCAGTATACAGATCTGTGGCCTACCTCAGGCTACTAGCTGCTCCTACAAACAGTCACATGCTCCACTGTCAGCCTTTCTAGTGACTTTAGCATACAGCAGACTCTTTTCCTAGGGTGTTTCAACATGGTAACTCAGCAGAAAATAACCCAACTGAAAAAAAACAGCTTTTGTCTTACTTTTGGATGCTGAAACTAAATTATGGCACCACAATAGAAAGCTGTTACACAGCTTTTTTCCAAGTCCATTTTCCTTCTAAATCCATTCCCAGTGCACATTACTAGAGGCACATAAGGAGCTTTTATTCCACATTTTAAAGAAATTCCACTTGAGAAAAAAACAAATACATGCAAAGAGTTCACCGAACCATTCATCTGGTAAAAATGCTTTCCAAGAAGGAAACATTGACCCTGTAAAATGTTAGTCCTCTCCTTTAAAGTGTTTTACTGTTGGAAGTGTTCACTGTTATAAACACAGGAAATCTGTAAGATGCTCATATAAAATAACTTAATCTGCAAGACAACACCCTCTGGTGCATCACCTCCAGAATGACCACTAATAACTCCTACAGAAAGTTTCCCACTGTCCTACTATATTTTTGCATGAAAATTTATGAACAAAGCTGCATTTATGAATAAGAYAGGATTAATAAGCGTGTCATGTTATAGCACCTAGCTCTACAACTTTCTAGATGTACAGCAGTTAGCATAAATAAAACATCTGTCTGGCCAGGAAAAGTATACTGATTCCTTATAAAGAAAAGAAGAAAAATAGTGTATATGTAACTTCATATGTTCCTCTTCTGGGGATAATGAAGGAAAGGATTGTATGATTTCATATGTAGATACAGATTTAGCAGATATTCACTTCTGTTAACACATATATGCAGCTAAGTGACTAAATGYCTTAGAATTAACATCTGTTTACATCACTATTTAGGATGCCTTCCAAAAAAGTGTATTTTATGGTCAGAGTACAAAGTTCATAATTAATAGGAAAGCAAATGCTCTGATGATAAATTACTCAAAACACTCAAGCCTGCAAATAAATACATTATAATAAAGATAACAGTAGATCACATGAAAAAATACTACATGAAAACTATTTTTGAATGCAGCTTGGTAGTTACTATTCTACCACAAGCCGTATATACAGAATAAAGTTCAGTCTTTATTTCGGTGCATAAAGGATAAATTCATGCTATGGTTTACAAAGCTTACTGAGATTTTGCAAAAACCACACAGCTTGTTTTCACTTAAATAAAGTCACAAAATAAAATAGTAACTTTATGAAAATGAAATGAAAATTAAAGCCATAGAAAAGCTACTAGCTACAAAAAGTCCTAGAAAACTACTACTTACATCACATTTCCAACCTTCACTCTTTGTCTTCTTGATAGAAAGAAATTCTTGTACATTCTCTGGATGAAACCTAAAAGAAACACAGAAGCTGAGAAATTGACCAAAAATGTTTTCATATTAATTGGCAATTAAACAAAGGGAATAAAGTTGATTGGGGAAAGAAAGAAAAAGTGCTACAGTTCAGACATAAATACAGTGCTGAATGGAAATTAAGAAATTGTCATGATTTTAATGCAATAAATGAAGACTAGGTTAAGCATATTCTAACCTGTTTGCAAACACTCGATCAAAAAGTTCCAATTGAAGTATTAAATCCAGACTGTTATTGGATTCCTTTCTTTGTAAATAAGCAAAGTAATTTGTAACCAAGACAAAAATAATATTGAATGTTTATCTCTACAGTCAGTATTTTATAAAAAGTGATCAGCAGAACTGAATATTAAGTATTCAATTCTGAAGAACAAGAAACTGTAGAGCAGTGCCAACTATAAGGCCCCGTAGAATTCCACATAGTAATGGGTAAGAAATGTTTCAACTATTATGCTTTATGGATCTTTAGAAGGGAAAGAGAGAAGAGTAACATGTAACTAATACCTTAGAGTTACACTTGCCATAAACTATTCGTTCACCTAATGGGWGAAGGAATATAAGGAAGGGAAAATAGCTCATCCACATGCTATTACCACCTTCAAAGCACCAATATGCAAAACCAAGTAAGTTCTTTTATTCTTKCACTGAATTAGAAAACAAAGGTACTTGGTAAGACTGTTATGTCCAACAATTAGTTTAATATGACATGTAAAAACTATGATAGAATTGCCATGATAGAACTGCTCTGTAATTGCTGAGTCCATTTCTATGCCCTTTACATGGTAAGTAGGCCAATACTGCTAATACTTGTCTGTTGAAAAAGAAGTTTTTATTTTCAAAACTTTTTGCTTCATTTTTAACCATAAAGTTTGCTTTTGTGTGTGCATGCATGTGCACAGGCATGTATTTATCTTCAGTTTTGAAATGGGAAAATGTTTCTTCAGACATATGAGACAAATGCCATACTTGCCTCTTCACGTGTTTTGCTAAAGTCTTCTTACTGGCATGCAGCTTATTGCAGTAGGGACATTTGTGCTCCTTTTTATGAAAGTCAGTATCACTGGAGTGTTTCTTTCTGTGCACTGTCAAGTTGGACTTGGTTGAATAGCGCTGATGGCATATATCACACTCAAAAGGCTTCTCACCCGTGTGTACACGTGTGTGGCTCTCATACTTGCCTACAAAATATAATAAAAAAAATCTCTATTAGCACAAACTATAACATTTTATCTATAATATGCATGTTTGGAGCTCATTTCACATACTTATGTTGGTCRCATTTGACAGCATCTTCTACATGTATCCGAAGAGTTCTACTGTTTTACTGATTTGCAGATGAGAACTACCCAGTGACTGCACAGGTTCTCCTACAAACTTCAATTTAAGATTCCTAAAAAAATTTCCACTTTACCTATCTTCAAGGTAGGAGTAAACCCAAAATATTTCTGCAGTACTGTTAGGCATACACTAGAGTTTTGATGCCCTTTGTACCTCCAGCATGCTCTGTCCTTAAGTACAGCAGGTTAAACCACTTTTTCATTACACTGATTTATGAAATACCACTTCAGAACAAGGAACATTTGTACAGCAAGGTAATAATTAAAAGCAAGGTTCTTCATATAACAAGACTCAGCGAATGATACAGAACCTTACAAGTATTCTGTATTTAGGACCTATATTATCCTGTATTAGGATCTATATTATCATAAATAGAAGTGCTGCTCTCTCAAATCTTTCACGCTGCTTGTATTCTCTCTTCTGCTCATCACCTTTCCCAAGGACAGAATTCAGTCCTACACTGTGGAACTACTTATGTACAGTCTGTAGTAGGATGTCCTTTTTGAAATATTTTTTTCTGGTATAATATGCATCATATTTTTAGGCATTCAGACTAAAAAGCACCATAGTTGTAACGCATAAAACACAACTCAAAGTTTTACAGCAATATAAGCTAATGATGTTCACTTTTAGTATTATTTAAGGCCACTCTTGCTGTTTTTGTGCACAAAAGCTACAACTAAGTATGAAAGTGCAAAAGGAAAAGGACTTGCACTGTGTATAAGATCAAAACTAGAGTCCAAAATCTTTACAAGCACAGCAGATTTTCAATATCAAAGTCCTCAAATTCAGGAAAATTTCTATCTTTAAGATACGGCATTACAGGTAATTCTCATCKTTTTATGTTGAATAGTTACTATTATATAATCAGTGATCTGGACAATTCATTTCACCTCAGTATTCTCATCTGTAAAATGCTGATAACACCACTTACCAGGCTGTTGTAAAGCTCAACTAAGTAATGCTTGACAAGTGCTTAAAAAATGAAGAGCAGTATAGAAAAGATAAAATAATTCATGAATATAAAGTATTTGTTATAGTCAAGTTTTTTTTTCTGACTACAGGGAAATAAGAACTTTCACGTTCATATTAAGCCACTGTTTGAACAACAAATTGCAAGCTATTCTGTTAGCGGAAATTAACACACATCCCAAACACACTCCATTTTTATAAACCCTAAAGCCTTCCAAATCATGAATGACACAATGAATCTATGAAACAAATAGTCAAAACAAACRCACCTAATACTATGAGGAACTGTTCCTTTTCTAATTTCCCTGAACTAAATGGAGCCATTACCTTCAGCCGTCATAATTCAACACTTAGCATTCCAGCTGAAAGAAAATAAAAATACCAATTCCAGAATGCAGTAGTGCATTTGGCCTTTAATAAAGGAACAGAGAAAGGGCAAGCTTTGGATGAGCCACGACTGGAGCTTTGACTCCTCTGATATTTGAAACAACTACCACACCTAGATTTGATTGTAACAAGCACTAGCCTAATAAACCAGATTAGGCTGCCAAAATTTTACTTTGTGTTAACCACAGTCCATGAAAATAAAGTTAGCAGCCAGAGTGACTAGGTCTTGAGCATCACCTAGAAAAGATGAATTTCAAGCTCTGCCATTAATGCTGCTTTAGTACAGTAATAATAAAGCCTAGTTTCTTGAAATTAATTTAGAGGAAAACATGATATAATTTCAGGCTCCAAGTAGTTCATGTTGTATACCTTGTTAATTTCCCTCCATTTTCAAGGCTGCTTCCATATACCACTCTAATTATCAGAATTTAGAGTAATAAAAATGTAATAAACTTATTATCTCTGGATTTTTATCAAGTGTAAGTAGTCCATTTATTCATGTTGATTAGCATCAAAGATAGAACAGTTTATAGACATGGAACAATTGGCATCATACTGGATTAGAGGGAGAAAAAGAACAGAAAAATCTAATCTTCAYTCCACAGAAAAGGGAAAATAGTCATTTTATTTCCCAGATAAACAGTACAACCATAGAATAAAAAGCCATCAGTCCAACATTCTCTTACCTATTCGATCAAATTTTTTGTCACACTTGGGACACTGCAGTAGCTTTTTGCTACTGGTCTGAATAATTACTGGAGCTAAGCCTTCAGGAATATTTCCCACCGAATCAACCGCCTCGGAACCTTCTTCAGTATCATTCTGCTCTTTCTCACTTTGCTCTTCAGTCTCTGAATCTTCTTCACCTGATGCCTCCTCTTCCTGTCCTTCTTCATAAGCATTGCACTCACTTTCACTGTCTTCAGAGTCGCTTCTATCTGAAGTATCCTTGTCAGAGCTGACTTTTTCCAAATTGCTGTCAGATAAGTCACCACTTTCATTGTCACTGTTATCGAACTTAGCTGGACATTTTCGGTTTCTTGTAGATCGCCTAGTGGAAAAATCAGCCTTCTCAACCATTTTTAACCCATGTTTTCTTTCCAGTGAAAGAGATCTGTGTGCCCGAGTCAAGTGATTTTCCAAGGACTTCTTGTAACAGAAGCTTCGTCCACAAAAACTGCACTGGTGACTATTTAACAGTTTACCTGTCAACTCACTGAGTGTTTCTACTGGCGTCGGGGCATCTGTTACCACTTCAGACTGTATGTYAGAAACATCCTCGTTATTTAGTAGCTTGACAGCATCGATGATATCTAAAAATTTTGCTGCTTCCAGCACTAATGGAATTTCATTTTTATATACAAAAAACTCAGAGGTGTACAGAAACTCAAGCAAATGCTGAAAGACAGAATGAGTTACATGATCCAATGTGACTACATCAGTGCTTGGATTTTTGCTCAAACAGGCATGAAAATAACTACTCCCAACAGCCACTACAACTTTGTGAGCGCTGAATTCTTTGCCTTCTACAATTATGAGCAAATCGCAAAACGACGGATGCTTCTGCCTATCGTCATTTARGTACTTCAGGAGATTTTTGTTGTACTGCAGCGAGCTGAGGAGCTTCCTTTGTTCTGAGGATGGCGAGAGCTCTGGGGATGACTCCAGGTGAGCGGCCGGGGCCGCTTCTGCAGGCGCAGACACAATTCCCTGCTCACAGCCTACCACCAAAATCTGGTTCGCAGGGTCCTTCTCATGGCCAAGATGAACCTTCTCACTTAGACTTGCCGCGAGCCGTCTCCTTTTCTTCATTGCAGACGCACAGCCTTAAAACCTGGCGCTTCATAGGGGCCTGGGGAAGAAACCCGGGTGGCGACTTCCTTCTGCTCCAGGTCTTTCCCGAGGACGCGCAGGGCTAATGTCACAACCTGCAAAAGACGGCCAGTAAACGATGCTGAGCCCTCGAGCACAACTTGGAGCCAATGAASCAACGTTACTTTGCTGTGGCACCCTCAGGCCGTGCACCCTGGGCGCTTGTAGCTCACCAGGGTACCGGCACGACCCTTACAGCGCTGGGAGGCCGCTCCCCGCCCGCCCCGGCCCTTTGTCCGCGCCGCCGGGCCGGGCCGGAGCGCGGAGCCGAGGCCAGGGCAGGGCGCCCCGAACCCGTCCCCCGCCCAGGCCTCCGTCCCCCGCGCCCCGCGGCGCAAAATGGCGGCGCCGGCGGCTCCTCCCTCCCTCCTTTCCGCTCCCGCCGGGGCGGCCCCGCGGCCTCACGCACCGACGCTCCCGCCGCCCGCCAAGCGCCGCCGCCCGCTTCCGGGTTCCGGCGCCGCGCGTCACGCGCAGCCTCGCTGCGGGCCCGCAGCGGCGCCGCGGAGCATGCGCAGCACGGCGCGGCGCGCGAGGGGGCGGGTRCGGCGGTTGTAACCGTTACGCGGCGGCCGTTGTAACCGTTACGCGACGCCCGTGCGAGGCGGGCGCTGCGCGGCGCGTTCAGTGCAGGGCAAAGAAAAGATGGGTTTAATTCAGGGAACGTCTTAGAAGCAGCTCTCCATTACAGATAACTCAAGACGTTCTAGCTATCACTTTCCCCAGTAATGCCATTTTTTGGCCTTTACAGCRCCTTTTATTCGAATATTTCAAAGCGCTTCGCATTCTTTCTTGTGATTTTCCCGTCGTTTTCATGCCTTCCTGAGGGCCAAAAAGCGTGCACGCCACAGAGTCCCACAGCTCGGGAGTATATCCGCTGGGGGGTGCAGTTTATCAGGGTATGGCTAGGGCTATCCATCATATTTTTAGCATTCCAAGGACAACTAATTCCTCCTGACAAAATGTGACACAGAAAATGAAGAAATTTTTCTTTGSTTGTTTTCTGCTTTAATGAAAGCTTCAAAAAAACACTTATTTTAATGCAGGGCTGGCCCATTCCACAGCATCTGCCATCTCTATTTACAACAATGATTTAAAAACTTAAATATTTCAGATATTAAACGGTGCCTTTTTTTTTTTTTTTTGTGCCTTAAGTGATTTTTTCAATAAAACCACTGTAATTTCTCAAAACATGAATATAACTGTGTAGCCTGTGCACCGCCTCCTTACTTAAAAAAAAATCAAAGTTTACAGTTACTTAATAGTTAATTTTTCATTGTAAAAMCAAGTTAATTAAAATCAAMTATTTCAAGATTAAATGTCTGAAGTAACATTTTCAAGTAGTGTCAGTTGTTTCATTTAATTATTTTCACTGCTACTGAAGTGAAAAAAAAATAGCATCATTAAGGAGTAATAGAGCAATCAATACCAATTTGCTTTTGCTTGTACAGAAGGCAAAATCTAATTATCTTTGGGCATCTGCTGTTTTAGATTATTGCTTGTGCTTGCCCAGTGTTCACTTCTGTAAAATCACAGTTTTATATKAACTGCAAAAACAAGTTTTTCTATTATTTTGGTTTTACATCAGAAAGGAAAAAGTTTTGACAGCAACATGATACAAATTTATCATTGAGTCTTACACTTCACTATACTCTGAATAATRCTTCTGTGAAAATAGCATTTAGCCAAATAATAGGCTTCTTAGGTCCTATTGTTTCCACAGCAATAAGCTCACTTTGAAAATATATATGTGCCCTATGAGTTTAATTAGTTAAATGTATAAAGAATAATAAAAAGAAAATAGAAGCTTGATGAGAACCATTTCGTTAGAAAACCAGCAATTTTTTTTTTGTGAGATTTTGTATCTTTGCATATAGTCGGGAGATGGTTTAAGAGAAGACTGAAATGGTAGTGGAAACTACTTATAATAGCATTCCCATTCAAAAACAAAAGAGTGATGTTTTTTCACTGAGATGTACAGATAATTAAAAAACTGTTCCCAAACAAAACCATTCTGGGCATATTTTTTTTTTCCTATCAGTATCACCAAAATTTAGAATTGGCATCCAAACTTTCCTCAGTTAAAGAAAGCAAAAGTTGAACATCTGTATTATTAAATAGATATTGGTCTGAAGTCATGACTTTCTTTCCGTTCCCATTTAAGAAATAAAATCAAGTTTTTCAATTTGTTTTGTTTGCTTTTGCTTTTATTTCCTATAACATCTCTTAGTTCTTTTTGCTGATATTCTTAATACTTTCTGGTTCTCAGCCAACTACAAGTCACTGATAAAACTAGGGTCTCTGTCCTGACTGCCAACATGTACAAATTCAGCAGATATGTTGCTGAACACAAGCCTAGACAGCACTGTTTCCTTTTGGCCAACACTTATTTCTGATTTGTGTTGCATGAAGGATTTAATTCAAAGAAAAGTGCTACAGCACTAAGCAATCCATTAGCATGGTGCCATTGGTACTGCAATTATCTTCCAGAAACAAAATGTCCTTGAACTCTCAGGTCAATACGGTTCTTTCAGTGTTAATTCTTATATAGCAAAAGTGGCAGAGGCAAAATGTAATCTGTATTAATCCTTGTGGCAATATTTACTCATGCTGAACTTTATCACCTCTATTACTAGAATAGCCGTCACATAGGTCAGATAAAAAGGTTGGCTTTTATGAAAGGGAAAGACAAACTGTGCAAGTCTTTGAATGCYTGTAGTGTGATACCAACAAGGTTAATTGTCCTAATCATACTAATCATAACATGATAGGGAGTGCACTGTTTTCTGTGGCTGGCTGTGGCTTCCAGGAGCATTCCTAAACATTTAAAATGTGTAATACATTTTTTTAGCCCTATGTGGTTTGCAGAGGGATAKTACAGATCGTAAAAATCTCTGACTGTCTTTGCAGGTATCACCAAATTACAACAGATATTACATTTATACAACATTCCTGAAAATAAAGCCATTTTCTAATATATTGTCAAACATTTGCCAAAAATCAAAATGAAGAAGCAGTTTTGCAGCTGTATGAGACATTTCAGAATTTACACATGTAGCTCTATAAATGTTGTCCAAGAAAATAAGATTTATTAAATGAGGTATTCAATATACTTAATAAAGAAATATTCTTGAAGTATTGGAAATTAAGAAATGGCAGCTTTGTGCAAATGAGAAGGTGGTTTTATCTGGAAATCCTTGTTCTCCAGCTCAAGATTTTCACTTCAAAGTTATAAAGAAACTAGAAATTACAGTATTTGAATCAAAAACAATTGGAGCAATAAGCAGCAGATAGCATATTCTCTCTGATTGTAAACATGCAGCTGCCAATGAGACAAATTAAAGAAAAAAAAAAAAAAAAAAAAAAAAAGCAAAAGCATGCAAATTTAAGCATCTACTAGAATAACAGAGCAAGCCCCATTTATACCCCAAAATTAAGAGCTGTTCACAGCAAGCATCCAGCTATAGATGTAATGGCATAAAGTCAGAGCCTCTTCTAAACAGCAGCCCTCACGTTGGCTATGACACTTTTCTCAGGTGAGAGAGAGTCTCTAGGARTCCTAGGGTTCCTGTGTCAGGGATTCACTGCGTATGACACTGCTGCAAAGTTACCCACGTTGTTCTTCATAATTTGTACGCTTGCTGTCTTCCATTCAGCAGYGAGGATCTGGGGAGAAGCCCACAAAGCCTGTACTTCCTCTGTTCCGACATTTTTCCTCTATTTTATTGCCAGTCACCACATAGTCACAAATGTTTTAAATTAGGCTGTGAAGTGAAAGGGTTATAAGATTGTCTGGAGACTTCAACAAGTTTTCTAGCCAACAGTGGTGAATTAGAGTCCATTCCTGAAASCAATGCCAAGAAATTCTTTCAACTAGGCTATGAAAAGACCACCTCAGTTTCCCAATCCAGTTCTCTGTGGGGCACTAACCCGTTGGAGCCTTGTCATACTATTATAGGCGTTTGGCAACTGAATCCTGTTGAGCAAGCTTGTTCTCCTCTTTCCCATCCAAAGCACAGTAATTGAAATGTTACAGATGTGACTGAAATGTTTAGCGAAGCGGGTCAGATACCTACCCCACTCCTTCCAAGAAGTGTAACCCAGGGAAGGACRGGGACAGTTCTTTATTTGGGTGCTCTCCACTTTTTCCTGAGGAAAGGAACTTGGTTCCCTTGCATATGCTGGCTGCGGGTAGGGATTGAGTAAGAATCACAGAAACTAGAACTGAGAAAAACTGATGTCAACCTAAACACTAAACCATTGGATTGAAAATCCATGGTAGATCTTGGATACCCTGTATAACCTTTGCACTTTGAAAATATACTAGCCAGGGAATCCTATTTTATGTAATCGCATCTGATGCAAAACCTCAAGCACCGCAAACTAAGGCTGCACCCTTTCCCTGGAGTTGTACGAAGAGGAAACAAGGGTTTACACCAATTTTCTGTTCTTTTGGGATGCACTTTCTACAGGGAGAATTAAACCTTATATCATGCAGACCATTAGCATCAAACAAGTGTTTCCCTATAATCAAGCCAACATCTGAGCAGAAGTATAGGATCCTATATTAGTTCAGATGATGCATAAGGAAAGAAAAAAAAAAAAAACCACTTTGGGCATACAAAAGTTCCTGAGTTCTTGAGAAGGCCTGAAGAAGGGTTCATGTGTGCAAAAATCCTTATTTTTCCAGCTGTATCAGTTGGATTAATAAAAGATATTGCCTTTCCCTATAAAACTTGTTTTGTTTATAACCTTAGACTATGATGACTGCAACAATATTATAAAATTTCTAGTTAAAAAAAAAAAAAACAGGCTTTCCGGTAAAGAAATAATATTGGCTCTCAAAATCCTTGTATTCTGAAAACGTATGGGATAAACAGCTTGAAATGGTTTCTCTTTGTCTCACATTGCTGCCTTTCCACTGCACTGCACAAGAGACCTGTAAATACTGCAGGAGCGCACTGTGTGCTGAGGCCCTATTATAAAAAACAAGAATTTCAATAATGAAGGGTAGCAGAGAGCTGATGTCACTGTCACTTTTTTCAGTCAACCAGAAACCAATTATCTCTGGCTGACAGGCCAAATTAAATCACTGAGTAGGGAGAAATGCCAGCTATCCTCCCCAAGAGTTAGGTAACTGGAGTTTTATTACAGTCAGACCTGGTTCTGTTTGTTCGGCCACAGGATACAAGAGCCTTTCTAGGCTCTGTAGCTGTTTGACAGACATTCACTGTCTTTCCCCTCTCTCCCAAAGAAAAGCAGCTTGCCTTTTGCATAAAAAGAACATGAAGCTAGGAGTTCTGTCATAAGAGGCCTCAGCTGGRGGCTTTGTGTTGATAGCTAGGGACCTAGGCATTGTGTCTAGCACCCTTGCACAGATACAGTTTTCAGCCTTTGTATTACTTGAAWCTTAAGAGCAAATTTGACATAGTATTAGACTGAGGTAGTGAGAATTTGGGGAGCTGACCATTAGGATTCGGCAGAGCTGAATAAATGAGGCACCGTGCGTGCCAAAGTCCATTCTTTTTCAGTTGAGCATTGCCCTCCATGGTCTCAGGATGATGCAAGGGAGAGATATCTGCAAGGGGGAGAGAGCTCATTTTGAGCTAYCAAGCATACATTATGCCTACGTAGGGATGACTTTAATATTCTAAGCAGTCCATCTATGTTAAAGCAAAGTTCCACATGAACCAAGTTGCCCTCCATCTCTTACCCAACATTTCTTGTTTTGAGTATGGAGTAATGCGACCACAYTATTTATGCACAGAGACATAAAGACCTTGTTGAATTGCATACAAAAAAAGATCTTGCATTGCCAGAGAGGCAACACACACTTCTTTCCACAAAACAGATCTTCTATATAGTTCTGCATACCATAGATCCTGAAATGCCTTTGCTGAGTCAGAAAAGGTCTTTGCTATACAGCATAACATAACATCTTTGCTATACAGCATAATATAGCATCTTTGTTAGGATATCACAGCCAATTTATGGCTGCTTGAACTGGATACAACAGCAGTCACTGGCTTGTGGCACACTTACATTGCCCAACAGAGAATTTGGCTAACAGGTTAAGATGCAGATATGTTTACAGAAACATGTACAATGTGTCTTCTTCAAGAGAAACAAGCACAGATTCACCAGTTGGTTTTGTGAACAAAATATAATTCAAATAAGTTTCAGAATGCATAAGAAATTAGAAGGGCAGAAGTGGCATTTATTCAGGAGACTTGCACACGAAGCTGACAAATTAGCAACACTTTTTAAACCTTTTATCTGGTAATATTCCATATGTACCTCTAACAAGACGTAAAATGCAGGCAGCTAGGCCTACCAGCACAGTGCAGCTTTTTAGAGCTCTTACTTCTCCTTTCCATTGTGATGAACCTTCACATGGTTACAGTTGTTAGGCAATCAAAATTCATCTCTCTGCTCAAAAGGCATCTCTCTGTATTTCAAAGCAGAGAGCAAGATGGAAATGCTATTCTGTGCTGTCCTTAATCACTATCTGTCTAATTCATAGGTGTTATTTAATTTAAATTATAAAGTTAATAGGAACATTTATTTATTTATTTATTTATTTATTACAATACCTTTTTTTTCCTTCTCTCTCTCTGAAAGATACCTGCTAGTAAAAGCAGTAGGATGTTACAGGGTTATATGAACATTTTTCCCCGTCATCGTTCATTTGTCTGAGAGCAAGTTATATACTCTATTATGCATTGCCAGTTTACTTACAATCAGCAGGAAAGGCAGCAGTTGTGAAGTCTTGCAATTCTCTGTTCTGTACAAGAAAAAAACACTGTGTAATGAAAGCAGGAGCATTATATCTGTTTCTGAAGCATCACTACAGCATAAGTGAAATTTTCAAGTCCATCTTTTATCTTAGGTGACACTCATTACCTGATTTCTTAATTATATGTGAATGGTAATTACAAATTTTTCACAGGAAAATATAATTAGATTCTGATATCAAGAGACAGATTACAAGGAAATTAATTACGCTTTCATGGCGCTATTGAAGACATGAAGCAAGATAAAGTTGCTTGCAATGAAAAAAAGTGGTAGTTAGAGTCTGGATTGTGCAAGTGCACAGCATGGAAGAAAGGTGCTTAACTACAAATAACCAGAAATTTAGAGTTAATTCTGCTTGGTTAGTGATGTGGTATGCACCAAAGGCCAGCAAAGGAGCTTGTATAAGAAATGTTTGCAGTGGAGTCATTTAAAAAAAAATCATACAAACCAAAAAAAACCAATAGTAATAATTAAATGTCAACTCAGCTATTAAAGTGCAAGTGTAAATGGAAAAGCAAGATGATGTTTCTTTAGTCATTTCAGCGTAACACTGAAATAATCCTGGAATAATYCTGTGGCCTTTTTGAATTAAAACCAAATGAACAAAAGCAATAAGCTGCCTGCAGTCTTGCTGCTGCAAGACCCATTTCAGTGATTTCTTAGGGTATGGTCAGCTGTATCAGGTTTCCTTCCTGTGTTTGTTTATTTTCCCAAGATTAATATTATGCCCTTTTGAAAAGGTGTATGCTTTTCCAGTAAATATAGCGAAAGGGGTGAATTCGTTCTTAGATTAATTTTATTAGGGAAAATCCATAGAGCACACATAATAGTCCTAAACAAAAAGCCGATAACATTCCTTCTGAAGTATTTATTCTATTTATTTTCACTTCTGTCCCTTTCCACATTAGGATATTGTGAAACATTTCCATTCATTAACACTAGTGTAAGCTTCACAAATCTCAAAGAGAACAATTCTAGATGCTCTGAGGATATTGAGTCTGTTGGCTGTGTAAGGCTCACAGATACTTGAATGCTTGTCTTTATTAAAAATCCCCTATTGTTTGTCCTAGTAAAAACATTTTTAAATTCTGCTTCCGCTAGTACATTTTATTTGAATCAAGATAAGAAGGAGAAACTTCAAAATAAATCTCAAAGTGAGAAAGATTTTCTCTCCTTTGAAAAATACTTTCCTTTTGCCAAACCAAACCAAAGACTGAAATCTTTAAGATTTGTTTACTACCTTGAAAATATATGATGTAAAATGTGGCTTGGATTAGTTGAAAGGCTTGACTGGATGAATCTTAATTTAGGCTTCAGCCTTTTAAAAACACTTTTTCTTTTGGAAAAGATAATTTAATCTCAGAAGATTATATTTTTTAATTTAAAATTGTCAAAACATTTTTTACAACAATTTTGCAATAAAACAGTTTAAAAATAAAGAAATAACCCTCTTCCTTCTAAAAGCCTGACCTTATAGAACCTGGCCAGTTCCACTTCAAAGACTAAATTGTCAGAAGGGACCACCATCTCACCCCATTCCTGCCCAGTTCTCAAGAAACAGCCCTTGCAGGCACTGTTGCTTTGCAGTCTGAAACAATTCTGCTTACTTTATGGTCATGATAGATTGGAGGAGATGATAATTTTTTCTCTTATTATTGCCAGAGACTTCTTATATTTGCATCAAGTTTAGCCGGATATAAAGACTTCTTTTCCTGGCTTGAGTTACAAATGCAACACCTAGTTTCAGAATCAGTGGGGTTTCTTAAGTTTAGGAAGCCCCTAAACTGAATATATGCTGTATTTTATAAAATTATGTTAAATAACCGCAAAGAATGCAGTCTCAAATTAGTTGTTTCTAGAGACAGTGATATAATAAATATCTTTTATGGTAAGGGCTGCATGCATAGCCTTCAGAAAATTAATTTCATTTCTTGACCAATTAGTAGAATGTGGTTATCATATCAATATAAAATTTGATAATGACTTTGGCTTATTGATTTCTGATCTTATTTAAAGAGAGTGTCATATAAGGCCATGTTATGTTACTCATTTTCACTAAATTAATATGGAAATCTGAATTTACTGCTGCAGGAATGAAGGTGGTCAAGCTGACTTGTGCTTGATCCAAAGCTCGCAGCACATCCAAACTTTAAGGTGCATGTAATACATTGAATTCAGCAAGAAACTGCTTGGTGATTTAAAGGGGCCCCAGGACACTACTAGAATATAAATCCATTACAACATCGGTTGTTTCTCCCTCCTCACAGTAAGCTGTGTCATTTCCATCAAGGGGAAATTTTCCTTTCCCTCGTGTGGGGACTCACTGATACCATGTCATGCATGTCATCCGCACTGAAGCCAGTATCACCCCCAGCAGATAAAATAGGTGTGAAATATTCTGAATCAACACAAGTTTGGAAGCCAGGATATTTCATTTTACCTTGTGAACAATGTAATTCAAACTGACAGTCTTTCAAGATCTCGTTTGGTACAAAACTGTGGCATATACGAAATGCATTGGCATTAAGATGAATGCTGTCTTAACTAATGCTTAGCAGAACTTGATATCCCTTTGGGGCACCCAGCACTACCTATTGTTTCACATCCCATAATAYTACCCAGTACTTTAACACAGAGGCCAAGATTTCCAACAGGAATTCCATAGTTGCCAGGACCCATGCTGAGACACTTCAGAGATGCCTGCAGGGAATTTTGGCTTGGCGCTTTCTGAAAGTCGTGTCCTTCAACCGGAAACCTGCAAATTAAAGAGCCCCAAATCATCAGATGCTTTTAAAAATCTTGTCACAAATAGTCAATATGATAAGAAGATAGAAAAACAAAAATAGAGAAAAGGAATCTTAGAGAAAAGGAAAAATTAAGGAAGCTTCTCTATTTTCCTGTTTCAAATACAACTTTGATGGGTACTGAGCTTGCACATTACAGTTCTTTAGAAGGATTTAAACCTTGAAAACAAAACAGGCTTGCTTCATCTGTAAGAGTGGTGAGGCAGAACTAGGGAAAAAACTGATTTTCTGCCCCCCCGCCCCAGCCTTGTTCTCCACCTGTAAAACCAAATAATTCATCATTATTCTCTACACAGAACATTTCCTAAAACCAAGATTCCTACAGCATCGGCTGTGAACCTCTGCATAGGATATTGTCATACTAGCCTCTTCATGGGATAATCACAATATTTACCTAAAGTTCACAAGTACAGTTTGTGTTAAACACAAGTGATTTTGGTTACTGATGAAAATCCTGGCTTACCGATTCTCTTCCCTTTTCTCCTATTCAGTTGTCTGCTGAGGCTTCTGTGCTCAAATTACTCTTGAAAACCTTTAGCACTGATCAGGTGCTATGCTATGCAACATAATAGCTTAAATCTCTTCCAAAATCCTTCAAACATATTACTTACCTATTCAGTTATCTCTCTTAAGATGGAGGGATTTTTTGATGTAAAACCAATACTTACAGTTCTAAGAATTTTTGTTTTGTTGTATGAATTATCTTAGCCTGAAGGAAGGGAAGCAGAGATTTAGAAGAGGATTTGTAAGTCTGTTAACACATCACTATTCTGCTGAAGTGGAAAACATAGAAGTAAAAAGTAAATTTACAAGACATTTTACAAAAGCATTGGAATATTAAGTGCTAAGACACTATTTGCCTCATTTTATGAAGCACTTCTGTAACCTTGACACTCACAGGAAGATGACTGGTACAGACAGAAACTTCACGATYAGACAGTTCATTAATAGCACGGTTCAGAATACTAATAGCAAATTTTCCTCTGCATTGACGAGGCCTGACCTAGCATTCATTTCTGGCAGTGGAATTGCTTCCCTGGTGATATGCACCACACACTATACAGCAAGAACTTGCCCTTTGTGCAAAAAATGATCAAAGGAGAGAATAAGTGAAACACATGTGATRGAGTTCTGCAGGTTCCAGCGGAATCGTACACAAACCTTACAAATTTTGTTTGTTTTGCTCAAGTGAAAAGCACTCAGGAGAGACTCCATATGGTAAAAAACAAACAGCTTAAACTCTTTTCTGGAAATGCAGCAGTTTGTACTTGCTCCTGGGCTGTTACTAGATCAGGTGCCTGCTGTTCAGTGTGCTTTCTTGTGGTCAGTGTATTTACATGGCCATGCAAGTACATGATTAAACATGGAAATAGGCTTTTTGCTGTTTTGGGACATAAACACCTTCCTGTTGCACTACAGCTTTTCCTCCACAGGGCTGTCCAGCCAGCCCTTGCTCAGCATTGTTTTGCTCATTCATAACCGCCCAAAGTAGTACATGGTGGAAATAATGTTAGCTATGAACTGTTTAGTAAATAGTCTACAGATATCATGACCAGGAAGTGTGTTTTTATTTAGGTCTATCATTCTGAGAAACAATCATGTAGCGTTTTCAGTAAATACTAAAGAAATGTATTTTAATGCCCAAAACATGATGATAATATCTGCACTTGATAAGTTCATACAAACATTATCCACCTTTCATAGAAGTAAATATCACTCCACTGCTACTCTCCATACCTGCAATTGTAATTATAATCACCTATAATTGTGTTTGACCTAGAAGAAACAAGATAATGTCAACAAAAATTACACTTTAAATTGGAGTATCAGCAAGCAATCAGGAAACGGCATCCTCAGCAGTGAGTGGCAGAAGATGCACAATTAATTAGTACTGCTGTCATATGAAAGCTGAAAGCAGAGCTCACATCAGGAAACATAAGGCATTAGATATTGACATTTTTTGGCTAGAGAGAAGCAGTAAAATATTTTAGAAGAGATGACTGACTAGTATAGTGTGACACCATACAGCACTGTAATTATTGCAAGGGAGCAATAGCAATAAAAAGGGACAATGCCTTGATAAAAGAAAATGGCAAGAAACACAAGCTTCTGCCCTGGGTAAATGGCATAGCCTCTGACTTAGCTGACTGCAGAAGCTCATCAAAGCTAAGCTGCCCTGAGACAGCATCCAAATTGCATTAAGGTCCTATGTTCTACTGTGTAAAAATGGTATCTATGAGGTATCAGGGCTACTTCAATCTCTCCCCTGTCATAAATTCAAGGGTTTGGAGCAGCCTGTGGTGAGATAACTTAATTTCATCTCTATTAAATCCTAGAATAGCTTGCAAGGAGGAGAACGCATTTGAAGTTGTGAAATGTGGAGCTGAATTTCAAAGGTATCAAAAAAACCCAGCCCTTCTGGAGAATAAAAATCCTCTTGTGATAGCTGGAAAGTAATTCACTTTTTTCTTTTTTTTTAATAAATGAAATTTCAAAAAAAAGAGAGTTGTTCATAAATTTGCCATACAAACTATAACCACCACATGGTTACTTGGTAACAATATAATCTTGGGTTGGTAGCATTTTTTCCTTGTCTGAGCMATGATTTGCTTACAGACTCCATTTCAGTGCTTAGGATACCTTTTTCAGAACTGCAAAATTTGCTTTTCCAYAGCACGCCTTTCAGCTTTATATTTATAACACTTTGGTGGGCCTTTCTGGTCTGCTTGTGCTTTCACTTTAATATATTGAAACTGAAAATCTTCAGATAAGGCATCTTTCAACTAAGAATTGATTGAAATATGCCATATTCATCAGTTTTAAATTTTACTTCTACACTGAAACCCAATGATTCTCTAGTAAAGGTGAAGACAAATTAACCAGCAGTTATAATCAGCATAGAGAAATATATCAAAGTCCTATTAATGGAGACATATTCCACAAATCAATTTGGGTATTTTTCAGAAACATAATGGAAAATATATAAGTTACTTAGATACTAAACATTAGCAAACAAATAATAATGCACTTAAAGTAGGTAATCAGGTCTGAACTCAAGTGCATAATTTAGTCCAGCAAAAAACTTCTCAGAAGGCATAATAATATTTTCCTGTTCACACTGTACTGCTCTTATATGTTACTAAGTAATTTCAAGAGTAACTAAATAGACAGATGGCAATAAGAGGAAAACATCCAAACACATACTACCCTACACATAAGTCTAAGGGATGACTTAAGAGAGAAAGAGCTGAAGAACATAAATAGCTGTTTAACTGTTTATTTATAATTATAGATACTGCCACAGAGCTGCTGTGGGTCACAAGGTTATCAGTGGGTAAGCAGCATTTGCACATGAGCAAAGTGGGGAAAAAAAGGAGGTCCTAGAATATGGGAAAGATGTATAATCAGAGTTGAAAGATTACTTACCCATAATAAGTAACTTTTAAAAATGTCTTTCACAAACCATTTATCATCAAGTTCTTTGCTCAGTGCTTAAACATGTGCTTGACTACAAGACTGTATTTAATTAAATGTATGGGTAAAGTTGAACACATTATCAAAGACTGGCTGAATCAGGGATTGAGATTCTAGGGATTGGGGGTAAAAAAAGAACATCTCCTGTCCCCGTATCCTTACCAGCCCTACTGTTTCTCTCCTGAACCATAAATGTCACTTTCCTGTGAACAGGCAGCTTGAAATTCTAACATGATGCAGTGAAGCTCAGAGCACCTGCACTAACTCCCACTTGTTAAACCCTTTTTGATGAAGACAAAAGTAAATAAATCCAATATTAATAAAAAGATTTCCAAAACCAATCTGTTAATACCTAACTGTAAAGAAATCTGCAAAGAAAAGGAAGATGTTTCCTCTTTTTACTTCATGCTCTAATGGGATGTGATACAGAAGGAATGCATAAAGTGTTTATTAATCAGCTTTATGCCAAAAAATAAARTGTTTTTGCTAGGAATCCGAAGGATCAGTCAAGCTTCAAGTAGAAGCTAACCTGTGATATGTTTCGGAAGCTTAGGCGAGAAGCTCCCCGCGGTGTTTGCTGCGCTGCGTCAGCCCAACGCAGCGCACGAGGCACGCCACCGCTCTGCAACGGGAGCTGGGCAGAGACTCCARTCCAGCGAGCAGAGAAATCTGCACCAGGTTTAAAAAATCACTCCGATCCGCCCAAGTGAAATCCCAACAAGCGCAACTGCCCTTGGAGTCAAAGTGTGTGGATTTGTGG
Organism: Nothoprocta perdicaria; assembly: GCF_003342845.1. NCBI lineage: Eukaryota > Metazoa > Chordata > Aves > Tinamiformes > Tinamidae > Nothoprocta > Nothoprocta perdicaria. The sequence goes on from NW_020455577.1 coordinate 2,648,534, forward strand.
GGAACAGGGTCACCCGCCGGGATGGCAGACAGGGCGCTCCGTGCCTCTGRTGTCAGCTTAGCTGCGGAGACCAGGAGGAAGCAGTGAGGATCAGCACCAGCTCCTTGGAGCACAGACAACTCGGAAGAGGATGTCCTATCAAGATGAATATGGCTCATTCAAGAATTAACTTTCTGCTCATCTTCTACCTCAGTGTTTTGCTGCTCATCCATCTGAAAAGTAAGATTTTTCGCTTTTATTGTCGTTCCTAACACGTCCTCTGGAGAGATGCTAGGCATGGACTTCTAGCAGGAAACTTGTTTTATCAGGAGATTATAAAATATTGATGAAGATGCCAAAAAGTCTATAATACTGTAAGTTGTTTATGCTTACTGCATATTCGCTTTCCTGATCTTTGCGCTCAAACTTTTTTTTTTTGGGGGGGGGGAGAGACTGAAAACAGTTTTTAGTATTTTTGTTCACATAATGAAAATACTATGTTATGAAACACATAGGAAGTAAGAGGTACCTATTTAAAGGAGTTTAAAAACTCTCTTTTGGTGAGATTCATTGAATGTTTTTAAACCTATCTGCTTAAACTGCAGATTAGCTTATCTTTTGCTTAGGCAGTCATGCTTTCTATGTTGTTCATCTTATGCATTCTGGTAGCACTCATTGTTTTATTATGTAATCATTACTGTATTATGCTTTAATTAAAACATCTAGAGAAATCAGTTATTAAACAAATGTGCTATATTTGGTGTTCTAAACTCCTCGATATGAGAGGATACAAAAGTCCAACTATTTTTGTTGAGAAAATATTTTCAGCCAACTTCCACGTAAACAGAAGTAGGCTAAAATACTGGGTTTGCTTGCTAATTTTGGCAGATGGTTGAGCATAAATACAAGTGAAGGAGGCTAAATGGCCTCAGCTGGCGAAGCTGATAAACACGTTCATGAAAAGCAGTAGCTCTTGAACATGTTTAAAATGAAGACAGGAGGCTGGGTGCCTATTTGAGAATGCCATTCGATTTGCGTCTGTTGAATGTGAATTGCAATAAGACAAAGCTCGGAGCAGCTGCCATTAAACATGAAGACTTGGCATTAACGTACAGCGTGGTGTAATCTGGGTCACCTTCTGTTGCTGCATCACTCGAATTGTTACTTGGACAGTTTACAGACCAACATAAATTACATACCGAAAAGCAAACAGATGCAGAGAGATCAAGCAGCACTGTAAAAAAGGAAAACCCAAAACAACGACAAAAAAAACTTTAAAGCATAGAAGAAAAACATAAAATGTCATAGAAACTCTTACTCTTTTATGCTAGTAGTTTTCTTGCTTGAGAAGCTGCTGACATCAGTCAGYAGTGCCAGAATGTTCTTTTCTAAATTATCTCGCAACAGGACATCTCCTGGACAAAAGGGGCTAGATCTTCTACTTCTTCCCCCCGCCAAATCTGTGCACTGTGTGATCAACAGCAGACTAAAGCCTTGTATGGAAAACTCTGAGACAGAATCTAAATATAACAAAAAATCTAAATCTAAGTAACTAAAATGGTGACAATTAGGAAATTTCATTTATACATGAGGCAGGCAAATTAAAGCAACATAAAAACACTGAGGGAAGAGGAATAACAATTTAGACACTTACAAATTTAAGAACGTCATGTTAAAAACATTAAACATAAAACATCGCTAGAGTGTAAACTGCAAGAAAACAACCACGCATACAAGATTCAGCAAAAGAAGGTAATCACAAGTTTTTGTTTTGGCCTTGGCTGAGCACAACTTAATTCAGGGAGGCAAGGGAGATAAAAGCTGTTATAYGTCATCTCGTACCTTTTCCTTTGCACAGATGTTGCCTGGGATGACATTTCAGATGCAGCAGGAGTTTTTTCTGTGGCGTCCAAGCATGTGTCAGACTCAAGCATTAGGGCTTTCTAATGTTCTCAGACTGTTACAGAGTGATGTGTGCTGTTACAGACTGATGTGCTCGAATGGAGCAATCTGTGGAAGACAGAATCAGGCTCAGGAACCTGTGTACAGTAAGTGCAGCATATTTAAGAATCTTGTTGAGTGCTTTCACTCATGAAAGTTTGTGTGCCAGAGCTTTAAAATTGCCAAGAATTAGCAAGAAGATAACTGTGAACAGATAAAACAGAAATATAAACAGAACAATAGACTGTATTTATTTCCTTACTTAAAAATTAAAGCTGAGTGACCAAGATATAAAAGTTGAGGATGTATAGTATACTACTAGTATGTATAAAAGTTTGTTTCTTACTCATATTTCTTAATCAATTCACTGAATTTATCTTCCCTCAACGGATTCTAATCTTAAATCAGATTAAGATTAAATACGTACACATCAAGTTTTTCTTATAATTGGTATATTCTACACAGTTTGGGAAATAAATATCTTTTCCTATAACATTCCTACTTGTAATAGGTTTTCCAGCTCGTGAATACTCGGAGGTGGTTATTGGTGTAAGTAGACTGAGACACATCCCATAGGACTGGTAGAACAACAACCATTTTATAACAGCTACTAATTTTATAGCAGATGCAATGAAATTAAAATATTTTGCAGGTGAGAAAAGGGGAACTACTTCAATCTAACCTACCAAGACAAGGACTTTGAGACAGTTGCAGTGAATGGTTTTAAGCTAGAGCCTGTCTGCAGCCACATTACCTCTCATTATTATTGATTTCACAATAAGGAAATTTCATTCAGAATTACTATTAGGAGTAAATTCTGTTCTGTACTATTCTGTTGGGTTTGCTGTTGTGAACAAGCCATATTTGCACTCCGTTTCCACCTCTCTGAGATACTGGCGCTATGCAAATTTTCCCCATGGACAAGCACTTTTAATCTCTTGCAACTGTCCCCATTCCTCACTACACTTCTAATTAATGCATAATTACTGTGCTAGGAATAAAGCTCTACTTATGAAGAGATTTGTGGCTTTGTCCATGCCACTTGTCCCTCCTGCACGCTCAGCTGATGCAAGTAGCTTCCCAGCACGGCATTGTTAGAAGGAACATTTGATGTGTTCGTAACAGATACGAAGCTTCAGTAGAGCCTCATTAGTCAGCTGTGCGTTGCCAAAGCCAGGCCTGCCAGAGCTGCAGTCAGCAACATCTAAGCACTGCTCCCATGAGGAATGCTGCAACCTTCCCTCTGTGCTACCTGACATAGACTGCACCCATTTCATATCATAAATGAAATATCCTAGCTTTCAGATGCTTGCCCTAAGTGAGCTCAGAGCAACAGCTTCTGGAGTCATGCATAAGGTCTTCTGTCCCCCCCACTTTTAATTGATATGCCTCATTATGGATAATGCCTCTGTAACTGTAAGCAAGAGAAATCCTAAGATGATGATATCTGGCCTTACATTTTCCAGACAAAGAAGTCACTTCTGATGAACTAGATACCTGGGAAGTCCCATCCCTTTGCAGTCCCATACCCCTTTTCCTCTATTCAGGAGGAAACTCAGATAAAAAAGTAGGGCTATTAAAAAAATGCTCAAATATTGACATTCAAATTAGATAGTCACATCTTGAAAAAAAATATGTGAAAAGGCAGTATGGTAGCAGGAACATGACATGCAAGATGCGGGAGACTAATCAGTCCACTATTCAGGTATCCACTTTTGAGAATTACTATGAGAAAGAGACAATTAGAGAAAAGCTGGAGAGAGAGGAAAAATAGAAAGACATTTAGAAAGATGTGACCTATGATGAAGGGGCCAAGGAAAGAGAGGCCAGAGGGAGGGCATGATTACAGTCTTAACTATGTAAAATAAAATGGCAATCAAGGAAGACAACATGGTCCAATGTCCTCCATGACCTTCAGAAGGGTAGATATTACAAAGTAAAATGTTTTAAAGGGAGTACGGAAGGGTTAAATGAAACGTTAATGGGACTTTCCTAATTGTAAGGATACTTTTCTTTCAGTTCTTGCATTATCAACAGAATTGTTGTCTACATTTAAGTTAGAAAATAGTTCACCCTGATTCTTTGACATATCAAGTACCTACTCTTGATTTTCAGTTTCTTGGGTTTAAAATAAGCAGCCCTGCACTACAAGCATTGGTTACACTGGGGACTGATAGACAGTTTGCCTATCAATCTATCAGACAGTTTGGTTTCCAGATTTTTAGGTCAAATCACTTGGAATAAGAGCCAGCTAAGTACCTTTGATCCCACTGTTGATAGGAGTTTGGAGCCAGATGCCTCTCAAAGATGCTTTTATATATATATATATGTATGTATATGTATATGTATATATATATGTATGTATATGTATATGTATATATATGTGTGTATACACACACACATATATATTTATATGTATACATTATATATACATATATTTATATGTATACATTATATTTTATATATAATATATATTATTATATATATTTTATATATAAACTATATATAAGTATATATACTTATTTATGATTCACTTTTTAATACTAAAAAAAGAATTTCTCAATCTCTAGGCAGCCTTCATTATTTCCTTTGCTTTTTGTACTTGGTTCTAAAAAGAAAAGAAAAAAAAAGATATTTACACTATTTTCTTAGGGGAGACTTTAAACCTAATTGACTCATCTACAGTCACAGTCAGCAGGTAGCAAGCAGATAAACCTACATGTATTATTTTCTAAATTGATATTAATTTATTGGTTTTATGGACCAGCATGTTTCATCACTCAGATCTCCCTGTACTTTTCCATTTTCTCAATTATTCACAGTACAATAATCAGGAAACACCTCTCAGTCCATCAAACTGAGGAGGAAAAGTAGGGGGAGACATTTTTACAATCAGACTTTTATATTTACTTTATATTGATGATATTTTACTCACCCATAATATGGGTCAACAAAAAGTTGCTTGGTCTTTTTGACAAATACTGCAGTGGACAACCCTTCTCTGCAGGCAGCTCAAGTGCTGTGACACGAACCAAGCAGCTGGGACCGGAGCTGGAAGGGGCAGCTCCAGGCCCCAGTGAAACGTGTTCCTCTCCAGGCATCAACAGAGCGATTCTGCGGTTGCTGCTGCAGCTTCAGGGTTAGGGCAGCTTCTGCCTGCCTGAAGTCTTGTCAGTGGGGACAGGGATCAGAATATTTCTGCAGGCAAGGATTTCTGTGGGTGGAAAAGGGGCATGAGCTGCTAACCGGCTGTGTGCAGCAGATAAAATCCTTGTACCTCAGTCACGCTCTTTCCTTGACAATTCCTGTTCTCTGTCTTTGGGGTTTCTAACAGGGCACAGAGCACCTCACTAGTCTGTCCCACAAGGTTCAGGCCTTAATTCTGAATTTGACTATAATACCTCACTTTAAACACAAGTCACAAACTTTGGAAACAACATAATTGTTGTTTTCTAAGCAAAGATTTAGAAAGACCGACAGTCATGACTGTAAGCAACTAAAATTTAAGTGGCCTGTATTAACAGATAATCATGGCAGAATTTCCCAAACACTCAAATTCTAGCCTTGAGAAGCCATCTACACAGAGCAGCAGCTTCCAATGTGTTTTRCTAAGCAAGTAAAGTTAGAGCTTTGCGACATTTTGTTTGTGTTTAAAAAGAAGTTTTAGTACAGCCTAAGCATGCAGGAATCTGAATACAGCCTAGTGCCCACACCCCTGAAAGACTTGACCAGAGTTTGTTTTCAGGAAAAAAAAAAAAAAAAAAAAAAAAGTCTGCAATATAACTCACCAACCTCTTAAAAGCAGGAAAAGGAGCCTCTGAGAGCACGTCAGAACTGATACGTGTCACACTGCTGCTGCCTGGATATCAGCCCCCTTAGGTGCAGGAATGGTGGAGCTGGGTTTGCACCACGCCGAGTCCCAGCTCATGTGGAGAGGGAGAATTATTGGTTCAGGCACTGTGCCGCGCTCGTGCTGCTGAACAGCACCTGGATCAAACTGTGGGAAAGGAGTTCTGTCTGCACCCATCTGTGTTTGTCCTGTTATTTATACAGGCATCTCTGCAGGGAGATGCATTTTTGTGAATATGTGGACCACACAGTGCTCAACATCCCACAGCAACCAGTTGGTGATTCACTTTTTTAAGGAAGAAGAGTTAACTGAAGTTCAGATTACATGCACGCTTCCATAAATATTGATTATGGGCCACATGAGATGCAATTCAATTAAAAGGCTAAAGATGGGGAGTCTACAGACCATGCAGCATGTAGTTCAGTTTTGACTCTACTGATTTGAGAGCTACAAAAATGCCCCCAACACTGCCAGGCCCGAGACAGCTGATGGCAATCCTAACGGCATCTAGTTCTCCAGCACCCTCCTCATTTTCCATTGCTAGCCTTATGGAGGGGTTAGGTGTAGCACAGGCACAAGGCTCGTAGGCCGAGCATGTGCAGAAGTAGCAATGACAGAAGCAGATAAGGGAGAGACACTGGTACATCAGAGATGAAGTCAGAACTGCAGAATGGGAGGAAGATGGACAGGACTGTCAAGGGTTCTTTCTGTCCCCGAAATGCAGAAGTTAAAGAACGTAGAAAGATTTACTTTAATTTCTATCTTAAATGTAGGAGAAGGTAAAAAACAAGTTTGCAGGAAAGATAATATAAACTTCTTTTCTCCATTTGCTTATTTGGAGGGCTACATTAGGGCATATCCTATGACAGCRTAATACAGTGTATACAGTGTATATCCTACAGTATAACGGCAAAGGGCAAAGAGAAAACATCATATAAGACCCAACAAATCAGACTTTCTAGATAAACCTACTTTCTCTGCTAATCCATCTGTTGAAGTAATTTTCTTTTTTCCACATTAAACAGTGCTGACATTTGCAGTGCTTTGTTCACTTCTAATCGTGCTGAACGTTTGCAAGCCTCAGTCTATGTAAAAACACCCTCTGCTTGATGTAACAAGAACTATCTGTTCTCTTCCCTCTTGAGTATCTTACATGTCTGATTCAATTTACTCTAACATCTAGCAAGTTTGGAGCTCATGGGAAAGTGCAAGAAGAGCAAGTTGACTAAATCAATAATTTTGCATTCAAATGACTGTTCTCACAGTGCACTGAATTTCCTGAAGAGCAAGTAGACATCACATAACTTCTGCTGTTGTCCAAGGCAGTGAAAAATAATAAAACTTAGAAATATTTAGGTGCATAATTTTAATAGGATTAAGTGGGAGCAGAAAGGATTGTCACTGAATATCCGTGAGGAATCTGGATAAAAATCTTCCTTCTGCTAAACAGACTAGATGATCTGACAATGATCCAGTGCTGGAAAGAAGGGAGGTTGGAAGGAAAATAATGAAGTTCTGACTTGCACGCTGCAGAAAAAAATTAGATCAGTTCTATCATTTCTACTATAGTGCGAAAACTGTGGGAAATCCTTCAAACTGAAATGTATTTCACTTTGAGGTAGAGCCCATCAGCTCGTAGATTCGTGTAGGCATTTCCTGCTCCTGCAGATCTCAGCAAGAATTCTCTCTGCCTCACAGCTTAGGAAGACAGACCTGCTGTATCCCCCAACCTGACAGGAGTTTTGCTGCAGGTAGAGTTACATATGTCATAGTGCCTCTGAGAGACATGCATAGCAGTCAACAGACTTGATTCCAGGTTAACTTTCTAAGTCCACTGGCTTCAGCAAATTTGCTGCTGCACTGTGTCAGAACCACCATGGTTGCTTTACTTAACCTGGAGGCTTGTGCTTGCAATCAAGAATGGTTTCATTTCAAGTGCACGGAGAGTTACGTCCTTTGAGATACTTTCTCTGCACGAAGATGCAGTGAAAGTAGAACTGCATTCTTTAATGTTCATTAAAGAATTTGAGGGCTTGGCAATGATAATTTTCAGTTATTAAATCTCACCTCAATTTAAATAGAGATGTGCTGCGTTGTCTATTCCACAGACAGATGAACCATTTACTTACTTTTATTAATACGCCTACAAACAGACAGACAGCTGGGAGACTGGTTTTCATGTTTTGTGATGGTTAGCATTTCATGTTTTTGTGAAAAAGCAGTCACAGAACAGGAAATCTCCCGTSAGTACAAAAAACAACAAGAAAAACTTTAATTTTTAGGTACTTGACCGTGATGCAAGGTCCAGCAATTCAGCCTTTCATAGTGCAGTCATGCCTTGTTCCAGCCATTACATGCCTCATTTCTGTTAATCTTTTCTAATTAGTTCTACTTCCCAAGTGAAGTCTTGGAATCCACTATTTTTCTGTGTTAATAGTTAGGGCTTTGCTTTCTATATTGAGGATCAGTCTGGCACTTCACCTTGTAAAACTAATTTGTCCTCCCAATACTTAGAGTTGTATATTTAGTTCAGGTTTAAACTCCTACAGAGACTTTTACTTGTTTCAAAGTTAGCAATACAGTGCAGAGCTAAAATTGTGCCAAAAGCCAGCAGAGTGAGGCGAGTGGGAAGGAACAGGCTTCTTAAGGATTCTTCCTAAAAAAAAAAAAAACCACTATATGAAATATTTCTGGTATATAACTTTTTTTTTTTTGGTAACTTGTAGACTCTTTTCATGTAGAGATCTTTCTCCCTTTTGTCACGGAACGAGTGGTGGCAGGGGTGATAATCCAGGAAAAAAATAGAATATATATGTTCTTAGTCACTGACTTGCCATCTTCTGGACTTCTTTTCAGGATGATTGTTCAATGGCAGAAATTACCAGAGGCACCTATTGTCTGAGGTGCAAACTCTAGAGGCAGGAGGCACCTGGACCTCAGGCAAAAACAACACTCTCTTCCAGCTCATGCCCGATTCAAGACGATAGACTATTTTCAGACTAACAGAACTTGCAGAACTTGAAGGGTGCAGAGACGGGGACAGAAATCAACTTCCAACAACACACTGTTTAAGCTAATTGTATGGGAGTGCTGTCCCAAACAGCAAATAGTCATAGCATAGCAATAGAAATGCTTGTTGATCTAAAGTTATCCTATGTTTGCTTTCTTTTGTTTCATAGGCAGCTAATCAGAAAAAAATGACAACTCTCAGCCTTCTTCCTTTTATATAGATAGATAAGTAAATACAATACTCAAGAAGTACTTAGCATTTTTATGCTTAAGTTAGTTCATTCTCCATAGCTGAAGATATCTGAAAATACTACTCATTAATTGTTTTCTTAAGTATTTTGAAGTGCTTAAGTGCATTATTACCTGGAAAATTTTCAGTAGTTTTTAATAAATAAAACACACAATTACGTAGAAGTCCCTAACAGTGTTGTTTTTCCAGATGTGACATGGCACTGATTAGCATCCATCTAAACCCTCAGAAGTCTGGTTATTTGCTCTGAGGTTCAGAAACAGGTCAGAAAGACTATGCAGACCCTGCATTTGCCCTAGTCCTGTGAGGAGCGAGAGCATATACACAAAGAACAGCTTCACAGACTCACTGGGGGACCAGTGGTTTAATTTTAAACCTTGCAGACTGCTCTCGGTGTTGTCAGCCCTTGACCCTGCAAGAGCCTTCAGCAGGGCTATGACAGAAGTACTGCCTTAGAGCTTTACTCTCAGAACATCCAGCAGCCTCATGCAAGCTGTGCGGCTGCCCTTGTTCCCCTCCTTAGAACACCTCTCTCCTTTCCCAAAAATATTTCAGAAAAAGAAGATGCACTGAGGGCCTGATTTAAAGATGTGCTTGAATTCTGCACTTGTGTGCTAAATATGTGCTTGAATAAGAGCTGCACTTTTCCTTGATTTTATCGAGGGTGTGTGTCTAACAGAAATTAATGTGCCAGGCATTTAAATCAGAATAGAATCCTTTTGAGAGAATATTAGAAGCTGGAACATGTCCTGGAAAAACACTTGGAGAAAAAGTGTTTGGTAGAAAAGACATCCCTGTAAATTGCTTTTTCAGTCGTTAATGCTGAACTGTCTTCCAATTGCACCATGCTCATACTCATGGTGCAACAACCTAAATATCTGCACTTTATTCTCTCTGTCTCACCTGGCTCACAGTAACCATGATTTTATCATTGAAGTATTTTCTCAGCAGACTATTCTACAGAGCACTGACAGCTCTTTTCTCCTTCCCTCCTTTACAGTGTCTTCCTTATATATTTTCCTTGACATTATCTTAACATTGTGTTGACATTGTTCTGACTCTTATGAAAACTTAATCACTGTAGCAAACAGCAGTGGCGAGAAGAGAAAGGAAAAGTGCTATGAAAATTACTAAAGAAAATGGTAAAAAAAAAATGCTAGTAAAAGCAAGACCTCAACAATCATATCTGAAGAAACTTAAATAAAAATTTCTATATAAAAACTTCAGTCAAGGCATCTCAAGGCAAAGTCAGGACAATTACAGATTCCATATCTGACGTTCATAGTTTCTCGTCTAAGTAACAGCCTGTTTCATTACTGTGAATTCAGGTCCTTCATGAAACCTCATGAAGGCATTGACCTACTTTAGCTCAACATCATTTAAGAAAGATATCRTCACCACAAACTCCTTTCATGCTGACCATCACCGCCACTAAAAATCTTGGGCTTACCGAATTCTGATTTTACCCGGAGTCTTTTGCAGTCCTGCAAACCACCATTTCTTTGGGGCAGAAAAGATCTGTTGGACCTCCATAAAGCTCACTTCATGACCTTCATAAAGTAGATTCAATCCAGCTAATTACCTCACATCAGTGTATACAACTATGATTTTTGCATATATGCAAACCACATGTTTTGAGTAAACAGCAGTCAAATCAATTGTAAGTGATTGAATGATACAATTTTACATCATCATAAAGCAGAGCTTTTTTCATTTTAATTCAGTGCATACTAGGACATGTTATTACTGGAAATTGAAAGCGTCATAGCCCCTGCTGTAATCATTTTCTTCTGCTTGGCTTTTGCCTCAATCTGGGCTAAGTCAGGAGAGCCGCAGATGCAGTCCCAGTATAGAGGTTAGGAGCATTTTACTTCTACACTGGTTTAAAGACCAACAGAGCACAAGCTTTGTGACCTAACACAGTAGGAAACATGAGACTATTCCTCCTCACTGTAGTATGTCCGTGTAACTACCCACCTTCTGTGATCCTAAGGAGAACACAAGACTAAATAAGATGAAGACAGCCCCTTTTCTCCTGATTCAGAACCAAATCTGTGCAGCAGGCTGGGCAGTCGTGGCAAAGGTGTATAAATTGCTGCTGTTCCTGCTCACTAAATTTGGCTTCTGAGCAATCTCTGAGGTGCTGAGATTGCACGTCACCTGTGTGGGTCAAGTTAAACTTTGTGTTTCAACACCATGACAAAATTCCTACCAATTGGGATGGAAATTTTGATCTATAGGAACATCTTTCCCCTTCTACATTTTTGATACTTAGAAGGATACCTATGTATTCCAACCATTCTATAAAATTATTTTATACTATATATTCATACATGCATGCAGCCTCTTACCTGAGAAGCGTGGTGAAAGCACATCCACCACAAGCCAAGAGGGAGCTCCTCAGCAGGGCAGGTCATGTCCCTCTGCAGCTGGTACATAGGGCTCCCTGCAGATCAGCAAGCAGAGGTTCTCCAGAGGGTGCATTCCTGCAACTCTTCCTCTCTTGTCCCCAGGTTCATTAGAGAGCAAGGAGGGCCTGGAGCTCCTTCTCTTTGCCATAGAGCCCCTCACCTTTGTCAGAGAAGTCCCATGCCTTGGTCCAGTCAATGAAGTGCAGCTACCCTGTTCCAGAGGAACCAAGTTTCCCTAGCAGGGCAGTTAGGCCAGCTAGGCCTAATCCRAGGTGCAAGCAGGTTGACCTGGTGATTGGTACTGAAGTGCTACTTACAGAGCCAAGTTCCTTCTCTGAAGTCTCCTAAACTGCAAGGCCAGGCTGGCAATGGACACCTGCATGATTTAGTGTGGAGCTGGGCTCCAGAGGCTTAAGGAACCTTAGCTCCCACCACCAGCTTCCTAAGGAGCTAAGGAGGCTCTGGGGAGCCTTGGAGCTAATTTTTAATCTGCTGACAGATGAGCACCCATCAGCTTGCAGCTGGCTCCGTACATTAACCACAGCAGGCAGAGGCCCCCATGGTTTGTGAACTGAACTTTCTCCTTTCCCAAATGTAGTTTGTGAATGCCGTACATGGAATATATTTGTATATATATCTGGCATAGATATTGAAGATTGCAGCGTAAAGAAAAATACTCATAAAAGCTTCTTGCCAGAACTTGGAGAAACAAACCTCACTCAGTTAAAATATGTAATTTTTGGCAATACTGAATAAAAATGTATGTAYGTGGAATGAAAGCAAGTTGTGAACTTGAGAAAGAGTGATTTTAGAAGAATAACAGAAATTATTAAAACAGTAGTATGACTGGATTCATTTGCTTTAGAGGAAGCTTTCTTAGATTCCTTGACACTAGTATTTGTGTTAAATTTGTTTTAAACAACCATCATATGTACCCATAGTATATGATTGCAAAGCTACTACAGGTTAGTGACTGAGGAGAAAGAATTAAGAACACTCCTAATTTTAAAGTTTTATTTCTTAGGTGGGTAATACTTGTATAATTACCCTATTACCCTAAATATTTAAAAATATTTAAATAGCTTACTGTGTAATAAGTATAACAATGATGGTAATTCGATGTTAAAGTATCTTAAATGTGTAACTTCCTAGCAAAACAAATCAATATATCTAATGATGAGCATATGATACTAAGAACAAAATGATGTAGCTTACAAATTGATGCTCATCTAATTAATTTTATGGTTATGATCATATATTGAACCAGGATAACCCAAGCTTGCTTTCTGTCAAAAACAGAATAAAGGGAAAACAGTCTGAAAGTTATTAGCAGAAATAACATGTTCCTATTTATGCAAAGAAAAAACTGAACTTTAAATGCAGCTGCCATAGATCACTTGAAAATATAGGGCTGGGTGCACTTAAGATACAGACAGGGCACAAAGGAGAGGACTCCACATAAGTGCAACCATTTTAGCTAACATAAACCATAGGCTCCATGCCCCATCGGAGAGGTGATGCTCCAATTTCCCTGGCACTTTAAAGGACAAATGTTTTAACAATTCTGCAATATTATGCGTACAAGACCCCTTGATCATAAATGGAATTAAAATTGTTACTGCAGACTGCCATGGTCAAATCAATCCCAAATTGTCTTGAGAAGATACCACAGCTGAACCTCTAATTAAGTAAGATAGTTCATTCCTTATAAGTCAGACCCTGTTTTGGTAGCACAGTAAGAAAATGACTTGTTCTGTCCACATCTATCTATAATTAATAACCCCAAAGATCAAAGGAAATGTGATCCTAGGAGAAAACTGGAGAATGCTCAGGTTTAAGTCTATTCTGTTTTTTTTTTTGGGGGGGGGGTTGGGAAGAAGGAGAGTAAGTGGAAGAGATATAAGAATAGAATTAGGAAAGGAAGGAGTGTCAAGGGGGTTAAATCTCTCRTATAATTAGATGAAACAGTTTTCTCAGGGGAGAAATTAAAGGAAAATATTAACAGGAATAATAACAAAAATGATACTACTACACTAATTACAACTGGATAATATTTATTTATTCATGCTTTCAAATTTTGTATCATTGGGTGGCAGAATCCTTACTGCCCTCATTTTGAAGGCTTGCTGAATACCTCTACAGTTCTCTGTTTATGGGAGATAGGCCCTAGTGGCAAATGTTTTAATTCTAAAGGATAGCATCACATTAGGCTCATTGAAACCAATTGCCTTTTAATGCTGTTCCTCTCAGATGAGAGGCTTATTACTATTACTTAGAGTGTTCCCAAGGAAGACTTCTGCGCATATATTGACACTGGTGAATGTTCTGTTTTTTTTTTCTTTACCTGCACCATGAAGCATCCTGCATCTTTCCAAGACAGGCATGGCTGATTATAGAGCAGACTTTCAGTTCCTATTCTTGACCTTCCTCCGGGCCAGGTCATTTCTCAAAGGACATCTTGCAGGCAAAGAACAAGTGAAAAATTTATAAATGGCCTATCAGATATTCTCGACATTACTCCTGACATACTGGAGTGTTTCCTTCCTCTTGACTCACCTAACACAGAGATCTAAGAAATGTGGGAGGATTGTTTCAACTTTCCTAGTGGGATGGAATGGCTCCACTCTATAGAAATTCGTTTTTTTTTCTGTTATCATTATGTAGGAGGCAAGAAAAGAAAATTGTCACCTCAGCAGAGCAAGGCAAGGACTGCCTTAACCTCTACTGAGCAAGTCACCACGTGACTCAGTCAGTCAGACAAATGCTATGWCACAAAAATACGCCAGGGCTGATGACTGCAGGAGGTCTGTGAGGCCAATCTGGCCTGGCCGTGTCATGAGCTCAGTACCTGTTGCTGTGAACACCACTACAGAGACTAGCCATGATGTCCTGCAGCAGAGTGAACGGCAGACAAATGACCTGCATAAATAACCATGTGTGATAATGCCAGCTCCGTGATTTGAATGGAATGGTAAGAGTCCAATTTGGGACTTAGTAAATCTGATTTTCCTTGCAGCGTTCAAAAATTAATGAATATCTCTCTGCATGGAAATAGTTTCTGCTGTCCCTCAAACTCTTTTCAAGTCAAATCCTCATATAACTGGAAAAAAAAATAGGACCTGCAGAGAAACCCGTGGTTACCTATTGACTGAGACTAACCTGGCATTTCCTGTCATGATTTTTACCTTTATGTAGTCAGCAGAGATCACTCAACTGATGCAGATCACAAAGGGGCTGGTACAAGCARGAGTACTGCTTGCTTCAGTACTTGGTCTGAAGCAGAAATTGTGTCAGAACCGGAGTCTCAGTGAGCCTGGAGGGGCAGCCTGCATTCCCATGGCTGTGCACTTCAGGGTGAGGCTAGTCAAAAGTTGGATCTGACATCTATTCTATTTCATTTTGTTAGCTTCAGCAAAATTTAATTCACAGCTGTGTTACTAAGACCCTTTTGGAGGCAATCTCCATCCTTCCTCAACATCTGCACACATCAGTACGCAGCTTTACACCTAGAAACTTTAAAACATTCATTTCCTTATGAACTTCAAAGCATAGCCCAGCACACCAGCTGGAAAAAGGAACAGATCCATGAAAACCCTTATGCATTCTGTCATGATTTTCTCCCCTGTTCTACTACCTTAAAACATATCATTTTCTAAATATGAGTTGCTACTAGAGGTTAAGTTGTGCAGAAGGATATGATGCGCATGATATAATATTTGATGGCACCTTCTGGTTTTCTGAATACTGTAAGAACAAGTGCTTGTGAACATTATGTTGAAGTCCTGACAATATTTTTTGTTATGATCCACTAGTGTAATACATTTGCCTAATGAGCATATTCATAATTTCTTGAAACTAAAATTTTACCATAATTAATAAAGACTGAAAAACACATTTTCTGAAGTCTGTGACTGGAACAGTGGATATGATAGTATCCCTCGCCAGAAGGGAAATTCTTACTCCATGTTACAAATTGGTTTGGTGCATTTTTAATAATCAGAGCTCTAAGGCTATCTGTTTTTGACTTGGAAAAAAAAAAATCACACTTGCATCAGCTTTAGAGCATTTGTGATTTTATTGTACAGAGTTACTTGTGACTATACTTCAAAATCATCACACCTTTATATGCTACTACATGTTAGCATCACGGCTGTACATCATTTTCATATCAAGGAGAGGAAGGAAGCAATGAGGATGCCTTCCCATGGTTTCCAAAAGCGAACAACAAATGGACATATAATTTGGACCTAAACTCAATTTTGTTCTCAATTTTCAGCCCCTGCACTCCAGGATCAGATCAAACAGTTAGCAGCAATTGGCAGCCTCTCTGGCCKCTCTCTCTTTCCCCTGTTGGAGGGTAAGCACAGTGGTAGGACGGCTCCTCGCATGTTCTGACCTAAATAAAACCTAAGAAGAGCCTCTGAGCAGCAGCRGTTCGTCTCTGTGAGAGGCAGGGTCTCCCAGTGCGACTTCCTTGCGGAGTCTGAGTTCAGTGGGAGCCAGGAACACAACAGGAGCAGGAAGCCTCCTCTTACACGGAGGCAAAATGCCACAAATTGCTTCCAGACTCCAGAGAGACTGTGAGACCGTGTGTCTCACAAGGAGAGCTCTGGCCTCTGTGTGGGAGAACAGCTCATTTACACCCTGACTTCCATTATTCAGAAACAGCCAAGAGCAACTGGATTTCACCCAAACTCACAGACCGACAGTTTTTCCCACTGTATTTCTGAAAATCCCTCCACTGATGGAAAGAAGTGAGCTCATGATTTCATCCTTCTGCAGCCCTGCTGGGCTCTGTCCATGTTTCCCTCGTCGCTTCGTATGTCTCTGCTTCCTAGATGGACATTCTGGCCTGCCTCCTTACCACCTGCATGAGCGTTTTGCTGTGTTTCAGAGCAAGCACTGCTGCTCTCATATATTTTCTCCACTCTTCACAGCAGCATTTGTACCCCTCAGTCGGTGGGTTATCATGACAGGTCTCAGAATGCCAGATTAGACTTCTATTAATTTTAAAAGACTTGATGATATCTTTGTGATTCTTGGGAACAAGGCAGGAGCAACCCTTTCCAAATGATTTTACAAATCCACTTGCCTTTGTCAAGGTACCCAAGACAAGTTCGTTTAGACTTGCTGAAAATCTCTCTAGTGGCAGGCAAGGCATGGTAAAATTTTATAGTATAGGAGATGATTATGACAAATTTACCTCCTTGCTAAAACACCTAAGTTTTCTCATCTGAAATCTCTTCATTTCTACAAAACTCTTATCTCACAGGAGAGATCTTTCTGTGCAAGACACATTGTTAGATGCTGTGTTATATGCTGAGGACGTACCCACTTTTAATGGAGCTTCAAGAGCACTGCATGCAGAAAAGGTATCAACTCAGTCCTTGGAATAAAGATCTTTAACCTACATAATAAAAAAATCACATCAAACTGTTTCAAATTTTAAACACAAATACCATCCATGTTCTTTGCCTCTGAGGCACTGACAGAAGAGTGTAGATTCCCACCTCCAAATATTGTTGTTCAGAATCACTTGTCTATTCACCATCCACGTCTCTGTGTGGGAGAATCCTATTCCACTGTTTCAAGAACACCCCTGCTGTGTGAATTCAACTAATAATTTTCATCACTTTTAAATAGGGAAGATGCAACATCTAATTACGTTCATGCTTTTATGGTTCTCCAGACTTAGAAGGTAAGAATGCACAGGTATATTTTGAAACTAGTAAAGTGAAAAATTGCATTGAAATAGAGCATATACAGAGGTAGGCATTGCATAGGAGGGATCAGTGTATGTATAGGTATAATGCAGAAGGAAGCGAGAGCTGCCAAGAATCCCTGCAGTAAAACAAGGGAGAGAAGTGAAAGGGGATTTTGAGAAGAAAGAAGAGTATTTACCTCACTTCTGAGGTGCTTTTGAGGTGTCCACTGCCGGTAACACACGTCACAAACTAATGAGCTGCACCAATTCTCATCATTTTCCATCACTCTTGAATTAGGTGAGTGTGTCTGCCAAGTGAGCACCTTTGAACTAGAGCACTTCATGGGGACTTGATCAGTAGGCATGGGGTGACAGTTTTGTAGGGCAGCCTGTCATCTGGTTGCTGAATTTAGCAATACTTATCATCAGTAAGGGTGTCTGTAAGGGTTCTTGCTGAGATGTCTCCAAGATATGGAAACCTGGGGCAGCACAAAGGTAAAATGACAGCAAGTGACATCAAACTGCAATATCAGTATGGGGACTATCACCAAATTAGCCTGAGATTGCAGAAGTGATCAGAGAAAAATGAAACGGCGACAACACTTCCTTAATTTGACTCACATATAGTTTTGATCTTTAAGTGTTTCCTGAACAACATTTTAAAACTGTAATGCTATGCAGTTGTTAGGCTAATATACTGCATACAGTGCTTCTGGCTCAGTAAATATGTCGCTAATTTAGCTTCCTTGTTTCTGACAATACAAATATGTTTGAGAAAAAAAAAAGCCTTTTTGGTAGAAGCAGAATTTTTAGAGTAACTGCCTTTTTTATTCTTTTGTGTCTGTGTGTGGCGGTGGTTACTATGGCAATAATCTTGATTCAAGATTTAAACTCTCAAAGTGGTTTCCATAACAACATGTTCAGATGTTTTGGACATACAACTGAAGTAAAAAGATTCGGGATTAATTAACCCTTGATGACCACAGTGCGTGTAGCCACAGTGCCAAATGCTTGCTTGTTTGTCAGAAGTGTGTTTATACTTCCCTATTTTTATTAAGTGAATCAAGCAGTGAATTCCAAAATGTGTATGGAGCTGATCAGGTCTTAGGGAGTGATACTTCCATTCCAGGTGAAGGTTGGGAAGGAGAAATGACACCACAGCAACCGTAAAATGCTCTTTACATTAAATCATTGAGGCAATGCAGAAAAGCAGAGAAGTGAAGAGTGAAATTAGGGTGAAAGGTGCAATACACAAATGGGTATGGGAGATGGGCAGGGAGGGAATAAAGTAGCATTAGTAGAGTTAGGAAGTTTGAATCTTYAGCCTGGAAATCAGAACTGTGTGGAAAAACTGAAATCATCTGTTCACAGAKAATCTGAATGAAAAGCTATTTTGAGAGCTAAGATAGCCCCTTACCTGGCTTTGCTTAATCCTGAATGGCATGTTCTTATGTCCTTCTCCTTCCCGTCTGCCAAAAGCTGATCCACACATGGCATCTCTTCCTTTCAGTCCACGGTGAAGGTATCTGATCCCAATTCCTGTCACTGCAGATTATGCAGCTCTGCTCATCTCTTCCCTGGTTCTTCAAGATACATCAAGGAGCATTTCAAGATTGAATATATATGCACACCCACAACTTTCTAAGGCTGTCTTTGCAAGGAAGTTATTGTCATAGTGATGAACTGTATCTTGTGTGTCATGGTGCACTGCGGATAAATGGAGATATGCCTAGTTACACCAAAGCCAACCATTCTTCAATGTAGCACTGAACGCCTTGGGCAATACTCAAATATTTCCAGTTAAATGCTAATTATTTCAAGATCTCACTGAAGTCACAGAGCTTGATATTTCAGTGACACAGATTCACACACTTGCTTTAGCTTCTCAGGGGCAAATTTTAGACAATAAATGAACACAAGCATTGAAGGTTCTAACTCCAGACATAGGGCTATTTTAGTCCTTGGGAATATGTTGTATCATCATTTCCCTAGTGAAATTATTTGATTATAGGGTAAAGCTACAGCAAGCCTGTGAACAAATGCTCTGGGCTGTTGCATCAACAGAAGATAGAGATTTTTTTTTTCCTGATTCCTAATTTACTCACTGTTTCCTTAGCAATTTTTTAAAGCTTAATTTTCAGATTCTAGACCTGCACCTGTATTACCTTTATTAGCTGGTGTAGCTGGCTAGTTTTAATTAAAAAAAAAAAAAAGTGAAATAAGAGCTTTCTGTTAAAAAGAACAAAGAAAAAAGCCTTTCCCAAAGCACAGTACATTTGTCAGTGTTGATGACCATATTGCTATCAAGAAGTTAGATACCTTCTGGTAAAAAGATTWCTTTTTTTTCTGGAAAATACGCTGCCTTTGTTAAGAAGGTCAGAAAATCACTGCAGGTTATGTAAAAAGATCCTGAAGCTGTTAGTGATGAGAGCTGCGGTAAAGCTTGGAGTCCTCCTGCAGGGAAAAAAAGCACATTTGAAGAAAAGCATTGCAAATTACAGGCAGCCTGCAGGTACACTGAAGTGAATAGCAAAGTCCAGGCATGAACAAATTCAAGAAGACTCAAGGTCATAGTAATGTGATTACTGGTAATGGAAATTTCATTTAAAATCCTCCTGCTGATTTTGGTATTTCACCAGCTTGTAGGAGGAATTGTGCTCAGAAAGAACAAGTCTTTGCTGAAGAACATTTCTGTCAAAAAGAGCCCAACAGAGGCTGCTAGGTTTTGTTTATGGCCTTTGAATGCCTAATAAAGATTGCTGATCATATTCTTAAAATTGGGGATCATCAATTTGGCTTACTTCTGATTTTATGAATCTAGGATATCAGAATATTTTTTACAGCCCACATGAATTATATAGCTGTCCAAATCAAAATRGATCTAGAAGAAATTCTCAGAATTGTCAATTAGGAAGGATTTGAGGGTGAGCACCTCAAAATACTTGCTTCTCTGAGGATCACTAATCATCTCATCAGAACAGTTGTGCAAAATTGCCTTGGCCCATTCAGAACTCCTGCCCTRTTTATGTTACCTTTACTACTGAAAGAATTTTGCCTTCATACATTATCATTGTCACGCACTTTCAACATCACAAGCAATATTGTTTTGCATCATTGCATCACTGCAGTTCTCAGTGGTGAAGTCGTCATCGCTAGATCAAACTCATGCATTTTTAGTGCTGATAAGTTACATAATCTCAGCCTTGTACAAGCAACATCAGCTCAAGGCACATTATTAAGCTTATCCAACTGACTATTTCTGGATGTTATTTAAATGGAATAGTTTGTGCCAGCTCTTTCTAGACTGCTGACGTACTTGTAGTAGTACTGATGATTTTACAGTAGGTGGCAAGCTTTACCACAAAGAGTTTTGCAGAGAAAACCCTTGGCAAATCTAATGCGAATCATCTGAATATACTGCGAACATCTCATCCATCTCAAAAGGATGTAACCATGGGGTAAAATGCTTGTCACTAATTCCTACAGTAATTAGATTAATGTTCCAGTGTTTATAAAGAGACTGATAATCACTTCAGATGTCAGTCAGTGTAAATCCAAAGTGATCAGCATTTTGTTGCAATGTTTTTAATGTTAAACACAAGTTTTAAGAGTCTCTGTCAGAAGAAGTCACTGCTTAAGTGATCTTAATTTGTTAAGAATGAAAATGACTCCTGTGTGTATCTGAACTAGAACACGAGGCCTTTTCAGGTTATCCCTACGCAATGTTGCCAAAAGTTAAGCTTCCAACAATACAGAAAAATAGTAAAACCCATGGCACAGTGCATGAGAAATGAAGATAAAAATCCAGAAGTCCCTCAGTGTTTTGTTGTAAAGTTTAAAAACAAATCAAACAAGAACRTTGTCCAGCCATTATTGGAACAAATATGCAATTTCTGCCGAAGAAATTTGTTTTACAAAAGCGAGAGAAGTACAAGTTAAGATACAAGTTTAATAAGAATCCAAGAAAGGCTTATCATTTCTTATTTTCCCCACTGTGATGTCACTTTGAAAACAAACYGGTTGTCTGCACTGCTGACTATGCTTGCAGTGTTTCCTTTGCACCCACTATTAATACCTCAGTGACCTCTGAAACTTTCTAAGTACCTATGCTCAAAGCTAGTATGTTGCTACCAGAACTACAAAAAGGCATTTTTTTTACCTTTCTCATACACAATCATTACAACATATTGAGCTGCTGCATGCAAATTAACTCTGAAGGGGCAACTGTAATTAACTAAATTGCCTCTCATGTCATAGTGGTTCTAAGCAGATACTTGAATAATTGACCTGTTGCAGTTTACACAGTAATTTACACAGTGTTTCAACACAGTTATCATAGAATCATAGCCTAATTTCTTCAAATGCATTTTATACATGGAATTTTAATGAATTATAAGTAGGTAGACAGTGTGAAAGGCAAGCTCTTTAAATAAAGTTGCTCAATCCCAAGAAAAATGTGAACTGCAAAGTTTCCTGAAGAACWCAGTCTAGCTCTTCATTTTCAAGTTAATTTAACAGAAGAAACCTATATTTTTATACCCAAAAATATAAAAATTGAAAGAAGAAAATGGGACATACTGAAGACTTACGTACAGATTGCTTAATATAACTTTCATTCTCCAGCCCACATGAATCTTTCCCTTTTAAATCATTACCATCTTTCTGGAAAAAAAATATTCTGCTTTATTTCATAGACTCTCAGTCAAAATATAACTGCATTTTGTTCTTCCTGTGTTACCAATATATTTTTTTCCCTCATGTGTTATGCAGAATATTTGTTTACAGTTTTACTGCTCATATATTTTGAGGAATTCCAAAGCATAATCACTGGAGAAGTGCAATGGTATTCAAATGTTCACTACAGGGTAAGGGATTTTTTTTTTTAATAATAATACTGGAAGAAATCAGTTACAAAATGAAAAAAAAAATGTATCAGATAAAACTCTCCTCACTACACTTTTCCAGTCAGATTGGCACAAATTAAAATGCTATACATGGATTTGGCTCTTTAAATCAGTTCTTATATATTCCCTCTCTTCTAGGTGGTTTGTATCAATAAATAACCACTTCCTTACTTCTCTCCATTCTGGGTAGTTAGTGCCTGTGAGACTTGGTCTGCTGTTCTTTCATTGCACTAGCAAACTATTTGGAGGAAACTCCAGGATTTCTTCCACTGGCACCTCCTAAACATTCATAAATTTACCCTCTATGCCCCACTTTTGCCATCATCTCTTCAGATCTTACTGTCTGCAGCACCCTTGAATCAAGATATGTCTGAACGACTAAACTCCCAAGTGCTGCAGGAAGTGTACTGGTAATTAACAGCATTTCCACTGACCCATACTAGGTACAATGTCATATCATGACAGAAGCCACATGGCATTATGAGCTGATGTTAGTGATCACTAGAACCCTATTGCACTCTTCACCTATGTCCGTGTTGCAGCTGGGAGACCAGGTTACAGCACATACAGATGTAGTCAAGCTTTAATTCCCGCTCATTGGATGTGGTGGGCAGTGTAGCTGTAGCAGAAAGATTCAGCCCACATCAATTCACCTGCCTCAGGTGCTCAGTATTTGGTACCTTCTCTGCCACTGCTTGGTGCTATATATTAGAAGTAGTTTATGCCTACTTTGCATGTACTCATAACTTCAGCTGAACACTTGCATCTTATGAAGATGATTAATTATGATGGAAATCATACAGTTTCATGGCAAAGTTCCTGTTTCTTTTGACTATAAAGAACATCTTTCTCTACATCAACTGTATTAGCATTTCCCAGTTATGGGTTGTGGACAATGCTGGTAGCAGGTTCCTGCCCCTTGACTGGGAAGTCAGAAGTCACTGTTATTACTCTCTGTCAGTCTTCCCAGCAGCAAGGCAACTCCAAGTTGCCTTTAATCCTCAGTTCCTGGAGGTGTGGGGAGGAAACACTTCAAGCGTGTTCACCATGTCCTTTCACCATGTCCTTCCAGCCCTACAGCACTCGGACAGCAAAGAAGAATCTATTTTGTGTCTCAGGGATTTGGGCATTTCTTTGTAGTGCTATATAGTGCTATATAGATGTTAAATTACTCTTCTAATCAAGAAGTCAAAAATAAAATCCAAGGGCATAATGGGTTAAATCATTTGAGTTCAAACTTCACCTGAGTCATTCAGTTTTGTTGAACTCCAGTGAAACCAACTTCCACCACACTGCACCAGAACCCAAGCTGGTACTGAAGTGGCTCAACGCTGTGTTCTTAAAAAAAAAAAATTGTCTTAAAAATAGCTAAATATATTCCATATCATTGTTTGTCTCTATTGACCAGATATATCTGCAAGTGTTGTTAGTGTTAAGCAATGAATTAGCAACCTGGACAGACCCTGGGGATTGGAAGAGGCAAGAATCACAACCTGCTCATATTTTGATAGTGATCTTACTTTTATAGTTATTAATCCACTGCATGCAGTTATCAGTGCTGTTTTCTTCTCAACGGCCCATCTCTGGAACTATTTATTTTGAAACAAAGTTGTGGTTAGGTTGTACTTTTTCCTCTCTGCTTTACTCCAAGTTCTGTGGAAGTTTTCATTTTTTCAATTTTTCCTTTCTAGAGTCATTTTGCATGAGAAATGATTCCMGGTGCCTGTCGCATTCTTGCCCAAAGAACTCTACGTGCGGAGCTGGTGACAAGGACGATACCTGTCGCTGCGCAGACACACCAGTTGACGCAGTAGAGGAGCTCTGCAACAAAACCTATGACCCTTGCTCCTCAAACCCTTGTCTTCAGAACGCCACCTGTCTGAGCTCAGCTGGAAACCTCAGCTTTACCTGCGAGTGCCCCGCTGGGTACAAAGGCACTGCCTGTGAAGTAGCCGTCAGCGCGTGCGACACGAACCCGTGTGAACACGGAGGCACTTGCCACAACGGGCTGGCCGGCCCGACCTGCCTCTGCCACGCAGGCTACACAGGCACCCTCTGCGAAACGGATTTGGACGAGTGCGTTTCCGAACCGTGCCGCAACGGAGCCCTGTGCAGGGACGGCGYGGGCGAATACTCCTGCTACTGCGTCCCAGGCTACCAGGGCAAGCACTGTGACCTGGAGGTGAATGAATGTGTTTCGGACCCTTGCCTGAACGGGGCCACGTGCCTCAACCAYGTGGGAAGGTACGACTGCATCTGTCCGCTGGAGTATACAGGTGAGCGCTATTAAAAACGACTTTTTCTTTGTGTCATGGGGAATGAACACACATAGAATTCCAAGATTTATTCCCCCCTCCTTTATAACTTATTTGGTCATACATGTATTACTGCATTGGCTGCCGCTGCAGTGGGTGTTCATGCATTATGGGTTGTCTCGTCACTGTGAACTAGTGGTGCTAGGGGGAGAAAGATTAAAGATATCTCACGTTTCCCAAAATCTACAGAGGGAAGATCAAGGGCTAGGTGAACATTTATCTGAAAGGAAACATTCTGCAAACATATGTCCTTAGAATGCGCTACATACATTTTGGTCCTCAAACAAAACTTATGTTTAGCAGTGATATTTTAAACATTATATCTACTTAACTTGCTTGATTTCCTAAGCACAAACTGTACTCTTACATCTTTACATTTGCTTTTCAGGAGCATTTTCCTTTAAAACCTTTTTTACCTTTATTAAGGAAAGATACCGTATTTGGAGATTTTCAAAACACCTGATTTAGACTTTCTTACTCTTCTATCAGCTTAYTCTTATCCACTATAGGTAATAGACCTCTTTCATCTTTTACTTTCCTGGAACTTCTTGCAAAATAAATTAATCTATCCTTTTTCCTCAAAATCAATTCTAAAAACAGGTATGCCGTTCTGGTTTCACTCTGGTTATTTTTAAGCTATATAATCTCCTGGTTCACATAGCTCATGAATTCTCCTTTGGCTTTTCTCCTGTATGACTCCTTGACCAACAGTCTGACTGAATCCACAAGTAAATGTTCTTTCTTTTTGACATGGAGTAAGGTTCTAAAATTTATGTTAGACACTCTTTCCCAGGAGAAAAGAAGGAGCAATATTTCAGTGGGTTCCAGGCATTCAAAAAAAGCACCTCTTCCTCCTCTATAGAGTGCCTATACACCCCATTTCTCATTCTTCCAGGTTTTAGTTCAAAGCCGAGGACTTTTATAGTGCCATATAGCGAACTTCTCAGCTGAGTTAGAAGTCTTGCTGCAGTGTGAACTATGAACTCAGATACAAAAACAGTAAGTGTGGTATGAAAACCTAAAAAGAAAGATTTTCAAGACCAGAATAGGGCAAAACATCAAGGACCAAGAAAAAAAAATGTATTCTGCTCATGGAGAAAAAACAGCCAAGCTTTTAGCTTTCCAAACAGAAACAGGGAAGTGAAAAGCCTGCCATTACACCTGCAGAACCCACCTCCCCACAGGCACATTGGCCACATATGCTCTGAAATCACTGCTTAACCTGCGTAAATTTAACTTTTTGACTGATCATGAGTCCTCTTCTCTGCCCTTCCCAGGAACAGAGTATTCATTTGAAACTGAAATACTGTATATATAAAATAGAAGAGTATTATCAGTTTTCCAAACTGCCTGTTTTGGGATAATTCCATGTGGTATTGCCCCATTTTATACACATGAGTATATATTTCTTGCTTACTTCTTTGGCTGCAAAGCCTATAAGACTTYTAGGAGACAGATCCCTTCAAATTTCAAAGCTCTGAATCATTAAAAAGAGAAAAAGGGAGACATTTTTGTGACAGATTGCCACGTTAAGAAGTTAAAAATCAAGTTAAAAAAATACAGCCAAAAAAAAAAAAAAAATACTAGGAAAACACACCTACTGCTTCAACTGCGACAAATGACTAAGAAATAAGATAAGAAATGTGGTTTAAAATCCCATCCCAAAAGCCTCACAAGGAAGGGGAAATCAGGTAAAAAGCAGCTTTCCAGTGTCTGACACACAGCATTCAGCTGGACGCTGGTCCCCGTCTCATGTCCCTCATGAGTAAAGACCTGTCATTTAAGGGAAGTTAGTGGCTTTTCTTGTCACTCTGTGGCTGCCGGTGGGTGCCTCAGCCTAGGGCAAGTGCTGGGAGACTATGCAGCTGAGGGATGACAAAGGAGGAGGAAGGAAAAAGCTACTAACAGTCAGCATGGTTGCTCTGAAGTGATCAGACTCAGCTCAGATCTGTTGGAGTCAGGAAACTGTATTTGTTGGTGAGACCAGGATAGCCTAGGAACTCAGTTTGAAAGAGAAGATTTGCACCTTAGAGACAAAGCACATGAAATAATATAGCCCAAACAAATAGAAATGAAGACTTAAATTGACAAACTGTTGGGGGAAACTTGCTCTGCTGGAGTCATTCCACTTTCATCATAAAATTCGGGTGTTTTCCAGGCTGGTGCTCTTTGGCTGCACCAAAATCGAGCAGTGTCCCTCCAAGTGCTCTGCAGTCAGGACAAATAGAGTTAAGAAATGAGAGCTGAGGGAAAAAAAAAAATGAGTTCTAAAATGTAAAGCGGAAAAGATTTCAGTGTTTTTGACGTATAGCTCAGACACAGCTTCCAGCAGCAGAGCTAATAATAATTCTATAAAGGAACAGCTGACTGCTCCTTCAGCAGTAAAATACCAGCTTTTAAAGGCCACCTAAACAAATGATTTATCAGAAGCCTTTTTTTAAAAAAAAATTTAAATCTTTAATTTAAATTTTTCTGCATCTTGCTGTGAGTTGTGTCAAATGCTTGGGCCAGAGGGATTGCCGAATGAAAACCCCGAGGTCTCCTCACTGATAATAAAAATCCACATTTACTCAGTCAGGGGATSTTGCCAACCCTTATTATCCTGGCCTGACACCATGAGTTACTGTGGGAAGTCATCCAGCCTCATCTCATTTCCCTAAGATGTTAAAAGGGTTCTGGTTTTTGATATGTAGGTAGAGAGCGTTCAGTAAATTTACAGCAGAAACGTTAACCCAATGCTTGAGTTACAGCCTTTGCTTGCTACTTGTTTCACGGACTATGACTGCTGTTGTGTACGACTGGAACGCTGCTCTGCTTAAAATAGCCGAGAAATGTCACACATAATTCTTACACAAATGGAAGAGGTTAGATTGCACCGAGAGCCAAAGACGGGAGAATTTAGCATGAAATCTGCAGCTTACTATGGTAATGCCCTGCACGTGTGAAATTATTTACAAGACATGTGTCGCACAGCTGCTGGATAATGAAACTCAATTGGTTTGTCAATGTTTGGTCGGAATATCTTGGTTAAATGCAGTATTTTTCACTGTGCTAATTATACTTAATTATAATTCACCCCAACAGATTAAGGTATAAGAGCCTGCTAGTTACCACAGTAATTCCCTTGCTTGACACAGCCGAAGCCATTCCCCCATTGCCAGGGAACGCTTTAGTATAAACTGTCTGAGGCACATGGCAGTTCAAAAAGCCATTTTTAGAGGCATCAGCACATCCTTTAAATAGGAAAAGCTGTTTCAGTGACTGATGAAATTGGAATAAGGATATATTATTTGAGTACCACCTCTTACTACACTGTAAGTGAGACCAATGAAAACTTCAGCAGACATTTAGGCACTCAGTTCTCAAATTACCAGCACAAAAATCACTGTTCTCATGCCTTGCTTTGTGCTCAGCCTCGTTGTCTCACAAAGTGGAGAGCCTCGTCCTYCCTCAGGAACCTGGAGGGAACCAACACTCCCCACTTCCCATCCTAACCAACCGAGAAGGTAACTCAGCCCAGGTTACCAGCCTGTGATTGACACTTCTAGCCACAAACTTATATTGGAGGAGACCAGCACAASTGGCCACTTTTGAAAGGTCTTCAAAAGAGGTAGCTGATGGCACACACTCTAAAGTGTAAATATTGTGGTTCCTAACTTCTGGACACTGAAATTTTGATGGAATTTAGCTCCATGTCAGGATATTGCAGGACAAAGTCTCACTCTAACAAATTAATCATCTCCCTCTATTTTGAGATTTCTAGTTATTCGCAATTCTTCTGTTTATTTATGATGCAGGGAGAGATATCAACTATCTGCCTGCCACTTTAAACCTGGTGACTAAAAAATAGCTGACACACTCCATCCAGCTGGTGGCACTTAAGGTTTATATATACAGACTGTATCACATCGGTACGTTCTTTTTTTCCAGTCATTCTTGAGCTTAATACTACAGATGTGTAGAAGTGGAAGGGGCAGCCTGACATACTGATTTCCATCAGTACTTATAATGTGCAGGTCCACCTAGAACTACACAGGGTTTGCAAAACCCTAATATCTTTGACCAGAGGTGACTTACCCTCTTGTATATCTGTAGGTAACCAGATTTGAAAATGTTGATTGTCTCTCTGTCATCCTCGAATGCATTTAGCTTTAATCAACCGGGCCTGCACAAAGAAGAAAACAGTAGAACTTTTATAAAAAGACAGTCATAATAAGAAGTAATCCTAGTTCCCCAAAGGAACCACTGACATTATAAATATTACAACATCCATGTAATCTAATTGTATCTAAAACAGGATGTCTCTGCTCTTAATGGCTTAGTCCTACATAATATGCGTGGAAGGGGTTGTTGGAGCTTTTTGGGTTTTGGCATATGATATTTGGCATATAGCATATTTATGACAGAATGTTAGACTGAGGTGCAAATATAAATCTAGTCTTTTTATCTCTTTTCTTCGCATATAAAAAAAAAATCTGCTAGCAGATTCAATAAAGGCTGAGAAGAAATTCCCCCCGTTCCTGTGGCATATCACATTGGCTAGATACATTATAAAGGGAGAAGAGTTTTCTTCTGAGGCAACATTGCCGAAGGCAGGTTCCTGGGCTTGATAGATTAAAGACATGAACCAAAACAACGCTGCGTTCTCATGTTCATCGGCAGGCTGTTCTTAGGCCTGTAGTTTTAAATTTGGTTGAGCTGAGGATCAGTTGAACAGGGCTTGTTTTGTCACATGATTTTTAGTGCTCAGGGTAAGCTGTTAACGAGCTCTGGCAGATTTACGGTCACTACACATACTTCTGCAAACACATTGTTTACAATTACAGTGAATTCACAGGGCAATGACCGCAGAGGGATGCATGCGATGCGGATTACCACAGTGCCTTAAGAGTCCCTGCATCCTCCTCCCGTGGAAAGCAGTGGCTAGCTCCATCAATGAGCCTCCAAACGGAGGCACAGCATTGATAACTGACTTTTTTTGTTCAGGAAACTATAAAAATGCATTCTCTAAAATTATAGTAAAAATAAAATTATGACTAGAGAATGTAAAAAAACAATATAGCTATAACTAGAAAGCTGGAAGATGCAGAAGATGCATTTATATATTAATTTTTATGGTTAAATACAAAGTAAAGAGATACTATCTTTTTTTTGGATAAGATATTCTTTGGTTAAGTTATTTCCAGATATTGGTCTGTAATTCAGATTTTTACAAAGGTGCTACATTCAAAATGGTCAAATTAAATTAGTAACTAAGTAATAGTAGTGATATTAGCAGTCTTACCGTTCTGGGAAAAAGTGTTCTTAATTTGAACGTGCACATGCCACAGAAGCACAGAGCTAGTAGAAACACCAAACGTAAGACTCAAAGGTGAGCACCTAATTGCAAACATAACAACAATAAATCTCAATATACCTCCTCTCACCTTTTGAGAGCCTGTCCAGTCATCTTGTATTAAAATCCTCATGTCTCCAAACAAGCACCCTAATCTCAGTGTTGTAGATTTCCTGTCTAATAGGAAATTCTGAAAACTCTTTAAAATACCTTCTACAACTTTGGTTAGCCAAACAAGAAACAGAGGAGTCAACATAAAACGTCTTCATTAAATTTTTCAGTTTTAATCCATTTAGTGGCTGATACTGCAGTTGGTAAAATAAAATGGTTCAGCAGGTGAAAGTTATATTAAAAGAACAATGCTTTATAACTCAAAATATTAAGTGCATAAGCATACAAAATCCTGAAATACCCTAAAACACCCAGAGCAGCAGCTGCGAAGCATTAATTACCAAATATTCAGAGGAAAAGAAATGCAAATTTAACTTGCTAATTATCACAAATAGCTGCAAACTAGTATTAGAACTGATTTAGTCTCATGAAATATAACTGAAGAGGTTCTTCACGATTCTGACCTGTTGCAAACACAGCATCAACCGGTCTCATTTACACACTGCTAAACCTTAGGAAACATGCAGCAGTTAATTGGGACACTGCCTTATATCTTTACTCTGAGGATTTTGTGTGTAATTCAATTAAATGGGCTCTGCCAAGAGCATTAAATGACTAGCCACTTGTATAATATATAAATATGTTGCGTTGTTTGAATAATCTGAAAATTCTAAGTTTGGCATTTGCTCTTGTGTTGATTTCGAAGGTACAAACTGCGAGCTGGACATAGATGAGTGTTTTTCACAGCCTTGCCTGAACGGGGCAACCTGCCACGACTCGCTGGGGAGCTTCACGTGCTCCTGTGCGCCCGGGTTCCTGGGCGAGCGCTGCGACACCGACGTCGACGAGTGCGCCAGCCAGCCCTGCCTCCACGGAGGACGGTGCACAGACAGCGTCAACGGGTACGAACACGGCAAAAAATTCATTTATATATTAATATATGTGTGTGTGTGCGTGTATAAAATGGCAAAAAGTGCAAGGTGCTTTCTTTACACTTGAACTTCTGCTTCTGACTATTTACA
This sequence comes from Nothoprocta perdicaria, assembly GCF_003342845.1. Taxonomy (NCBI): domain Eukaryota; kingdom Metazoa; phylum Chordata; class Aves; order Tinamiformes; family Tinamidae; genus Nothoprocta; species Nothoprocta perdicaria. The sequence goes on from NW_020455577.1 coordinate 2,679,365, forward strand.
CGTTGTTTATCTGGCCCCGAGGAATTATCAYTTAAAGATCAATTCCTTCTCTAAAGTCCATGAAACTATTTTCCAAGTGAGATGTGAAAGTGCATAAAACTGAATTTGCGAACAGCAGCTGTCTGCACTTAGAGGCAGACACGTCAGAAGAGAAAGGCAGAGAAAAACAGAAATAACAGTTACCATAGTAATAGATGTCATTAGGAAGCGTGCCAGGTATTTTGCAGGCATATTGGACAGCAGCTCCTCGTTCAAAACAACCTGAAAC
>NW_020455577.1:2679750-2878114 GCF_003342845.1 Nothoprocta perdicaria
AAAAGAAAAGAAAAGAAAAGAAAAGAAAAGAAAAGAAAAGAAAAGAAAAGAAAAGAAAAGAAAAGAAAAGAAAAGAAAAGAAAAGAAAAGAAAAGGAGAAAACAGATAGACAGAAGAGACAGACAGGGCCATTGCAAAGCAACAGAAAACTTTCTTCACCTGATGCTAACAGCTCTAYCTAGGATCAGTCCAGGCACRCAGGACTCTGGCATTCATTCTTTGACATTCACTTTACACACTCAGTACTAGAGTCTAAAATACAGRAAATATATATGCATAAAGTATCCAAATAGAAATTAAAGCCCAAAATTGATGAGTACATTCATCAGACATTGAACTTACCAGTAGATTTGTCCTGTATTGTTTAGTATTGAGCTTTTATAAAGCAATTTTGAAGACACCACCACAGAAAATAGTCAGAAAAGTCATGTTAGCAACAGGCACGCTCCTCTTGAATTGAGAGATCATGTCCTTGAAATGGGTTTTTGTACAGCCTTGTGGCATTACACTAACCTTGTGGAATTTCTTTTCTGAAGTACTGAATGACTGTGAATGTGACACAACAATTTATTGGTGTCCGGTGTCACCTAAAGCGTGACTGCAGGGAGAGAAAGAGGTCACCTTGCACCTGCAATGAAAACACCTGGAATGAGAACACTCTAGTCTTGTCCAAGTGACAGATCAGAGACTTTTTCACCTGCCTTGRCTGCAAGCTGGGTGCCTGCAGAAGCGCTGGCAGAGCGGAGCAACCTGGAATATTTAAATAAGTCAGAGAAAAGGGCACAAAAGAAAGGCAGCTCCAGGAAACAGCACCAAACTGAAGATACATTGAGGAAACATGTGAAAAAATGGACTAAAATAAATAAATAAAGGCTTCTGGTTGAGAATACATTTCAGAATGAAAGCTATTTTACTAATTCACATCTTCCTGATTATATTTTACATCCTGAAAAAGAAATGGCAACTGACCTAATTCATCTTGGTTTAAGGATAATCCACACACTTGTAATAAACTATCCTGCAAGGAGTTTTTGCTTTCAGACACTTAAATATGCAGCAAAATGGCCATGTTTGCTGGCCTGTTAGTCTTTTAGTTGTCCTCTTATGTTGCACAATTCATTCTACAATATAGCTTTCCCTCCATATATTTACATATATAAGTCTATGATGCTGAGATTAAACTCAGAAGTCTCAGAAAATTCCTCATGAATTCCCTCATATATTGAAAAATTATTAGTATAGCATTTTAACRTACGGGAAAGCCATATAAGAATTTAATTCATTTTTGATCCTGCTTATTATTGGAAAAGATCATCCAGCTGTGYACATTTAAAGCAGTCATTTTGGAAAGATCTGTCTTTTCTTATGATATGCATACCTTTAGGTGTTTGATCACAACCTAAGCACAGCGGTTGTGATATATCACAGTAAAATCACCAGGTCTTATGTATTTTGTAATAATGAGCTCATCTGAGGAAAAAGCAGACATTGAAATAATTATGCAGATAGTAACTATTCATTTCTGTATATACTAGCTTATTTGCTTCTAACCCCACAACTGTAGTATTGCCATCAAAATATTAGTTGGTGTTATTAACTGAGCTATGCAGATAACTGGCATTTCTATACTGAAACCTAACTACAGCAGAAACAAATCTTTCAAAGAAAATCTCTCTCCCAGAATCTCTTCCTTTGCATTTTGAGAATAATGTTAAGCCTAGAAAAATTGCATTAAAAATGGCAGAAATGTTTTTTGGGAAAAAAAAACTCTCTTAGAAGAAATCACCTGTCAAAAGCAAATTTATTTTAGAAATGGTCCATTCTAAATTTCTGTAGTTTCTCCTAGAACCCCAGATGGTGCTCTCAAGTCTGGTCTYAACTGTGCAAGCTGTTACCCAAAGCTAAACAAGAAGCTTCTGTAGATTTAGAAAATAAGCCAGATCTTCTTGCTAAACATTGGCATTCTGTGTTGCAGATACACCTGCAACTGTACAAGTACTGGATTTACAGGCCTACACTGTGAGACCCTAATTCCCTTATGCTGGTCACAACCATGCTACAATAATGCTACGTGTGAGGACAGCACTGACAGTTATACGTGTCACTGTTGGCCAGGTAAGGCCTAAATTCTATAAATACCTTCTTTGCTTTTTTTTCATAAAATATGTCCTCCTGTTTTGCTGATGAACTAAGAGCTTAGAATTACCTGACTTCAAAAATATTCTTGCATTAGACAGGCTCGGCATTAGATAGGCTTCACTTCTCATCACGAGCCAGAATGATTTCCACATACAGTAAAAGAAAATGTCTTCAGAGCAATTGCAGTAGAATTAAGATGGGAGCCAAACTAGAAGCTGGAATCCAGCTCCCAATTGGATGCTTAATCCTTCAACTCATGTGATTCATGAATGTCGCTGCTGTTACCATCCCTTTTTTACTCTTCGCTAATGTGACATAAATCAGCCTAAAACTTAAGTTTCCCTGAAAAAAATGATGATTGCTATTTATAAATAAAATTATACTAGGTGTGATACTGGGAAACCAGTTTCCTTCATGTCCTAAATGCAAGTTCCTCCGTCTTGCAAGACAGGAGAAAATGCCCTTAGCTCACAGACTCACAGAATGGTTGAGGTTGGAAGGGACCTCTAGAGATCATCTAGTCCAACCCCCCTGCTCCAGCTCTATTCTCCTGGACTAGCAAGGCTAGTAGGTCACAGTTTGGGGAAATTCTCCATGGTGGACATAAGACACTGTATTACAAATGCATTAGAAATAGAAGGATTAGGCAGAATGCTTAGCAATTCCGCAAAACTTGGGGATTTTTCTGACACTTTGGGCTCAAGCACTTCACAGATATCAACAAATTTATGCTCTGCAGGCACCTCTGTCTTAGGGAGGTGTTGCAAAAGCAAGGAGAACACTGCACACATTGAGAGCATAGGTGCAGCGTATGACACAGCGCCTTGCTACCCACACAGATCTCCACATTACTGCCTAATAAAAGTCAAAGGCTGTATAGCACAGGCAGGATTATCTAAGCCAGGCAGAATAACAGCATCCAGGTACTCAGCCCAGAAAGTGCTGCAGTCAAATACTCACACCTTGAAGAAGWAGAGAGTGTCCCGGAGGTGTGTGAGCACCTGAGTTTCAAGCCAAACTTAACTAATACTCAGATATATCCTGAAAATGTATAATAATATTTTCAGATGTGGCAAGAACTGGCATCAATTAAACACCCTCTACTTCCTGCTGGCAGGATACACGGGCTCCCGCTGCGAAGACGACGTGAGCGAGTGCAGCAGCAGCCCCTGCGTGTCCGGGGGCGAGTGCGTGGAGCTGTCCTGGGCCCACCGCTACGGCAGCGTGCCCGGGCTGCCCSCCGCCTTCAGCTTCCGCAGGGCGCAGGGATACATCTGCAGCTGCAAACCCGGATTTGCAGGTGAGATTTTGKTTTTTTTGGTAAAAGCTTAGGAAATAATGCGCTGCAGGATTTTGTTGTTTATAAATAAATGTTCGGGGGGAAAGTGTGTTTTAGGGTGTCATAGTGCAAAGGGTCCCTCTGGTGGCTGTAATATACATGTTTCTATAGAAAATTCTATGGAAGGAGTTGGTTCCCCAAGTTGTCAATCTACCAAGAAAGAAGCAGGCTCCAGGTATGACACCTAAGCCAGTCTGGACAGCAAGGAAGAGCTGTTGTCTCCTTGGCAGCTTGGTCTGTAGAACTTCATTATGATTCGGAATCATCTTTGCTGGAATTATTCCATAAGCTTCTACTAGCAGGTCTTTCATCATGTATTTGCTCTGTGTACAGGTTTCATACCACGCAGATGAAAAAAGCCAAGGATAATAAAAGAGTATTTTCATAAATCATAGAATGATAGAATGCTTAAGGTTGGAAGGGACCTCGGAGGTCATCTAGTCCAACCCCCAAATAAATCCAACATGGAAAAATTTTACTGAGCTTTCAGGATTTCTGGCCCTACATTTCTCATTTAATTCTGCCATGCAGGATCCGGGTATTGGCAGCAACACATCTTCACAATGAGTGTAATGAGGCTTTTTGGAAAAATTTGACAGCATAGCATGTTGGTGATATTCTGCAGCTTGCAAGAAAAATAAGTTGTGTGTGTAAATGTGTTCTTAAAATAGAAAAAAAAAAGCAAAGCAATAATGAACAAAACCAACAAAATCCAAACACTATTAATATTACAAATGATTATAAGAAAAAAAATAGCTGTATTGAGATTTGTATTACTTAACACAGTCTAACACAGTCTGATGTTAGCATGAGGACTATGAAGTTAGTTTTTGGATTGCATGGGTTCTGGGTCTTTAATCTTTTCCTGTCAGTTCCTTTTTCTCACTCATTTTGAAGGAAAAAAAATAATTAGTCAAAAAGGTTTAACTAGTTTTCAATTTCTTATTCCACTTATCACCTGAGTGGCTTCTCAGCTTCCCTGTCTGCTAGGAAGCTGAATGACTAATTTCTTGAGATAGCAGATAGAAAAAAAGAGGAGACCAAATTTTTCCCTCCAAATTCCTTTTTTTTTTCTCTCTCCCTTGAGACTAGTTTACTCTTGTTCCATCACTTCCCCTTAACTGCCCTTCCCTCGCCTGTCACTAAGTGTTGCTGTTGTACTTTTGCTCTACTGAAGAGAGTATAAAAAGGGCTTGTTAAATTCTTCAGCCTCTCTTTACCTCTCTGGATTCCTCTTCATCTCCCACTTCTTTCTCTTTGCCTCCTTCCAGTGGTGTCCAGACCTCAGGCTCCTTTTCCTCCCCTCTCACCCATCTTTAAAAATTCCTATGTTTCAGAAAACAATTCAGAAAGTGTTTCCTTGGTTAGTCCTCAGCCTCCTTTATCCTCCCACTTATTGCCTTCACCTGCCTTGTTTGCCTGATTTGGGCTGTGATTCCTCTGGCTTCACTCCCATGGAGGACTAAACTGCTCCCCAGGGAGTTGGTGGGCTCATCCTGCACAAATGCAGTCTGTTTGAGAAAGAGATTCTGAATCTATTAATCTATCAATATTACCTCTATTTTCAATAGACCGTCTCTTAAATCAAAATGCAGAAATCTCTAGAGATAGCATAGCTGACAGAAGTCTTGAAGACCCTGAAATTCCCACTGATTTCATATGCATGTAAGCACATTATACTAAAGAAAAAGCCTTTATGTAAGTGTAGTTACTGAAATACCTGTTGGATGTTACACATAAGTGTAATTAGAAAATAAAAGCAAAATATGTATTTTGTATGCTCAGTGACAGTGACAATGAAAGACAGGAAGAACATAATATTTACCAGGGTGGCTGTGAAAGCTGTTTGGGAAATGTCTTTCATTTCCTCTTTCAAACGTGCTGCAAAGTAATGGCAAAACTAGGTTAATCTTGTCAGTTCATCAACTGCCTCCATTTTTCAGCATGGCCTAAATTTTAAGCCATTCTCTCTGTTGGCCTCTGAGAGACACAAGGAAGACAAGAAACTTATGCACACGTAAAGAAACCAGCAGTATTTCTCAGACCAGAACCTAGCGTCCCTAGCGACCCAAGATTTTGCTCTATCAATTACAGAAAAAAATACTGTTGAAGTTTGAGCTAATGCTGTGAGACTGATTTGCATAGGAATAACAGCTCTGCTGAAGCTCAGGAATTCAGTAGTAGATCTAATGCAGCTCACCTCCCTAGGCACTTCACTACTCCAGAGTCTTTCTCTCTAGCCATTCTCCTTCCCCGAGGTAGTTTTGAAATGGAAAGTGCTAAAACGAGCCCCTGCTTCCTTCTATGCCAGCAGCCTTATATGCTGAGAAGGAGTGGAAACATCCRTTTCTGATGGTGGTAAATCATTTCTCTGCTTATGGACAGATTCAAAACAAATAAACCACATGCTTTAATGGGAATTAAGGAAAACTCAAGATTAGTAAGCAGCAGTAGTATGATTCAAACTGCATMTGAATCCCTGTTCAGGATAACCCAGATTCTTACTTCCTTGTCTAGTATATAAGAACTAATAGTCATATGACATAACAAGGAAGAAATAAAAATCCACGTGCCCTGTACTGTTGGGGTCTGATCCAAAAGCCACTGAAATCAATGGAAAGATGTCATTAATTCTGAGATGTGTGCTGATTTTGCAACAAGTATAAAAAGACCTCTTTGAAATCACTGGATTGTGATATTCAATATTCAATTGTGATATTCAATATTCAAATTAYTGTATTTCAGCTGAAAACTTGAGAATACCAACTTTTCAGGCTACTGATTTGAGCCCAAGGGCAGGAGACAATGGAACCTAAACATATGCCTTTATCAGAATGAAACATTGCCTCTTCCAACCATAAGAATAAATGTTATCTGGCCATATCTTTAATTATAGACRATGGTTGTTCAGGTTGTAAAGGGCTTGAAATTTGTTACTTCTAGGTAAAGGCAATAATYATTCTAAAACTTTGTTCTTTAAAATCATGGATGTATAGTATTGCTCTAGGACTGCACATTTTTTAAGAACACTTTTAATTGTAAGGTTAAACTTCTCATTCTCTTTTGGGAAAACATGCAGGAAAGGAGGAAAGCAGTGCCACAGATTTCACCAGGTTGTAATAAACACTATGCCACAGTGAAAGCATCCCTGAACTTGCAAGGTCCATCGAGCTGACACATTCTAGCATTGAACTGCGCCCAAGAAGGAGCGAGCGTGCAAGAGAGCCAAGTTCTGCTCCTTGGGCCTCTACAGCAGTATTGCCAGTGGTCCCAACACAAGGGACAGGGCTACCAGCAAGGAAGATCASCCATTTTTTCTCAGTAGAATGGGTGTAAGAAGAGCAGAGCCCACTAGTCTGTTTGATGACAGGGCATCTGCTGCCCAGTGACACACAAGTGAACACTGACGGCTGAGGACTTACCATTTAGGGTGCCTTGTTATCCATCATTTGCCAGTTGTGCCACAAGCGCTGTTGCTTGCTTTGGCATCATGAATTCCTGGAAGCTTTTCTGGCCTTTTTGTTCATTTGCCTTGTTTTCCGTTTTTCCCTTTTAAATTTTCTTGGCCCTTTTCCCAGTCTGTTGGACCGCTGCAAGAGAAAATGCTATGATCAGACTGGTGGCTTATGCGTATTCAGTTCTTGGCATATRTATGGAGAAACTGTCTCCTGGAGCCAGAAGACAAGGCAGATAAATGGCCAGTATGAGAGAGAGTTTACTGAAGAAAACCTCAATCCAGACACTATGAACATCATGGGACCAGGCCGTGAATTTTATCCATTTGGACTGTCACTCTAAATGCAAGTTAGTGAGAAGGAAACACAGAAGCACATGGGGTGTCAGACTGACTCTTCCCTGCCCGTCCTCAGATGTTGGCATAAGCTGTACAGCTTCAGCAGAGACACTCACAGACCACCTCAGCCAGCCTTATTCCTTTCCCCTGGCATTCTTTCTATACGTGACAATATTACACCGACCTAAATATTATTTATGGGAAATGAGTAGGTTATTAAGTACATTATGAATAATGTGGGAAGTTCATATACAAATGTGTTTTTTGTTTCTTAATTATTTTACTATTTTCAACACTTTTCTCAACCATGAGTGCCTGAACAACAATCACAGAACCATCATAGACATATAGAGCAATGTGATTCTTACAAAGATCAAATTAAGCAGATTAAAAACAGACATCTCATCTTCTTCCCAAACTCCAATGTACGTTTCCTTCATTTCCTCATCTGCCATTCAGCTGTTCACACCACAGTAGTCAAAAAYTTTGACAAAAATTTTGACAAAAAAGCAACTATCTCTACTGGCAATGAAGATCTATTCTAGAATTATATAAAAGATGAACTTTGATGATTATGAAATGACTAAGAATTGGTCTCCAGATTTGACCATCATTTTGCGTTAACATTGATGGTCCTGTTATAACTGTGTATATATATTTTTATTGGAAATACATATGGTGTGATGTATCTCTCTGCTTGCTGTAGTTTGCATTGGAAACTCAATTAGCTCACAGCCATCACTTCTGCATTATTCACTTCCCAAAGAATGCACAAACAGCCACGYTCAATTTTGTATGAGCTAGAAATATAGGAAATTAAAACCCTAGGAAGGCCCTACCAATGTTATTTTCAGAAGATCTACTGAGTTTAAAATTTCATAGCTGACCCATCACTGCTATGATCTATTTTGTCTTGCTGCACTGCTAAGCTGTATAATGTAGTCCAATGTGATTGACAGAGCCTGCAAGCAGTGGGTATTTTGAATCTGGCACATCTCTCTGTGTTAAATGTTGTGGCACATAGACACTTTCAGCATGGAAAGCTTGTTCCCTTGAAGGGGAAGGATGGAAGGAGGGGATGAATGGATTATCAGGCATAAGGTTCCAGATCTTGCAATACCCAGATAAAAAATGTCCTTACACTTAAGAATCTCTAAGCCCAGTATTTGGCAAAAAAGTTTTCTAAAAGAGTACAGCTGTATGTTGCTTAGTAGTAGGAGGAATCCAAGCATGTAATTTTTTTTCCAAATACACTTCCTCTTTTCTTTCCCGATACCTACTCCTACTTAGTCACTTCTACTAGGAATATATTCCACATAACTGTGTTGCTGTATTTGAAGTTACGGTACTCCAAATTTCTGATAAAAATTTCTCTCTTAGGCTTTCTTCAGGACCTTTCCACTTACCTTTATTTCCATCTGAATAATGTCTTATCCCTTTTAATTCATATAGCTCAGATATTTAGTGTCCTAGACTTCAGTTTTGTTACCTCTTGGGTGAATTGGTGAATCCACTTAATTCCATCTTTCCCTATAAATCAGTCTATAGTCTTTTCATGTCTTGTTTCCATATGCCCCACTTTATCATTTGTTATGCAAACTAAAGCTAAGCATAGGACTTGTGCTGTGACCTGCCTGTTATTTAAAAAGTGAGCATCTTTTCCTTAATATAAAAACAAACATCTGTGCATTATCCAGCTTAAATATTATGTCAAGTTTACATGTATACAGTGCATTGTTGGCATTACAGATTATCCTGTAGGATTCCTAAGGAAAGGTATTTCTTGCACATACACATACAAAACATCCTGGATATACATATATACACAAAGCTAACCATTAATGAGCTTACAATGTTAAAATGTGGTCTGTGGTATAATTATGTACAAACCTTGGTGAAATCAAAGGCATTGCACAAACTAAACTGAAAGCAGAACTCTGCCCAAACTCTTACAAATTTGATTCTCCTGCTCAAAGCTGCGTTACAGCCTGTACTTTTCAGCACTGTATTGTATGAGCCTGYATCACTCTGGTCAAATTAAAATCAGGTTTCTAAGTCAAGCAGATGCACAACCTGGTCTCCAAACAAACTTTCTTTAAATCCACAGATCGTATAGTTTACACAAATCTGGAGAAAGTAATTAACAAGTAACCAGTGAAGACCTGTGCTTTGGGACTAATATACTTCCCTTCCCCAATACAGTCAGATTAATGGAACGTTTAAGGTCAAATGTCAAGTGATAAACAAAATGACCCAATTTAATAGTTCAAAGTTTTACTCAACAGATGATTTTGAAAACAACCTTAATAATCTCACCATTGTTAAACCCAACAGTTTATTGGAAATTCTGTAAATTATACAGGCAGACATTTTAAAAGGCATTACTTCTTTTTCCACCCCATAACAGAAGAAATCAGGAGTGACATGAGAGAACCTGGAGAAACAGCACATGGGCAAGTAGTTCTGAACCATATATTTATATGCATGTATATATTTTTATATACATGTGCATATATACACACACATAAAGAAACACTCTTTCACTCTCTATATACATATATATGCATGCACATACACATAATAGCTGCTTCAGAGAACTTCACTGCTTTTTCTATAGAAAACTTTTCTTTGATTGCTAATTAAAAAGGTCCACAACTTTCATCTTTTCTATTTTAAAGTGCACACTTTTCTGGCTGGTTGGGTGATTTTGTGGCAAAAATGAAAGATTTGTCTTCATCCTTTTCTTAAGGTTTACAGCATGCAGTGCTTATGTTTGCTAAGAAACCAAATGTATGTTGGTCTCGTTTACTAATTATTTTAATTTTGTAGCTTCTGGGAAAMCATGTTTGTGTGCCAAACCTGTACATATTTGTTGTGTCAGCAATACTGGCCTATATTCATATAAAAGTCAAGATGTAGGTATAAACTTTTTAATATTGAAGTATGCAGATTACTGTTATTTTGCTATGGCATTAAAAATAAACGTGATGCCATAAATCACTTAGGTCTTGTAGAAATTACAATTTTCATATAGTTCAGCTACTATCTTTTCACTCATACAACTTTTCTCATAGATATTTGCATGTCTCTAAATAAGTTGTTCTCGTATGTGAAAATTGAAGCTTGGCTTCCATACAAGAAAAAACAACAGCACATCATCTTTCTGTCCCAAAATGCTGTCTTCTGCTGTGGCCTTGACGATGAAGCAATTTGGGTGGATGAAGGCAAAAGAATTCCYGTCCTGCTTAGGCCTAAGTACCCACATTGAATTCTGCACCATCCCTGAACAAAATACGTGTTTTACTCAAGTTCTATGCAAAATATTCATGTTTTCCTCTCAATCCTTGAAGCAAAGGACTAGTTGAGACCTTACATAAGGTTCCCATAATGCCAGTGACATAAACGACATGGGTTTTTAAAGCATAAAAGGCACCTCATCCAGGCTCAGAAATGTCAGTACTAATTACAAACTTTGTTTTCAAGTATAATCAATTCTTTATTTATGGTGTGAAATGTTTTTTACCCTTTTGAACTTTCACTATTCTAAGCCAAGTAAAATGGTTGGCATGTTCCTTTAAAAATAATTGCTTCTGGACGGAGAAATTGAATGTCAAGTTCCAACTTGATCTAAATTAAATGGGTTACATTAATAATCTGGCCCATAGTCGAAGTGAGTGTTTCGATTCTGGGTTTGACTTCAGGACGTGACCTCTTGATCGCACAGGTCGGCCCAGATGGGAAATATTGGAGAGGGACCCTAGGTTGATGCAGGGAAGAAAGTGTCTTGTACTGATGGATAACAAACTGTCTGATCCGTTAAGCAGAAGCAATGTCAGACTGCACCGACAATAAAGCTTAGTTGTCATAGGTCATCATGCTCTTCAAAAAAAAGAGTTGGAAGGAAAATCACAATGATGGAAATCCTCAAAGCTGTCATGCACAAATAATCTTCTAAATCTTCTTGGATTAACACTTGCAAACCTGTATACTAAGTGAAGAGATGAAAAAGAATCCACATATTTCCACCTTTTACATTGCACTCATGCCTCAGCTTTCCCAGCTGGATCTGTTATAAAAGATTATTTAACACCATAGAGCATTTCAAATTTAAAAGCCAGTTATCACTAAAACTAGGCCTCATGCTTATGTGATCRGGTCTAAAGTAGAGCTGTGTGTGTGAAAGCAATCACATTAGCAAGATCAGACAGTACAAAATTCTTCAAGAGGAAGTAGCAGGTGAATTGAGGAGAATTTTTTTATTATTATTTGAAAAGATTATTTACTGCCTTTAAAATGTACTTTCCTATTAACAACCTTAAGTGAAGATGTGCAGCAGTATGTTGATCCTCTCTTAAGTCCCACAGGCCAGGAGCAGGACTTTGCATTTCTCTATGAAGTCCCTCAATGTTACCTCTTTCTCTAGCTTGTCAAGGACCCTCTGAATGAAAGCACAGCCACCTGGTATAGCACCACTCTTCCCAATTGTGTATACATACATGTATACTTAAATAAATTTCTAATTTTAATCTACCATCAACAACAAAAAACGTGCTTTTCTTGAATTGGACTCAAGATGTTTATACTTTGCTGACAGTTAGTTATCACTGATAAGTCCCAGATCTAAGGTGTTCTTAGGAATATTAAATATATGTTTGGACACTAAATAATAAAAACGAGCTGATAAAGTGAGCACCAAAATTAATTTTACGTGCTACCTAAAAGCTCTTTTCCATTAATTGTTTCCTATCGCATCTAGTTCTTAATTATCTAGTGTTTGCTAGTGGGAGAAACAGACGTGATAAAAATTAAKATTTTTATGTCTGCTGTTTGAAATAAATACTAAGGTGACTATAAGGAAGCACAAGCTGTTTCTGTTTACTTACGCTGACTGATTTTTTCAGCTACAAGAAGAAGTTCAAATAAGTTAAGACGGCCTTTTGCTAACCATCTGAGTGCTGTTCCCTTGAAAAGTATTTTTTGAATAAACTTAGACAACTTTTGCTGACTGGTTAGGGAGATTTGGATTAAGGAAAGAATGCTCTTTCTCTTGCTGACACTGAATTTTACATTTGGAAGATAAACAGTCTCTGATAGAAATAAAAAATAGCTGCCATAAATGGGTAATTTGTGCTAATAAGTGACTGCTAGAAATAGATGCAGTGGTTATGATTCAGTTTGCTCTCACACAGCTGTAATTCTTACAGTCAGTCTGTRTTAAGTTACTATAAGAGAATCCTAGTGATCAATATTATTATGGCTGTAGTCACTTATTGTGAGCACCATTTTTCTTAAAGAGGGCTAGGAAAATTTTTTATTAGGCTTGTAGGTGAGGTCAGAAAATAAGGGATTCTATCTCCAGCTATAGTAACAAATAGAGAGTAACAAATACAACTATTTAAATGTTGCATTATGGATATGTCTGCATAGCAGTAGGATGTGCAATACATAAGATGTGCAAAAAGCTATATTTAACCCAGCTAAATCACATACTCATCCCACAACACAGGTAATTCCCGAAGGACACAGCCAGAAGCCCATAGTGTACATGTAGAATCTCAGCTGGAGCCTGTGCTACCACATTGTCACTGGGATCATTATGTGACCTAGCAAGTGTGAAGCCTGCTTGGGCTGGCCTGCATATGCTGCAGTCACACTTGCTATTTTCAGCCTATGTTGGGCATATGAAATTTTGGATAAACAAACCTAACATTTGGACAAGCTTTCACGCTGCACAAGAATTAACGTTGAAGGGAAAGAGTGAAATTAATGCTGCTGTCAAAGGCACAAGAGGAATGACAGTCTGCCATCGCGTGGGTACTGAATTTGTTCTCAAGATCACAGTCCATGATCTCCTGCTCCTGATCTGTAACAGACCACAGCTATTTACCTCAGTTATGCAAACATATATCAGGCAGAGAATTGCTCTGTAAAAAAGGGAGAAGCGAATAGTTTGGGGAAAGGGACTTRTTTTTCTGCAATAATAAATACAGTATAAATAACTGTATAAATAAATGTATAGATATATACAAGTATAAAYATATATATATATTTATACATTTATATATAAATATATACATATATAAATATATAAATGTAGTACAAATTTATATTGTTTGTACAGAGGAATGTAATTTTAGCCAGCATAAAGGCAGATCATATTCATGCTAATTCTCCATTTTAAAATACCCACAGTATGCACATGCTGTGTTCACACATACATATTTTATATTTYCCAATTCTCAGAACTCCCTTCTCAGTTAAGCTCTACATGCCCTATTAAAACTATGATTTTCTAGCCTACTGGCTTTTTGGCTAAGTTTTAATATGGACTGACAATGAAGCTATGTAAATATAGCCCCTTCTATATGTTGCGTGGACTCACATTGGTTTTAACACAAGGAGAAATCTTGCAAATCACTGCAGTATTTCCAAAGCGCCGTTTCCCTGGGCAGAGGCCATTTCACACTAGACAGCACAGTGACTGTACTTGCCGACTTCAGTTAAGACAAATAGGAAACAGCCAACAAGAGACAAGGTAGAAAATCCCGTTTAGGGGAGGCTAGAAGCAGCGTACAGTTCTCYATAGATGTGTTCATCAGCAGCAAGCACACTTTAAAAGCCCTTAAGTGTTTGCAGGGCTGAAAATTAATTTGTTTTACAATTCCAAAGTGAGTAATACGCTGCAAACAGATTTTCGAGTCAATGAAACGTGACCTTGTATGATCTAATTAAAGCACTCAAAGGTATTGATTGTTTTAAGATCCCTCTGGATACACTTCAGTTCAAATGCACACACACAATGTCGGTATGTGCAAGTTCATAAATCTACAAAAATGCAAATCAGATCATTAATGCTCTGAATTTGGCASTCTTGCCAAGCTGTCCTGAAAGGTGAAACATAAAAGTACCTGAATTTTATATATTATTTTTGCAACTTTGAGTCAGGAGCACAAAAATAAGAACCTACTGCAAGTACAAGAGGAACCCAATGAAAGTAGAAAACAAAATACTAGTCTATATTCAGGAATAAATTCATCAGATTCTCTGAAATCATTGCCATTTCTTCTGTTACAAGGTCCAGATCCACCTGACCCAACTGCAGAGTTTAMTGTGCTTTGAGCAAAGGGTTGGACAAGACCACCTGCAAAGGTTGCCAGAATAAGTTCTTCTATGTTTCTATTAATTCTCCAAAGTTTATGAATTGGCCTCTCTGCTCCATCTAAGAAAGATCTATTTCATTACACAAATGCAAAGATTTCTTTTTTTTTTTTTTTTTCCCTGAATTTTCTGTCTTTTGTCTTTGGCATCACCTCTGTGGTCTCCTTCCTCCATTCAATTTTTAGCTCAGACCCCTGTAGAGATCTTATCTCTGCATAACACTTTTTCTAAGCATTCCCTCACATTTCCTTTATATGTTTATATGTATTTGCATATACAGCCATTCCTCTTACTACCTGCGCATGCTACCAGCAAGAATGCTACACGTGCAAGTATCTCAGCATCTTTCCCACCTCAATAAATCACTTTTCTCCACTTTGACCAGTCTCCTTTCTTTTAACCTGTCATCTTTCTTCATTGCATCCTTCCTGTTATTGACACTTGCTACTTTAGGCCATGCTTATGGCCATAGCTCCATACAGGGACACAAACRCAGGCAAAGAGCCCACTCGGGGAGGATGTTCCCTGGGAAAACTGTGCTGACAGTGTTAGATTTTCTTACCCCCACCAGTCAACCACAACAGCAGCTGTTTCTCTACCTATATATAAAGCTGGCTGTGGGAGTAGGGAAATGAAAAGAAAATGAGTGCCATGAGGGGACATATTTCTTCACCAAGTTTCTCTTCACTCCAGATTCAGGCCTTAATCCTACAATTGGATCCACATGGCTGGCTGCGTTAATCGAAATATGGGACAAAGGTGTAGGCTACAAGCAACAGTTTTGCCATGCTGCCCTTCTCAGGCATGGCCCCGTGCCATTCCCAGCCTCTGCGTTGCTGACCTGTGGCTACACCATTCCCAGAGCCTTGCGTAGGGAATATTCACCCTCGCCAAGGGTGGATATTTCCTCATGGAAAAGGCTGGTTGATCTACACGGAAGCTTAATGCTTAAGTCAGTCGGCTGTTTCCAATATTTATGAAATAAAATAAACACACCCAGATCTCACTAAACAACTAATCACCTGCAGTACGTACATATATTGATTCTCTTTCACATGAAAACCTCTTTAAGGTGTGACAAAACACGTGAAACAAGTGGAAAAAATTTCCAAGTACTTTTGCCCTCAAAAAAACTTATAATGATGTAAGAGATTAAGGGATTGAGTTTTGGGGGGGAGTTTTACTGCTTTTAAAAAAATACATTTTTCACCAAATAATCTAAACTAGTCTATGAAGGTTCAGGCCAGCAAAATGCAAAAAGATTGAGTTACAGCATACCATAGTGAATGTAGCACATTATGAATTCCATATCCCTCAGAAAGAGTGACATATTTAATGATTAAGCCAAGTTGCTGAACTCTATTTATATTTGATATTTTTTTTTCCTAACCAGTATTAACTTAATATATACATTTCAAATGGCAAGAGGAGAAATAGCAGAATAATGAATTTGTCTGCAATAAAGCAATAAATAGCAAGGTCTTACAACTTTACAGAATTAGATTTCTATGTGAAAGGTATCATGTGCAAACTATTCTAATGTCAGTAAATGCTTATTATTCTGCTATTTTAAACCCTATCCAACTTGCCAGAGCTCCAGCTCTGCTCTGTATTCTGTCCTTCATTTTATATGAGTTTTTCTCTAGCTAAGGCACCAGCAAAAATGGCCATATACCATCAGATCACTGGTCACATTAAGTTTGGTGTCCAATATAGGCCAATTCTTCACTGAAAGCAAATAGAAAAAATCCTTTTTAAATACCTCTCACTTGCTCTACTTCAATATACATAAGAGTAAAGCTTCCTTCCTGACCTTCATGACAAGTGATTTATGCCCAGCAGCGTGAGTTTTAATCACAATGACATAAAGATGGTCAATTTATTTCGCTCGCTTGCGAGCATGCCTTTCCTCCTTCCAGCAAGGAGTAATTATCTCCTTGCAATTATCAGCACAGATGTGACAAAGTTAGAATTTTCATGATTATCTGCTAAGAACTGGAGTCCTGAAGCATTCATGCTCTGCCAGACCTTTCCGCTGGCCTCAGGATTAATGAGTGCCTTGAAGAAAAGTTGTTTCTGACCAAGGTAGCATTTTGTAATAGACATTTCCAGAAGCTGTAGAGCAGTGGAGAAACTATTTTTGCAAAACTTGCTGCTCCCTCCACAAAGCATATTCTAAAGATCATCCTACAATTAAATTTTGCAAAAGTTAACTTCTACTCGCGTTTTATATTTTTGGAGTTAAAACTTCAGGTAGTGGTRAGCAAGACAAGGCCAAGGCCACTTCTCCTACATGTTTGTTAGTACTAACAGAGCTAAAAAGGGTGAGCCTAGRTTTCTGTATTAACTCATTTTCAGTAAACTGTAATGAACCTCTTGTAAAGGGAGTGATAGCTGAGAACCTCTGACATATTTTTATTTTCAGAATGAAACTGCATTTTAAACTTCAAGCTCTAACATGAGACAACAGATAAATAGTAGTGAGAAAATAAATACATATTAATTTATCAACTAGAATCTATTTGGTTTAAAGTTACCTTGCTTACCTTTTAAAGAGTCTGACTGACATCCTTATTCCACAGTATTTGCATTTAGGACAGTAATAATCATTCTGTGTCTGTAGCATAGGCTGGGAAAGCATCGAGGTACCAAGAGCTGCACGTTGCATAACTGTGAATTCAAATCCTGATAGGGTGAGACTGTCTTTACAGTTTGATAATGCTGATTAACTGAATCCAAATTCTTTTATAAGTTTGAACCTCKTGGTGAACCTGAAAAAATATATATATTTGACAGCAAACAGAATTTAGGGTGGAAGAGTTTTCCCTCCTTGATTTAGCCTGTGTCAGGGGGAAAACTGAGAAATACTGAAGAGTTTCCAAGAAGCAGCACCCAAAGCTGCCCAAAGAGAGAGGTGGACTTCTAGAGCCACCCTGCTCTGATGGAGCAGCTCTGCCTCTTGGTGGAGCTACTGCTCCTGATCAGTAAGAAAAACATTACTGGAGTAGGACCTCACATAGACCCAACTGCTGGACCATGGGGTCAATTCCTCTTTCAGTGACTGGTGAGTTTATTTATGTAACGCAGAGGAAATACAACAAGACAGACTGTTGCTAAGGATGCAAAACGTGAAACTAATGGAAAAAAAATCCGAGTGGAGAGTTTGCCYTTCGCCAAAAGGACGGTATAAACATGGGCCTCCGGAAAGAGTCTTTGTTCTCAGGCGTTTCACTTGTTACACAAAAATATATTGACCTACTTTTATGCAATTCATTATATAATTAGAATATAATGAAAAGTAAAAAAAAGCCCCACATTGGCATTGTCACAGAAAGTACCTCCATCTATTGAAATTTAGTTATTTTCCTTTCATTAAATTAACCAAAACTTCTTGTTCAGGAGCTAGAAAGAAAGGACATGTTTCAATAAATGTTTTTTTTTTCTTCTTAAACACACTCAAAAATATACAGTAAATTCCAGAAAGTGGTAAAATGAAAGTCAAAAATAAAAATAATTCAAAAAATAGACCTGAGAGCCATTTTGTCTTTTCTTTATGCCTATTGAGATATTATTTTTCTGAATGACAATGACTGTGAAGAATAAACCCTTTGAAAATTAAAGAAAATGTGGTCCTTAAAAATATCATTTTTGTAATAGGAAAAGGAATCATAACAAATGTCAAATCAGTTTTGAAGAGTCCTTAAAAATCTGTCTCTCTGAAAGCACAGTGAAGGTTTACAGTGGAAACTCAATGAAAGTTTAGTAGGAGCACATGGGTAGAATGTTCTGAAAAAGAATTTAAGCAGAATACATATCTACTGCGTAAGCAGGCTAATGAGTCTTACTTTAAGCCTTCTTGATCTGGCTTGAGCAAAATATACCATCAGTCTACATCAGCAGGTACAGAAGTGGAGCAAGCTAATCCTGGAAAAGAGCTCTTGTGTCTAGCATTGTTTTGAATTTGATTTTGAAACTTCGTTTTTGGGCTGCATAAATTCTAACCACCCTTTTTACTTCAGAAAAAAAAGATGGTTGCAACTAGGATACAAGCTTGCATCATTTTAATGACAATGTTTAAAGGTAAATATTTTCTTTTTTGAAATATTATGTGCAGTTAAGATGGTATTGAGCGTAGTATCTATCCAGACTATTTGCTTGTAACTCGTACGAAGTTTATAAGGTGGCAAGAAACTGGCGGTGTGGAAGGTTGTAAAGAAATTTCTAAACAATCGTGTATACAAAGTGTAACTTAGGTAGTACTTTTAACTCTGTAATGGAACTGAAAATTAGCAGCACTTAGCAGAATCGTGTTTGAATAATTGCTCTTGTCCTTCCATTTCTGCTGTTAAATTTGAAAGAAATATCTTAATTATGAGATTAATGGTTAGAGAATAGTAACCCTAGAATAATAATGTCTAAGTGACAAAAAGAGGCAAAACTGTGAGCATTATTGACAAGGAGTGTCAAAGGAGCCTATCATCTTTGTTTTAAATTAAACTTCATAAGAGGAAAAATAAGCACTGAATATGGAGAAAAATACAACAAAAATATTCAGATTACTTTTATCTGAAAATTTTGGTGTGTAATATGTTTAGAAGAGAAAATGATATTGAAAAATTTTACTTAAAAATATAAATATTATTAGCTGAGCTAATGCGTATAACCACATAAAAGAAAATTAACATTCCCTCTCACACTTGCACTTACTGTAGGTATRTCTTACGTGCTTTCAGAACACATATTTTTTACATGGCAACTTCTCCTCCAACCTGAGCTATTTGAATTGCTTATACAGTTCTATAAATATTGACTAATCCTTTTATCTAGAGTGCTTTTATCTTGAGTGACAGTGGTCTGTAWAGCAACTGGCACATAACAAGCAGTATCAGCTATAAGAATAACTTATTTGCTTAACCCTGATATGAATAAACAGTTTATTACTTGTCTTTTAGTGTGACCTATATTTATATATGTGCTAGTCTCATTACAAAATAGTATGCGTGTGTGTATTTATATAGTCAAAAAATCAATACTTACAACATATCATTAATGTTGTGTAAAAACCAAATGCTTCTATTCAGATACAGAAGCCCTTATGAAATAATCCACATGTAAGTGGCTCTGTGRCAGTCATTTTGCATTTAGGAACAGATGCTATATCTAAGGGCCAAGTGCTGTGCAAATGATAGCRTGTTGTCCAAGTGCAGCAGAAAGTAAATCCATGCCTCGGGGAGCTTCCAATTGCTGTTCTGTAAAAATAATAACTAYCATTTCTTGAAAGGGGAAGAACAACACAGACACTAAATGTTGTCTCCAGCTTGGGTTCAGCTCATACATTTGCTTCATCCTTTCTGGAGAGATGTCACTAGTGCCACGTGTGACTCAGACCCCACATACAAGGGGAGGATGATGCCTCACAGGTGCTGTTGGATAATAAACCAACAGATATGCACAGAATAACTGTTTAGCACTGAAAATRGAGCAACCAAGTATGGAGAGGGACACTACAGTATGCCATTCACTTGGCTGATTTTTTCTACAAAATGTTTAATGGGGGCTTCCAATCCATAATTCTTCAAATCCATTCTGGCTCTCCCGAAGGTCTATAGCTCTTGACATGGGCAAGTACATACCCAATCCTGCTGCTTCTTTACTGCATTCATATATTCACTTTCATTTCTGCCACAAAAAAAAAAAAAAAACAATGACACTCACACTTTTGCAGACACGCAAAATTGAGTCATATATAAGACCTACCCATTGTTTTCTGTGTTAAAGACGGGAAAGTGGGACACAGCTCACTGCAACTTCACTTTTCATATATTCCTTTCACTTCCAGAACAGAAAAAACAGGACAAGCCACTAACACAGAGATTGGCATAAACTGGGTAAAGCAGACATTGTTCTGTGCCCCAGTCAGTAAAGGTTTGGAAAGTGCACTTCATTTTAAGAAAGTCACTCCCAATGATTCATATTTCTGCCAGATGCCACTACACGTTAAGGTATACATAGACATATCATGCTGCAATAAATGTAAGCCTCACTGGAAAGCAGAGAGACTTCTGCTGTAAAACCCCACTGTCAGACGAGAGCGATAGCACTGGCTGTATTTGATAATCTGAAGTTTCAAGTGAAAAATATATACCCTAACTGAAGAATGATGAAAGAGGAGGATYCTCTTAAAAAGCTCTCGCTTTTTATATGCTTCCTGTGACCACTTTGCTCTGTTTCTTCTCTTAAAACAAATCTCAACCAATTCTCAGGTCCCTTCTGCCTCTCCTATAACTTGCTGCTTTCTGATGTGGCTCTAGTTACAATTGTGATTGAATAAAGTCGACAGGCAAAGAACTAGCCTGAGTAACTGCATTTATCTGTCACTATTTGAAGCTATTCATTGTGGCTGAACGCTACTCYGCAACTTTCCGTGAAAAATGACCACATTTTGCTAAGAAAATAAAGCTCTGTGTGAATTTGTAGGTAAAGATAGGTGCAGTGYCTGGTACCTAGCTGCAACCCTGTGAGCCTCTTCAAACCTCATTAAAWAATTTACAGGCACCGAACATGGTAAGCTAGTGAAAAGCTATTTAAGGRAATTAGAAAAAGTAGGCAAAAATGAAATTATTAATTACCATGTGCTGAAGTTACTTTGCAGATATTTTTAAAATGAGTGTTTCATATTCTTCTCTAGAATAACACTGAAGGGAAGTGGAAATACTAAGTTTGGACATTTGGATCCATTGTAGGTTTCTAAGGGAGATAAAATGATCTTCCCTGAGCCATTTCRTATATTGATAACTTGAATGATCTGGGGAGAAGTTACTATAATCATTGCTTTGTAGATGGGCAACAGTGCAGAGACATATACAGATTAGTTTTACAAGAGGAAGTAGGACGCTTAGCCCAAAATTTAGGCCCTACGTGAATGACATGAATGAGAGTGAGAAAGAGAAGAAAAGACTGGCAGCCTATTCTCTAGCTTATCAATATACTGTACTATGAATATTAATTAAACAACGATTCTTTGCTCAAGAAATTGTGGGCCTGTTAATGTATCACATATTTAGCATACATTAGTCTTGTGGATCAGCCACCTCTTTATCAGGGTGTTCCCTTCTAATTGAAGATARTTTAATAAAGCACGTGCTATTCTTAAGCTCCTCTCGTCCAGTCTAGAATGTCTAATTCTGTATTTATTCTTCAGGTATTCACTGTGACGAAGACATCAATGAATGTCATATGAACCCTTGCCAGAATGGTGGGATCTGTGAAAATTTTCCTGGGAATTATACTTGTCATTGCCCATCTACGGACAAGGAAGGGATTTACTACGGTGGCTGGAACTGTACAGAAGTTCTCCATGGCTGTACTGATCAGCATTGTGAAAACAACGGAATATGTATCCCACATTTAAAAAACGGCCAACACGGGTTCAGCTGCATATGCTCACCTGGATACACTGGCATACACTGTGAAACCATAACCACATTTTCTTTTGATGGAAACAGCTTCCTTTGGTTGAAGAATCCCACGTCCCCTAAAAAGGAATCTTTCTACAGTATAAACCTGAGCTTTCAGACTGTGCAACCTGCAGCATTTCTGTTTTACCGAGGGGAGAAAGACACATTTGTGAAGCTGGAGTTGTGGAATGGCTACTTACAGTTATCCATTCAAGTCAATAACCAGCCACAGGCAATTTTGCGTATTGCTCATAATGTCAGTGATGGAGAATGGCACTCAGTGGAGGTAACCCTGGCAAGAGCTGTTACTCTAAATTTACACGACAGCTCTTGCGTAGAATCATGTGTCAATAAAACTTCTGCTGTGCTAGATAATGATCACGAGATGCTTGCATTTCAGAGCACGTTTTTGGGCRGCTTACCTGTGGGGAACATTAGCAGCAACTCTCTACTTAACATCTATAATATGCATTCTGCCCCTTCATTTGTAGGCTGTCTTCAGGACATTGAAATAGATTTGAATGTTATTACTCCAGAGAATGTCTCACCTGAAACATCTTTAAATGTCAAGACAGGATGTACTAGAAAGGACTGGTGTGAAAGCCACCCTTGTCAGAATAGGGGACGCTGTATCAACCTGTGGCTGAATTATCACTGTGATTGCTACCGGCCGTACACAGGGCCAACGTGCTCCACAGGTAAGCTAACACCATTGCCATTTGTATATAAGTGGCTGCTGAAAGCAGAATCATAAACAATCCTGTTAACGTCAGTGATGAAACCACATGACCCTTAAGATCCCTGGAAGTCATCATCAGCTGGTGAGGAAGCACAAGAGGTTAGTAGCAGCATGTGTTCATTATTTTCTCGTGGCTTTTCAAGGAAGCCTTCTTTTCAGCTGGACAGAAAAGTCAGACTCCACTGATGGATTCTGCTCATCCAGWTTTTAAATTTTCTTAGCGTTAGCACTCCATAAACTCTGGAAAATTTAGTTCACTAGAGGTTATGCACCCAGAGTAGAAATTTAGAAAGCAATCAAATTTAAGTATTATTTTCAAAGCATTCTTTGGAAATTGTAACCTCAAGTTCTCCAGCCTTTTATAAAGAAACCAATCTAAAACAATGAAAGGCAAACAAAAGTACCAGGTTTAAAAAGGCAGATTCCTTTTTTTTTTTTTTTTTTTTTTTTTTTTTTTTTTTTTTTTTTTTTTAAATGAACTAGTTTATACTATTAACCTAATCTGATTAGGCTTGGGAGAAGGCTGGGTATCAGAGGCTGGAAATAGGAGCCATTCATGCAGGAATCGCCCTGCAGCTGCTTCAAGAGCAGCTCTGCACAAGAACCAACACAGGCTGCAACCAGCAGATAGTGATTGGGCAGCTGGAGTGAAGTGTGTCCAAGAGCCCATCTCAGCCAACAGCTTCCCCGGCAGCGATGAGCAGGAATTGGGAAGCTGAGGATGCCTGTAGCACTTTCCCTGCTGCAAATTGTCTTTCCAAGCAGAGGCTGAGGCAAAGTGGAAGGACAACATGAGGTGCCCATTCTGCTCCCTGCATACTGCATCTGCTGGGTGCATAACAGGCTTTATACCCTGTGGAGCTCTAAATGCAGCACTTTTAAGAAGCATTTTTGGGGTGAACTCTGCAGTCCTTCTTCAGCAAAAGTCTTGGGATTTCAAACAAGCAGTTTTGTTGTGCCRCTCTCCTGCTTCTCTCCCTACCCCATGATTAATCATCCACACACATTTAATCATAATGTCTATGKAGGAAGAAATAWATATATATACACATTTATTTTTATATATATGTGTATATATATATTTGCCAAGTAGATTGGAAAAAACGAAGTGCAATGGCAGGACCGTGGTCAAATTGGAATGGACAGATTCTAAACTGGTGTAAATTGACATGACCACAGCGAAGCCAGTGAAGCTACATTGATTTACATCAACTGAATGACTGGCCCCAGGGCCTTATTGGATGTATAGCTGCAGAAAGCTGCAGCTCAAAGTACATTTCAAACTGTTTAAATGCAATTTCATTTTGCATGCTATACTTACTGGTTATCAATACATACTTTTTTTTTTTTTTTTTGTATTGCAAAATGACAAAGTCTGAGAGGTAATTGTAATAGACTTCTTTGAAGTTCAGCTGTAATTTACCCGACTGTTTGGAAGCAACTTTGGAGTATAGGACAACATCTGGTAAATATGTTTGCCTCCTTATATGATGTGAAATTAAAACCAGTCAGGGCCAGGAGAGGTTTATACTGGCATTAGAGATGTTGAGAATGATTAGAAAGCAAGCTTTTATTTTTCCTGTTGACGACAATATTCCATGCCATGGTCCCATGGCACCATGCCGTTTTGATACATCAATTCTAGATATATGCCATATATGCCGTATTTAAAAGACTGCGGCAGATTTCTTAAATGACAGAGTAGAGGAGACTTGTGGTAAAGGATAACATAAGAAATGTTAGTGTCTTTTTGAAGAAAAGTTGCTGCCAAACATTTAATTGACAAAGAGGCAATATTTTCTCTACATACACAAAATAACAAACAGATGTTGACTCATTTTGATCAACATCCAGATGTTGTGACCCAAGAGGTTAATATTGGCCAAAGTGATGCTAGCCATCTCATCAAACACAAGTCCACACTGATGATTTATAAATATAGACAAAGTAATATAAAAAGGAATTGTAAATGTAAAATACTTTTAAGACAAATTCTTTCTAGGGATACAAAACTATAATCCTAAACCAAGCAAAAAAGTTCTTTTTAACCACATGAAAAATACCTGCCTGACGTACCATGGTACAGAATAGGTGTAACATAACGAGATTTCATGTCTAAAATCACCCATTTCAATCAATATTTATTCCTATGTACCAGATCACATCTATAAATCAAGCACATCAATAAAGAAATATCTTATTTTATAGATTTAAAGTATTTCAAACCTCATTTATAAAGTTACTTCAGAATCAGTCTCCTATTTTCATTTAAATGATTACATAGGTTTTTTTTTTTTTTTTTTTTTTTTTTTTTTTTTTTTTTTTTTAATAATGCTGTGGGCAGAAACTTGCCTATGAGATCCCACTGCAGGAGTTTTATTGCACAAAAGGAAATTCCAACTGTTTAGCTATGTGTGCATTTTTTTTTTGTAAAACCCAGTTTATTCTTTCTATGAATTTGATATATGAAAAAAATAGTCCTTGAAAGTGTTTAGGCAGGAAGTTGAAAATGCTGAGGACAAGATCACAAAACTTAAAATGCAAAAATAGAAACACTTTGTTGTGCCTTAATGAGATGATTCATCAGAATAAAATATGGTTTGGACTACATATTTTGTATCCTTACAAGTCTGAAAATCATTACTGAAAATAAAGAGTAAGGGAGAAAGACAGATGTTTTTGGTTTAATCCTTTTAATTGATAAAAACACAAAGGYTTACTGCATCACAGAATCATTTTTGCCCCGTGACACGATAGCTTTATGGGCACACTCAGGAATGCACAGGATTCATGACTGGGCAAAAATTGACATATATTAGCACATATTGAGTCCCAGAAACAGAAAATCTGTTGAAGAAACATAGTGCCTATGAAGTATAAAATGGATGCAGTGCTTGGAAGTTTCACACAAGAGGATTTTACGGGGCACTTTTTAGGCTATTTGTATGATTGAAAACAATGTGGAAAAAAACATACTGGAATTATATTAGCTTCCATGATCATCAGAAGATTGTAGCAGCTAGGCTCTTTTCAAAATTATCTTTCTGATGAGCAGTGCAGGAAATTGCATAAATCTGGGCTTGCTTAACCATTTGAAAACCCAAAATTACAGAGAAGATAAAGGGGAAAAATATGCCCAATAATAAAACATCTGGTACTGTAGCCTAATGCTAGAGCCGTGGATGCTAACAGGAACTTTGGAAGCTATTTTCAGCTGAATCAAATCTTCGTTCATAAATACCAGCACATCTCACTATCAGAAGTAACTATTTAATACCAGAAGTAGCTATTTGATCACTTCATTGGCTCCCTTGTCATTTAGCTCTAACCATTTTAATTTTCCCTTTTCTTTTTCCTTCTCCTTTTTTTTTTTTTTTTTTCCCTATTGCTAATCCCAGAGTATATTCCAGGCCGGTTTGGATCTGAAGACTCCTCAGGATATGCTGCATTTCCTGTTGATGCCACTCAGAATGAAAATGTGAATATATCAATGTTTGTCCGAACACGCAAATCTTCTGGCTTACTACTGGCTTTGAGAAACAGTACCTGTCTCTACATAAGAGTCTACTTGGAAGGTGGGAAACTCACAGTGTCAGCTCCRAACTCCAGGAAGTTATTAGGGAAACACACTGTGAATGATGGAAACTTTTACTTAATATCCTTAAAAATAGAACCAAAGAAGATGGAATTATTCCAGTCCTCCCAATACCTAGGCTTTATTTCTACTCCGGAGGTAACCATCCAAAGTAAGGATGTTCTTTACATTGGAGGCCTGCCAGATATTGGAGAATCTGATGTAAATTTCAAAGGTTGTATCCAAGATGTAAGACTGAATAATCAACCTCTGGAATTCTTCCCTATCGCCCATCCAATGGATTCTCTTGCCAACCGAACCCTGATCAATGTCACCAAAGGCTGTGCTGGTGATAACCTCTGCAAGGTAAAAATTCAATTTTTCAGAGCATTTTCACATGGGGACTTTCAGAGYTTGAGATTTAAAAATATATATATATATTTCCAAAAAATATATGATGATAATGACATCTTAAGACAATATACAAATATACTAGAAAGAGCAGATTTTGTTAAATTGTGCTACGAAAGATGAGTATCAAAAGCAAATATATTGACATAAGGGAAAAAGAAAGTATTGTAAGGGTGAAATACTGATGCTCCGCAGTAATCAAACATGCTACGCAGCCTTGGTGCTGGCACGTCATCATTTTTGCCAAGCAGTCCATGATCACAGGGGGATTCCACAAGCATTTACTCGTGCTTAGCTTGTGTGTTCTCTTTCCTTGTAGTCCAACCCTTGCCACAACGGTGGCGTGTGCTATTCCATCTGGGACGACTTCACTTGCACGTGTCCCCCGAACACGGCAGGGAAGGCATGCGAGGACGTGAAGTGGTGTGAGCTTGGGCCCTGTCCCCACGGAGCACAATGCCAGCTGGTGCACCAAGGATTTGAGTGTAGGTGCATTTCAGTTACTCCTGTCTCCTTTGCACAAGGTTTTAAAGTTCTGTCAGATCCTATTTCTACTTTATAATAATATTAATTAAATAGTATTAATGTAAATAATATTAATGTAAATAATTATTAATGTAATATTAATGAAAATAATATACCRTATTAAAGCAGAAAATAAACTTTCAGCCAGGCACCCTGACTCACACACTGAAGTTTA
Source organism: Nothoprocta perdicaria (assembly GCF_003342845.1). Lineage (NCBI taxonomy): Eukaryota > Metazoa > Chordata > Aves > Tinamiformes > Tinamidae > Nothoprocta > Nothoprocta perdicaria. The sequence goes on from NW_020455577.1 coordinate 2,707,061, forward strand.
CAGGACCTTTATCCTTGGTCTATTGAGCACAACTTTGAGATTGTGCAGTAGATCTCGACCTGGCCGAGTGCCACTGTACCCCATATAATTTCACTGCAAAGGATAAGAGGCAATTCAGTCTTGGATTAAGCCTAATGTGATCTCCCTCCTTCCGAAAAGGCAAGCTCCACTGCATCATTTTGCTAAACGTTAAATATATTTGAATAAAGCCTTAGGCATCTTAATACCAGCAGTACAGTTATTAAATTGGTATCTTCATAAAAAGCACCTGCACACCAAACAGTATTAGTTTGAAAATTGATGGCCATTAACTATCTTAAGAATCTCTTAAGAAGAGCCATCCTGCATATCTCTTTCCTTCTCTTTCTTTCTTCTTTATCCCTCCCTGAACTGAAGTGGAATTTAAAAAGCAAGTAAGGATTTTGAGGGCTTTTTGGTTTTTTTTTTTTTTTTTTTATCAAAAAAAGCCCTAATGGTGCTGTGAAGAAGTCACGAGAAATCTAATGGAAGCTGCTATAATAGCTGACTCTATGGAAGCAGAAAGATGGTCAACAAAAGATTTCTAGGGCAGGCAGTTTGCAGGCAGAGCTATATGATGCTTTCTTTACTGAGATCGTTAGAATAAGTACTGAAGCGCTTCTTAAAATTTATAACTGAAACTTCTAATCAGCATGTCTTTAAATGTTAACATCAAAATATATTTTATCATAAATGTTACTGTTTCATAGTAAAGACTATGAACTTGACTATAAAAGACTATGAAAGACTACTGAAACTATCATACAGAGAAAMGTAATTGAACTGTTTCCTTTTAGTAAAATCAAGAGCATTTATAATGTTAGCAGRCCTACAGAGCTGAACTTTTAACTCATTTTTCAGAGCCACAATATAGACTTCTCTGTAGATAAACTGCCCCCTGATTTCCCTAGCCCCTGGCCATTTGGGCTAAAACAGATTACTTTTAGCAGTTACTGTACCATTTGTCCTGGCAGCAACTTGAGCTCAGCTCCAGGTGTTAGGCTCTGTTCACCACATATAATGAAACCTAAGAGCTTGCCTTGCGGACCATAAAAGTCTAATTCCAGGTCTATATTTATAAGTTTTGCCAACATATTGAGGTACGTGTGGGCAGAGCAGGAGTGTGGGTGAATGATGACAACAGCATATGTYCAATAGAGCATGGTCAGAAGGAGCTATACTGGCCAGCAAGCTCTTTGCCAGTTTAGGGTGTTATGTTCTGGAAGCTGGTTTAAGCTTAGCCAGAAAAAGAGCTGTTTTCCAGGAGATCTGGTATAGTTCTACCTACGTGGTTATAATTAGCAAGCCCTTTCTGGAAAACATGAACTCCAACTGGGCAATATAATAATTCATGATGCTCAGAGGTAGTTCAGAAACCCGCTTTTATCTGCAATCTTGCAATCCAGATTTGTCTGAAGTAGGAACAGAAGACATTCCTTCCTGTCTCCCCATTACTCCCATTACTCCCAATTACTGATGTTTCCCCATCAGTAATTCTCATAAATCTTGGAAAGGGCATGTTTGGGTAAAGGAGAAAAAGAGGTAACGGCAATGAAGCAGAGAAGGGCAGGAAAATCATGCCTATYTTTTCCTAGCTTAGAAACTTGAATAGAGGAACTGATAATTGTAAGTAAGTACTACAATGAAAAGAAATAACTAATAGTTAAAAACCCTTGTGGTTCTTAAACATTGTGATTTAATTAATATATTAATTTAATATCTTGCCAAAATACCATTTAAACTAACATTTGTCTGTACAGTTACATCTATACAGATTAAGCCATACCCAGAAGTCTTTAGAAAGCCATCAATCTCCATCAGGAAGTGCAGATAAATCAGTACAGACCCACTGTTTTTGATAGGCTTGGTATTTTACTATTATTTCTTTGCTAAGTGTTCATGATGGGCTCTCATCATGAAGAGGTGGAAAGTTGAGGGCCTCACTACAATCACATACTTTCCTGAATCCATTGACTTCAGTAGTGATGCCTCTGACTTGCAAAAATGTAAATAAGGACATACTCTAGGTCACTGTCCCCTTTGAGGTTAGAAAAGAATATAGAGTTATAACTTCAGATGATGCAAAGCAGGTCAGCTCTGTTGTCTACAGCATATTTGATACTGGTCCTGGTCTATAATTTTTATAGCCACCAAGAGCAGGCGAGGCACCTGGAACAGGGTTAGTATGTGAATGTTTTCAGCACATACAGAAGGACAGGGAGCACGGGGCACTGAGGAAATATTGCTCTGCATGTTTTGGTTTAAAGTTGGCCTGGTTTCTCAATTATTATCTTTGCACAGGTCTTGCTAATGCAGTGTTTAGTGGCCGAAGCAGTGCTATATTTTACAGAAGCAACGGAAAAATCAGCAGAGATCTCACGAGTATCGTATTTGGCTTTCGAACTAGGGATGCTGACGTGATACTGCTGCACGCGGAGAAGGAGCCCGAGTTTGTCACCGTTAGCATTCAGAACTCCAAGTTACTCTTCCAAATGCAAAGCGGCAACAGCTTTTATAAGCTGACCCTTGCTAGCTCCCGACCTGTGAGTGATGGGAAGTGGCACCAAGTGACGGTCTCTATGGTAGAACCCCGGTCCCAGGCCTCTCAGTGGCACATTGGTATAGATAATGAGAGAGACACCGCTACCAGTACAACTGCCGCTGGAAGCCTCAACTTTTTAAGAGAAGATACAGACATTTATGTGGCTGACAAGGCTTTTGACAATCTGGATGGCCTGCGAGGATGTATGAGCACCATAGAAATCAGTGGCATTTATCTTTCATACTTTGAAAACGCCAATGTCCACACTAAAAAACCTCAAGAGGAACAATTTCTGAAAATATCTGCAAACCCCACTGTTACGGGCTGCTTGCAGTTGGATGCCTGCAGCTCAGGGCCCTGTATGCATGATGGCATATGTGAAGACTTGTATACTTCCTACCGTTGCATATGTTCCCAAGGATGGACTGGCATGCACTGCGAAACCAACATTGATGAGTGCATTTCAAACCCCTGTGTTCACGGGAACTGCACTGACAAGATCGCCTCCTACAAGTGCAGCTGTGAACCTGGTTACACAGGGGTAAACTGCGAAGAGGACATAGACAACTGCCATGAGCACCAGTGTGCAAATGGGGCCACTTGCATAGATGGGATTAATGGATACTCTTGCCTGTGTGCTGGTAACTTCACTGGAAAACACTGCAGGTACTATGAGCAAGGCAGGTCCTTATGTTTCTGTCAGGTCACTTCTGAGAGATTATTACACCACTGATATCTCCATTTTAACTGGGCACTACAGACCTGTACATAGATTGTCTTGAAATGGAAATAATTATAGACAGTAATGATTGAAGTAATAACAAGCAACACACTGCCAAACACACATTACATTCATTTTCTAAACAGCTGTGGAAATTTATGATTAAACCTTTCACGAGACCATCTCAGCTATCTATTGTTTTGCTGTTCTCTTTTCCCCAAAAATTACAGGTACTCCACTATTTATACATTAATTATGGCTGCAGAAATAATTTATAAAGAATTTGCAGTATGAAAACTTACTAGATGTGAACAGAGGCAGAAGAAAGAGACACTAGTCCAGAGAGAGACCAATGAGTCAATGCAAGAAGACAATAGGGGACACACAAAACTCTTCTGTCAGCCTGGTTCATACAAGCTCTGCAGTGAYCCGACTACAAGTTGGCCAAAGCCTTGGGGTAGACCTGCTGCATCTTTGCAAAAGTTTTGAATCTCTAAAGCTAGATTTTGTTAGAATATACTCTAGAAGAGAAATTTAGAATTGACTGGTAAGATAAAATAACAGAACATTCAAAGATTCTGTAAAGAAGTATTTTACCTACTCAAAACATCTTTCCTAGGCAGCCCTTCCTTCAGGCTTGCTCTCCCAACTCAGCAGCTCCTAGAGGTTGCAGACACCATTCAGTCCACCCATCATCTCTGAGGCCTCCTCATATGGCTGCTTCCTGTTCTTCTCAGGCACTCARCTACTAAGGCTGCAGCTCTTTCCTTGTTTCTCTGTCCACTGCCTGCCCTTCTCTGCACTCAGTAAACTTCTCCTTTTGGAGCACGTCTTGTTCTCAAGGAAAACAAAATCCAGCCTACTGCATCCTACAGGGCGCAAGCAGACAATCTTGTCCTTGCTGTGTAAGCTATTCTTACAGACAGCAATCACTCCAGTTCATTGTGAACAGAAAAAAATAGGGCCCCAACCAATTCTGTTAAAATGATCTAAGAATCTATGCTGTAATTTTAAACAAAAGTCCTTAGAAACAAGAAAGTTTGATCCACTATCAAGAGATCCATTGCCAGTGATCCTTTACCCTTCACTGTACAATCATAGTCTGAATAGAAAAACTTTCATTTTTTCCTAGAGAAAGTAGGTTATTAGAAAATCCATTTGTAATATCCTTAGTCTATACCCTCYCCTGCCATGCAGTGTGATGGGGCCTCGAGCTGCCATGGCCTCAGGGTTGGTAATGGACCTGAGTGCACCACCACTGTCTTTCCACCAGATCCTTTTTCAACAGCCTCATCCTGAAGGAGAGCAGTAGAAAGAGGAGCCACTTTGGAAATAGCAAAACAGGTTGTTAGCAGGGATTTGGGGAGGACATATRGGATATGTTGTTGATTTGAATATTTATTGTTGAAAGTCAGCTATTTGTTGAATTTTATTGAGTAGTGAGAGTCGACAGGACATCCCCTGGTTTGATAATATCTTGTATGATGAGACCAACATGGTCTAGCTTGTACTCTAATTCTCTCTTTTGAGCTCTTGAGCTGTCCATGGATCATACTGATCTAGGGTCACTAATCTAGCCTCAGGGTTGTCCCCTGTAGGTTTTGCTCAGAAATGAATCATGAAATCACCAGTAAATGCTTGGAAAAGCAAAACCAAATTCAACACATTAAATAAACTAATCAAAACATATCCATTCAGGTTCTGTCTGTGGGTCTTRAACTTGATTTCCTGCCTTCATTCYTTTGAGCAACACGCCAGTGAGTGCCTCCAGTGCCCTCCCTCTTCATTTGCTGCCTTTCCTTAATGAGGCAGCCAGCGTGCAACCACATATCCCATGTTGTTGGTTGTGCAGATGCACTCTGGTGAGGCTTCCCTCCCGGGGGGGAACCAAGGAGGGACGTGAGGCATGTGCTGCATCCCCGTGCAGCTCCTGAAACTGTGCATTCATTTACAGGCAGAACGTGATGCTCTCACTGCCTGCACGAGCAGTGCTTGGCAGCAGGAGCACTGCTCGCTGCGTTCCCAGTCTAGATGCCCACTCTAATTTTGCAAGGTAGAAAGGTTAAATATTTACCACTAAAAAAATGGACCAGTGTTAAACGGAAAGCTGAGAGAGCGTGAGCTTTCAGAAATGAGCAAGTGTTACTCTAACCACCGCTGTTACCTTGCTGTTTACCCAGATACAGAAGATTACCATACACAGTTTGCGGGAACGAAGAGCGAAATCTGACATGCTACAATTTCGGCAACTGTACCGATCTCGGCGGGGAGCTGAGATGCGTGTGCCTGCCCGGATTTACCGGAGAACGGTGAGCTGCTCTGCTCATCCACCAGCACCTCTTTGTAGAGCACCACTGTCTTCCTGCAAGAGCATTGCCTGAAAGTGACATCAACAAGGGTATCCTGCATAGCAGAGACAAAGCTCTTCTTAAGTTCAACAGTTCCTTGCTTAAGTGAGCTTGGAAGTCCAAAAGTATAGCTTTTTACTTGGACAAAAATCACTGTATTAATGCAGAAAAGCTTATTCCATTGTAAGACCACTAACTCCAGTGTAAGATTTTTTTCTTAGCCAGCATACACACCTATTTTTTGAATTCTATGCTATTTTTATATTTTACCTATGCAAGGTAGAAATTCATCATTTTATGCATGGACACAAATAATCCATATAAGGATGGCACTGTATGAAACACCCAGTGGTGTTTTAGCTTGTTACTTTTCTTACTGAATGCCTAAACATGAAAATGGAATTATTGTTTAACAAACAAATTTAGAAATATTTTTTACATGTTATATTTTAGTAGAGAGTCCATCATCCTTCCTCATAGATAGATTTATATCTCKCATGATATTATCACAATTTACACTTAATATTTATTAATTTTCTATAAGCGACTCCTGAGTCGGGAGGCTTGATGGCCTCAGTGTATTAGGTGCTGTGGAAATATAGGAAGACTTTTGCCTTAAGTGCAATTAATATCACATAAGAGTATAATATACAAAAGTTCAGCACGACTAAGCTGTACTGGTGCTAATAAAAACAAAGCAAGTTTCAAGAAAAGATTTTCATTCTCTCAAAAACTTATTAGCCCACTGACTTTATTGAACTAGTACAGTAAGCTGCAAATATTAGATGAAATGAAAATTTCCACCCAGTGGAAATGAAAATTTCCACCCAGTGCACAGTGTAGTTGGCAGAAATGTCTGAGTTRTACTCTTTAAACCAGCCAGAAAGTCCTCATGCCAGCTCACAGTATTCAAAAAAGGGTTAACAAAATCATAAAAAAGGTATAGTCTCAAGCAGTTCTTTGGCATGATTTTTCTTTGGGCTTCAAGGTAGGAGAAAAGTGCTTTTTCCTTCTTCCTTCCACTGCCAGGCAACTTGCTAACTACAGCTTTGGGAATGAGCCGTCCTTGCATCCAGCCCACTGGCTGGCAGTAATCTCTATTTTATAGCTCCCATGGTTCTCATATTAAACAGCAGTTTGGTACCACGCATATTGCACTTTAACTTACCATCACAGTGAGGCATTCTTCTCTGTTGCGCAAAATTGACTATTTATCCTCTTTTCCTCCAGGCTGCCAAACTGTAAACTGTTCTGGGTTCATAGAACTTAGAAAACAAAATGAGAGTTTCTCTTCACACATGTGAGACTTCTTTTTCTAACATTCAAATATGTCAGTTAACAAGAAAATCCAAACCAAAACTCTCAAACAGAGCATTTCTGATGGAATTTTTCACATTCTTTTTCGCATGCAAATGAGATCTAATTATTTGACAAAAATGGCATTAACCACTAGCACAATTTAAGAAAAGAGTGGACAAAAATTAGGGGGAAACCTTATTGCAGAAAATTGGTAAATCGTTACTTCATCTTTCAAGCAATCTCATACACTCTTAAATTGTTTTTCTTGAAACTGTGAAATCTCAACTTTCCTTCCTCATAAAAGTTAACTCAAAAACATTTAATGGTATCTTTTTAAACTTACAAAATCCTCTTCTGCACTTGAGACATTCTTACAATTCTGCTCACGTAGACCAGACCGCAGATTCTGCCGGGCATCTTTTGTCATTCCTAATTGAGGAAAAAAAGGTGAGCATTCCCAGTGGCACTCAGCTGTGAATTACACATATTTGCTTGACTTCAAACCAAGTTACTGAGCAGGGAAAAGTGTCCTCGGGTCCCAGTAACAATCAAAATGGATAAGCAGGTTTTCAGCAGTACTTGCCCTGGATCTGCCTCTGAATCATACATAAGAGTTTCATTTTACGTCACTAAGCACCATTTAGCATGAAATGCCCTATAGAAATGAAACTTCTCCTTAAGTAGCTTTTTTGGAAGTAACACAGGAAGTTCAAGATTTAAGCATGGCTGATAAGGGAGTTAATAAAATCACAGGCATGTGTGCAAATACACTGCAGMATTCAAATACAGCATTCTCCCTGCAACTAAACGTGCCCGTTTTATGCATTTAATTTGCAGTTTCAGATGCTCACTCCTTGGAATCTTTTCCCTAGGTGTGAAAAGGACATTGATGAATGCAGCTCCGACCCGTGTCTGAACGGGGGCCTCTGCCAAAACCTGCTCAACAGATTCCACTGCCTCTGCGACGTAAACTACGCTGGAGACCGCTGCGAGATAGATGTAAGCGACCTCTCCTTTTTTGTCTCTCTACTGCTGTGGCAGAATCTCTTTCAGCTTCTCTCCTACCTTATTCTGCGAATGGATGATGATCCAGCAGTCGAGTGGGGTGAACAGGAAGATTATTAGCAGGTGTTAAAACGCTGTATTTTAAAGCCATTGAAACAACAGATGCCTTGACCAAAGAGCTTAGAAAAGCAGTACAAATATCAGAGTTAAAAATCATTTTTTAAATTTTTTGAACATAGGTGAAATAATTTTATATAATCATTCTTCAGCTCTGGCTTCAATTGTGGGAGCAAATCTTTTAGGTAAAAGCATGTTCCTTTTWTCATAATACAACGAAGTGAGCGATGAAAATTCTGTGTGGCAAATGTTCAGGACTAGGTTCTTATTTCATTTATCGCTTTGGATCTGTTTGGTCTGTTTTAGTTCTTTCRCTTAATTTTGGAACGAATGCTAGCAGATCTTAAAAAATATACATTTCATCTTATCTCCCCCAGAACATTTTGCCACATAAATGCTGCCAGCATGCAAAGCAAACTGGTAAGGCACAAAAATTAAAGGGAACAGTAAGATATACTGATGGTGGCATTCAAGCCCAACAATGAGTGGCAAAGAGCCATTGGCTTTAGTGAGGCTAATTTTACCATGAAATGTTACAGATATCACTATCCTTGTATCACATACTATTCCTATTACTATTTTATATTTTGTTCTTGCGTTTGTGAAACTTTCTATCATAACTCTGGCTAATCAAAAAATGGCTTGGACTAACAATTCACAACATCCTGAGTGCCCTTTTATAGACACCCACCTGATACCCACCTCAGCAAGTGGCAATCCCACATTCATATCAGCACATTTGTAGTCCATACAATGCTAACTAAAAGCAAAGAAATAACAATTTTTAAAAATTCTAGTGCAAAAGCTGATACTTTTTAGCCATAACTTTGCAAACCAAAACTTTTMAAAATCAATTTTTTTTTCCTTACTGGTTTTAACTGAACTCCCAGCTAAGTAAGTGAAATGCTTATTTTAAGTATTTTATAGAATATTATTTTATTATATTATTTTATARAATATAGATAGACCACAGAATTATATCTATGACTGATATACTGGAATAAATAAAGACTTTATTCTGATATTAATATTGAAGAAAGCTAGGAAGCAATCCATGTGATAASAATGTCTTACATGCTGTTGCTATATGAAAAAACAAATCGCAAAGAATACCTATGTATAGAATTTGCAAAATTCCTTCCTTTAAATTTTAGAAACTCGATATAAGAATGTATGTACAATATGAAAAACAGGTTTTACAGAGATTTGAAGGTATATATGTTCTTCATCTAGAATACATTCATGGCAGTGCAGCCATTCAGGCTTTCTTGTTCAGAATTCACACCATAAAAACTACTTTCTGTTACRGTAACTGAGTTCTTTCCTTCCTCCAATGCCTTGCCATTATGAGCATCTCCTGCCTCCAGAAATGCTGTTCCTTTCTTTGTACATCTGTATTCTCAACTACATTGTGCACGTGTACATAACTTTCCTATCTTTATACACAAAATAAACATTCTGCCTTTGTCTCTATGTCTACCTCTCATTTTCTGCTAATGACTCCATTCATTTGCTTTGAGTGTGCCATGACCTCTGAATGCTTGTGCTTTATCATTACACTGCTCCAAAATCGATGCTGTATTATCCTAATTTATTCTTCAGTGCAGGACCAGGCCTACTGGTCCAAACAAGCTCCAAGGGGTTCCAGTTCAGTCACTTGGAACCATTTTAGCTGCAATATTGTGTTGGTCTATCAAAATTACCCATCTCAGATAGCTTTGGTGCCTTGCATAGTCAACTAAATAAACAAGTCCCCAAATCAGTGATTCARAATTAGGAATTTTTACCACACGGTTTACTGTGGTTTACTCTTAATTACTTTGTTCTTCCTTCCTTACTGTCAATGCTTACAAAGTTGTTTAGGGCTAGGAGGAAGTCTCTTACCATTTTGACAGGTCATCTGGTTCCAGTGAGTCCACAGATTGCAACTGTCCCACGCACAGGTGTGCAAGAGGCCAGGGAGGAACTGACTTCACATTTCTGGTTTAAAAAAGTGAAGAAACCGATATCAGATTAATCAAAATACATTTATTGACTACACCTTTTGAGAGAAATGCAGTTGTAGGTCATTTAAAAGTGTACAGCTATGAAAGGAAGTAAATGTATGTAAATCTGATCTCAAAGAGTTTTTAAAGATTTAAGGAGTTCAAAAGGCCTTCACTCTAGTTGAAAATAAAGGTCCAACAGATTCTACAGATCTCTAGAGTTGCCGCTTACTGTAATTTCACTGCAATCTTTTTATATTTGCTCTTTATTTAGAAAACCAGATTCTAAAGGTAAATGATTTTGTGAGAACCTCAGCAGAAATTAAAACCAGAAAGAACACCAGGATCATATAAGACAGGRTGTTGAGAACAGCTTAGAGAACTGTGAACCCAATATGCTCAGAATTAGAAGGATATGAGACAAATAAAAAAAGAAACCAAAGAATCAAGCTCATGATTTTTGGAAGTGAGGGTTATGATTCTGAATACTGATACCAAGAGAAATGTGCTCAAGTTCTGCTTTAAGTAAGGGAGCTGCTGCTCTGCAGCACTGTGGTTGCGCAGCCTCTTCCAGCTGGTACCACTTCATCCTCCTGGGTGCACGGACAAGCATCATGCACTGGAGGTTACGATTCACAATTAGTGCTATTAAAAATACACTGATAAGCATGTAAAATATGTTCAATATTGAATCTAAATTCAATAAAACTCTCTCAGGCTTCCACAGCACAGACAGTTAGAATTTTGATTGAACCCACTCTGCAGTGATTAGCTAATGTATTCATTAACTGCAAGGGTTAGTAATATGAATGTAGTAAATGATACTTAATTACAATAATTAATGCCTGGTGGCTCATGAATAATGCATTCTCCAGCTATTTACATATTCATACTTATGAGGCTATTAATGGATAATTATCATTTTGACTGAAAGATGTGGACACCAGCTATATAACTGCATCATATTTTCCCAGTGTTATCGTGGCTTTACTGTCTGTTTCTATATTGCTCTTTTATATGGCTATTTTGCTAATATGCACAGAGATAAAAAGTATTTTTTTTCAAGAGATATAGAGAGCAACTTAATGACAAATATATTCCAGATGGTGAATTTTCACACTGCACCAGTTGTATACCAGTATTCATATGAATTTAGGTCTTGAGGTTACCAAACAATTGTGCAGAATTTTAGGATATTCTTTGAAAAGAAAAAGGCCTTTTCTCTCCAAGGAAGAGTATTTCCAACATTAAGAGGTGCCGTACAAGAGCAATGCTCATGTTCTGTTTCTTCAAATGCAAAGAAAAATGCAAAATTCCCAAAGAAATTTACGTATTCGTAAGGGAGAGGATTTGGTGAAGGACTTCTCTATGTGACAGTTTCTTCAGTACTTCTGGTTTTATCCTCACCTTCCTACAAGAAAACTCTCATTATGTCCATGGAACTACGGGGAGGGAAAAGTACTACTCAGCATAGATGAACTTCTTACAGCCTGTAGATATTTTATTGAAATAAACTCATTTCATTCAGTGAAATAAATTTTTACTATTTTTATTAGCCTAGCAGAGTCAGCGCAACCAAGTGGAAGAAAGCCTGGAATTTATTGTTTTCATGTCACTCACATAATTGTGGATCACACATCATGGCAGAATCTTTGCAGTTGGCTGTATGAGCCACAAAGAAGCCAGCTTTATTCCTGTGCCAGGTCAAATGTGGAGTAAGAAGAAACATCTTTAGATTTGTAAAATGAGCAGTTCTGCTCTAGAAGTCATTGGAAATGTCACAGTGGCATTTTTACATTTTTTTCCCCTCCAAAGCAGAACAGCTCTCTTATGTCTTTTGCTATTTTCTGTTAGCCTCTATTCCAAACACAGGACTTAACTAACAACTTTAAACGGTATATCGCAACATATTTAAAGTGTCATAACATTAGGATGCAACAACAATAAGGTTATCTAATATATCTTAGCAGGAAAAGACAAGAGGGCTCCTCACGAGCCCTGCATTGCTGCACGCCTCAATGCAAAGCAGTCGAATTCTTAGCGTGCATGGCAAAAATAAGCAGAAAAGGGAGCCCAGATGACATCAGACAGCACAAGACTCTGCAGTACAGGGATCGGCTGCACTGGGTATTCACCTTACATGTTTAGCATGCAGACTAACACAGTTTGTCTGTACTGTGCACCCTGTACACTGCAGTGGCATTGCTTTCCTTTTTCTCACCTTCCGACGTTATCCCTGCTGACTCGCATTCACATCACGTGGGCATTTACTTCAGTCATTGCTCATTTTGTAACAAAGTCATGTACTCCAAGCCTGCACTGTTCAGCTGCTAAATATTACACCTTTTTTTTTCTCATAGAGCTCATGTAGCAATAAAGCAGTAGGTTTAGTAACTTCAGAAGGGATTCTGGAAATTTGAAACAATTAACTCAAAATATTTTCACTTTTTTTTTTTTTTTTTTTGGTGAGAAAAAGCACAATTACTTCTGTCTCCCAGTCATCTTGGTAATGAAATGATACTTCCGACCTCTTCCTAAGCACTATCCAGACAGGAATCAACATTTGGTAGAAGTTCTGGCACTTCTGTTTATGATGATGATTTAATGTCTAAAGTTCATATTTGCATTTACATTGCTTTTTTAAATGCGAGAGGAGAGAAGATTATTTTGCTGCAAATATTAAAAAGGCTTTTATTTGTATTTCCCACAGAAGTGATATTCACTGGTGAATTTTCAGAACTTTTTCACAAATATGGATATTTGTCCTGAAAATACCAAAACACAGTGCTCTCCCAGCAACAGGCACTAATCACCTGTGTGCTTGCACTGGTACCTAACATGATGCTTTCTATTTTCTGGGCAACTTGGGGGAAAAAAAAATAGCCAGACAGACTATAAACTTGCTCTAAACCCATAAATCACAACTAGCTTAACCGACTAAAAATTTCTACAGAATAGAAAAATGCATCCGCACTTGGAAGCTGAAAAACATAGCCCAGCTTTTCACCTGGATGCTTTTAGAAAAATAGAGGTTACTGTAACTTACCCAGAGTGCGACCAGCAATCTGCTGGGATCCAGTGCTTGTCCCGGGCACCAGAATACAGATGTGAGCAGGGCTTTATGTGGAGTTTCCTGCAGGATTAGGATCAAATTGGCTTCGGAGTAAGCTCATTGACTGCCATTACTTTTAAAAAGACCAGCAGTTTCCTGTCCCTTAGGTCTGCTTTATATACAGAATGCCAGGTACGGTAGAGGGAAATTTCCGAGGCTGCAGTTTAGGCTTTTTGGAAAACTTACCCTCTTTTATTCAAGTGACTAAATGAGAACCATGAACCTAAAATCCAACCACTATTTTATTTACACTGAGTTAGCTCTATAGCTCATTAATATCATCACTATATGATTACTTCAGACTAACAAACACATCTTGTATACATCTAGTACATTAATACCTCAGAATATAATCACATACTTAGGACTGCTGTCTCCAAGGTCCAWGAAACCATAATGTTTCCAGATAAAACGAGGCTGGCATGTTCATCAGCCTATGTGTCTCTTGATGAACTATGCCTGTGAAGTGTGTTCTTGGCACAGGCCTTTTTAGTTCTTGCTAAGAAATTTAATTCCTAATAATGCCTGAAAAATTTTGCATGCTTTATTGAGCTTCTAGAATATTTTTCCATTTAAAAAAAGCAATAAAAAGAATTTCTTTTTCTTGAGGATCTGATAAATATTTTTGTTTCGAATGATCAGGACTATTTATCTGTTTTGATATACAGAGGCAATTAAATGAGAGGCAGAGCTTGTTACACCCATATCTGAGGTTCTTTGTACTTAAAAGCACATCAAAAACAAGTCCTCAAATTTATTTAAACAATATTTGGGAGAGCAGATTATTCTCTTTGCAAGAGGAAGGAGCGTGCAAACAGAAGCACAGCACTGCTGTAATGTAATGGAAAGGACACGAGAATCAGCAGCTGTGCCCTTTAGAAACCTTTGTAATTATTTATCTTGAGCAGGTTTTGTGCTGCTGCAGACGCACTTGGCTCTTGCTCCACATGGGCAGCAACTCTGGCGATTCTCAAGCACACCACTAGTCGACAGTCTAATTTACTTAAGAAAATGGCAAGATTTCTCTTTATGCCCGTGGTTTCGGGACCAGGACCGTGGCTGGTGGACACGAACCCGGCAGCTCTTCAGYGGGTAACCTGGAGAAGGGAGCTCGGAGGCGGAGGGAGAGCCGGGCTCCCCAGTGCAGCCCGTGCACCCACACATGCTGCACAGCTCCTACCCCCAAGGGACAGGGCGCTCTGCTCCAAGAGCCGCTGCTTTCTGGGCAGAAGGAGACGTGCAGCTGCCCTGCTCATAGTCCTCCAACAGCACTTGTTCTCCCTGGTTGCTTGTTCCCAACTCTCCAGGAAAGGGCTGGATGGTCTGAACACAATAAACCTGCCTGATACTTGTTAAGTCACAGCTGCTAAAACTGGAGAGAAGATGAAAATCTCCCAGTTAGGCTAAACAGAGCAGTAGGAACAGGCACCAGCGCCATGAGGCCTKTCAACCACCTCCTCCACGGCCAGTTCTGTTTGTATGTTTGTACCCCTGCGATCTGGGCCGACTCCAACTCCTCAGTGAGATGAGAACATGGGCATGTTCCTCCTTCGCAGAGGAGGAACGACCCTACACTGTGGTGTAGCTTTTCTCTCTCAAAGCTGACTGTTTTGTGATCCACAGTTGATCCATGGCAGGCAGACTGTGCTGCATCTCGTGGACRTTTCCCTCATTCCTTCCTTATTGCATTGTTTCCTTTAATCAAACATAAAACTCATTCAGGATAAAAGAAAATGCTTGGTTTACTGGGAAAATGAAATATACTTCCTAAAACCACTACTAAAAGCTGGCTTATTTTGCCACTTTTTACCCATTTGGAAATTGTAATCTTCATACAATTCCTTTGCCCATACCTTCAGTATGTGACACTGCTAGAGAAGCTTAGAAGTTCATGAGGACACCTGAATAATCCAGAGCAGAGATGATTCCCCAAAATACCTTAATACTGTTGGTGTTGCACAACATTCCTCACAGCCACCAGAAAAGGTTACCACCATTTGCACCTATGAGGAGGTGCTGGAGACAGCAGATAAGTAGACAGTGAAGGTCAGGGAAAGGAAATGATGCAAGGAAGAAAATTAAACATAATGGATTTGCAAAAATCACCCAGATTAGGATAGTAGTGAACTCCTGGGCTGTATCTTAGCTCAGTAAGAATGTCTTAATCATTTTAAGGGAATGCTTATGGCACATCTGTAAGGTACCGAAGTGTTATCGTGTTGTCCTCCACTGGGAGCTGAGCAGAGGGAGAAGGGAGACCACAATCTGCCAAAGATTATCACAGGATATATTAACCATGACACTTAAAAAAAAAAAAAAAAACAACACTATTGGCGTAACCTGCTGCTAAGCAGCAGTCWCTGACACAGTAAACTTGTCCAAATGGGATTAGTAAGGAACTGATGTTTCTATTCAGTCCTTACCTACCTCCACCRCTGCAGAAGGCTCCAGGTCTGCACACATGCTTCCAGCTCCAAATATAACTGGCCTGACTCAGAAACCTGAAGCAACATATTGCACCGTGAGAAAGGTCTGGGTCATGACCACCTTATCTTCTTCCAAAACACTCCTATGAGGTGACTCAAAAAACACCAACTATCTGTCTTTTCATAACTGCTCAGTGTTGCCAGATTTAATTCAATTTCTGCCTCTCAACTTCATTAAAACTATGATTTTCAGTAAAAAGCGTAACTAATTTTATGCCATTAATTTCCAAATAAGAATGAACTTGACACCCATCTTATATGAGTATACATTAAATAACAAATTATTTCAATCATGCCACAATTTAACATGGAAAATTGAGCTCACTGTTAGCATAAAGTACAGAAAAATTAATTCCTGAAGTTGGATACTTGATTATTTAACATGTAATTTCTTGCCATATATCATGACACTCACAAGTAAACTCGCAAGTATTGATATTTTTACAGTCTCCTGGTTATTCCAGTGCTCAGGACAAATCCAACAGAGCAAGTTGTGCTGCAGTCTGGAGCAGCCTTTAGCTTCAGCTTCATGCCATGCTCTTGTTCACTTGCTTTTTGTAGCTGTCAGATGCTTTTTGTTTATAGATGTGCATGGCTAATTCTCCTCCATAAAAAAAAAAAAGTATTGCAGCCTTCAGCATGATTGTAGGTGAACAAGGATGGACAGTGGTACCTGCTCTGCCCCCATCGCCAGAGGATTCGAGTGCAGCAACACGCTGACTCCAAAGAAATGGGTCGTTCACTGGTTTGAGGCAATTGCAGATGATGAGAATGATGGAGACAAATCATGTTGGGATCTCGGACTATTTGAAACCAAAGCAAGGCCCTTGAGCCATCTTTATCCAGCAGTATTCCCAGAGGGAGCGGAGCTGGGCCYGCAGGTGCTGTCCTGCCCCGCAGCMTTTGCCCTGGGAGCAGTGACCRACCACTCAGCCTCCCACATACGGACTATGCAAGACTGAGGCTATTAAGAACAGAGCTTAGCAGGAGGGATGCTTAGACTACTGATTTTGAGCAGGCACTGAGGCCAATATCAGAGATGCAGAGCTAAAAAGGCAGAGAAGGAGCCTACCTCCACAGATAACAGTGGATTTGGCTGGATTCCCATAAGAAATGCTTTCAGGGATCCTCCTCCACCRAGGAGCCTGCAGATCTAAATTAATCATCTGGCTGCAGTCACAAGAGATGTGCCCTCATATCAACACTCTTGGTCTTAGAGGAGCAGAGATAAGCCCAGGTAGCTGAACTAGCAGATTCTTTCCCTACCTTCAAGCACAATCTTCAAGAAAATCTCTTGAAAGTGTTGGAATTTCGCCTAAAAGAGAGATATTGACAAGGCTGAAATTTCTTCCTAGCATATTAGGGTAAATCTCCCTAATCTGAACTACAGTGTGTTTTCTGATATTTATCTTTAGGTGGCAGCAAGGTAAAAGCCTGGAATAGAAAGTTGAGACTACTGTAAAGCATTTTGAGCTCTTTTCTTCATGTACTGTATTGGTTATAACATATAAATAGACCCCACAAACTACTTCTACCTTCACCAGATATACCAAAAAGCAATTATTGCATTAGGCTTCATCCAGATGACATTCAGATACAAATCTGTTGAACTCTGCTAATATTACTACAGTGACTAGACAGTCAATAACAGCGAGTTTTTGACCTGAGAATCTGTAAGAACAGAGTTAAGGTTCACAGGTGGAGACAGGCCCGCACGCTCCTATCAACAGGATGAGGATTCGCTAGTCAAATGAGCAGCCAAACACAGCTCAGTAAATTCACCGGCAAATTAAAATCAAGTTTAAAAGGATCAAGTTTAAAATGAGGCTTCAAAGAGTACTTATGGATGTAGAGGTATATATGTGTGTATATATGTATGTGTGTGTATATATATGTGTGTGTGTGTGTGTATATACTTATACTTCACTTATACTTTTCAAGTATGCATATCTCCTAACATCTCTACTGAAGCTTAAATGTAATAATTGTTCTCTCATCAACTTTCTACTAGAAAAAAAAAAAACTAGCAGAATAAAAACATAACCAAAGTTGTTATCAAGGAATATAATTAGCTGAATAAAGTGACAGTGTCATGTACTGTGCTAAGGCAAGCATCATGCAGCCAATAAAGGTCTATCGTGCACCCTTAATATTTACAGTTGGAAGCAAGAGATGGCTGCAATGTAAGTGCTGCACCCAGCAAAGGGTGGCTGTTGGCGTGATACCTTGTTGTGTGACAGTGTGAAACAGCCCAATAGCTACTTATTTCATTGCCACTTGACAGCATCATGTTAATGCTAGGTAGCAACACATGGCTGTTTTGCAGAAGCTTCGCAGCAGGCAGGAAGGAGGATTTCATGGGACATCTTTGGGATTGCCAGCCAAGCTGAGGAGCAGAGGATGCAAAGGGGAGCAAAGTATGTTGCAGTTGTGAAGTAAAACAGGCATCATAGCTTAGGTCCAGCTATGCCGTGCACACTGACCCCCTTGCACACAGCAGCCTCTTATTCCTGTGGGAAGAGGCAGGACTGAATTTCACCACATGTTGCAGTCACTGTTGCAGAGAAGTGGGAATTAGGGGGAGTTAGGGCTGGTGCACACAGAGCAGGGATGGGGCAATATGCAGATATTCACCTCAGCAAGCTTTGGACTGCCAGGATGCAAACACCTCAGCAAAATTTCTCATGCTTTACCCTAATACAGAGAAGATCAGAATGCAGAGTCCCAGAAGGTATATAAAATTCATAAAGTCAAAAGCTTGTACTGGAAATGGCTTAGCATTGCCCCTAGGATAACACTGATATCATGTGTTACCATTTCCTGCCCAGTTCTTGCATGCAAAAAGTGTCCTTCTCAGGCCTGTCTTCAATATGACAGCATCAGTCTCCACACACCGCTCTACTCAACACCTACAAAGTGAACCAAGAAAGCAGTTTCTAAATTCACTCTTCTTTCTTTCTTTCTTTCTTTCTTTCTTTCTTTCTTTCTTTCTTTCTTTCTTTCTTTCTTTCTTTCTTTGTAGCTATTTCGCTCTGTCCATCGACACTCTCCACCTCTTTTCCCTGATCTTCAGCACTGTTGCACCTTTTTCCTGCTCTTCTCCTCCTCCTTTTGGGTTTAACCCATGGGTCCCCTCCACGCTCTGCTCTCCTCCCATGACAACAGGCCCTGCCACCAGTGCTTYCCAAGGAACATTTCCCTTTCCAAGGAACATTTCTATTATGGAAACTATATGAAAGCAGTAAAACTCAAAACAAAAAAAGCTAGACACGGGGCAGTGATAGAAAGTTACTGCTTGCAGCAATAATCCTTTATTTTTAAATATTATCCAGCCCTTCCTCCCAAGATRTTTGTCTGGCAAGGCTTTAATCCATCCCCAGGATTTACTCATGTTTCAAACCCTTAAAGCAGGTATACCCTATGGAGAGACAATACCCGATATACTGTTACTCGTGTACAGACAGTAATTATATATGATACCCCAAAGCTTTTCCCAAACTGAAAGGGGATGATGCACCCTGGAGACTGACACCTTTACTAAAACACTGTCATATTATTTGTTTTGTCTGTGACTTAGCAGCTTTGGGACAAATTCCTCCTCGGCATGATTTGCCTGGGTTTATACCAGCTATAGCTTTTCCCTCTTATCCTCTCAGATTGCAGCAGATGGTTAAGTTTTTACACCAGAGGCTGTCAAGAGAATTTCAAAAGGCATCTCGTAACAACACATTGGAGCCGCACGCTTAATCTGTGCTGCACCAACACGATGATCTTAAAACGAGCTGGAGCACACTTACAAAATTAGCACTGGCAGTTGCTGCAGAAACGTTATCAAGGAGCCCCAGCTTAATGACAGCTTCGCTCCCAAACTGCCAGCCAAATCACTTCTCCGCGGATAACCATCCTGCAGTTGTCTGGGAGGAAAAGCTTTTAATTCTCTCCTAGGAGRGGCTGATCTAGTAGAATATCTAGTGTTGAGCGTAAGGGGCTGTTTGCAATCGCTCTTAGCTAAGGACTTTCTCATGGCCGTGGCTGAGCTCAAGCTCAGTTCAGTAGCCAAACAGTAAGCACTAATTCTTCTGCCTAAGCCAGACCATGCCAGACCTGCTGAGCACCACTGCTGTGTCATGGCYGGACCACTTCCATTAAACAGCTTATACAACCAGGCAACAACATCACAAGTAGAGTCCCAGAAATTGTGGTTACTTTATGCAGCCTGTTCTTTAGAGAGGAATTGCTAAAAGTGAGCTTTAGAGTTGGAAAAGCTGCATCCAAAACACTGATGTTGTACAGAGAAGGCTACCTGAGCTGAAAATTATTGCAATTAATATTCAGTAATTTGCAGTGCAGTTGCTCCTCCAATAGCACCTGATGCAGTAAATATGTTTGATATATGCATTGCACTGCTTCCAAGCGCTCTACTAGTAATCTTACAGATCTTTCTGATTTAGAAAAAGAAAGGAGGTGATCTGATCATAAGGTAAGGCCAGTTCGGTTAAGAACTTTGTTTTAACTGGTCTGCTTTACAATTAGTTGCAAAATTTTAGAGTGTTCCATCTCAATTTCCAGTTTCTTGCTCCATTATAATTAGAGCAAACTTCCTCATGAACTTCTATGGTGTCACAGTAGTGTGATTTCAAATATAGGAAGAAAGGTTGCAAGAATTTCTTAGGCAGCTCTGCTTTCCTTGCAAGCCCAGCTCATGCTAGGTCTCAGTCCTGTTTAACTTAATTTTCTCCCAGGACACTACAACAGATGAAAACAATTCCTTCTTGACAAAACAGATTGCATTTTTCTAGTCTATAACTAGTCAATCTAGATGATCAATTTATCACTTTAGCTGCCATCAATAATTCTGTATTTATGCTTTGGTTTCAAACACAAATTTACAAAAGTTAAGCTTCGATGTTTTCCAGGAATCCACTCATTCAAACTGTCAGGTTTCAACTAAGACAAACTACTCAAACTACATTCAGGCACAAATATTCATCAAAAAATAGAAAATCAAAAAAGGATCATTTACCTAAGATATTGTTGGAGGGGTGTCACCTGTGTATGCATTATACCATGCACCTACTGCCCAGGTCAGAATCAGAAAACACCAGCTCCCCAAAGAGAACCTGTTAAACATCAGATGGGTCAATCTTCCACTCATACCTTGGATGCATGAAATTATCCTATTACCAATACATTTAGGGATCTATTTCATTAACAGAAATATGTGTACATCTGGTACATTTTGTCCAAAGGAAAACACGTACAATGAGGTGCTGCTGACCGTCTGTTGYGGCTGGGCGTCAGGGAATTTTGTCCATGGATAAGCTGGACTTCTTGAACTAGAAAGTAACTCTGCAGGTGTCTTTATAGATCAGGGTTTCTCTCTCRGTTTCCCACTTTCAGAAAATGCAAATATTTATTTTATCAGATAATCCTGAAGCTCATTAGGCATAACATTTAAAGTACAGAAAATATCACACCTTGCAGGAATATGACTTCCTTCAGACAGAGACACACCAAGAATGAYTATTGAATGGGAGGGCCATAGAAAACACATCTTTGAAGCCCACAAAATACACTGAAAACATGTTCAGTGGACAGAAGGAAAAGAAGTTGGGAGCAGGGTCTCACTAGTGACAAAAGTAGAAAATGGGCTGTGGTGCAGCACAACCCCCATAAGCACCACAAGCCCCATAAGCACTGCCTCCTTATTGCCACAGCTATCCAAAGTGGGAGAAAGTAAATAATTAATATATTCTGTTATACATATACACACTAGTATAGATAAAAGAAAATTACCTGATCAGTAATGTGTAAAAGTGCAATCATCGCAGAAGGGCCCACGTGGACAAAAATATGAAGAAGAAAACCAGGATAAAGTGAGCAGTTAATGCAGTTAGCTAGGATACCCAGAATTACAAAATTACAAAATTAGCTTCTCATTTCCAAAGGCCAGTGCAGTATTTGGCTCAGCTGAACAACAATCTGTTCAAATGAGCCCAAACCGGATTTCAAATAAGCAGCCCCACAACAAAGTCAGCACRACTCTTGGGACTGGGAGGCTGGTGTTTAATATAGCCAGAGCAGCTACTTTTAGTGAGGAACATCAATAGTTGCTTGCTTGTGAAGGTGGGGAAAAAAAATCACAGAAAAAGGGACTTCATGTACAGCTAATTTAAGGTACTTATATTGGAACAAAATCAGTCTATACTTTTATGATCACTTTACTGTTGTAGACTTGTGTGTGACTGACTGGATTTCTTGCCAAATTGAGATCCTTATTTGAATTCAACCTTTAACAGAATAATTTTCTGATAAGACAGTTATAAATYCTCAATGAAATATACTCACTGTATCTATAGACTTTTTAATCAAGTTAATGGTTTAATCAAGTTTCTTCAGCTGCTCAAATTATCCCTTTGTGCCCTCAAAGCTTTCCAGGTAATTCTGACATGGATTATGGCCGCTCAAGCCAATCGTCCCTCATTACCTCAGCAAACGGTGTTGATTTGGGGGCAGTAAATCTGGGTGGCACGGATCCGATTTTCTCCCTGTGGATGAAGCGATAACCTCGTGAAGGGGGTCCGGGCTCGGGAGCCGTCGCCAGCTGAAGCCCTCGCGCTCACAAGCAGCTGCTGAGCTCGCAGGCAGCATCCGAGCGATGACGGAGCAGGGAATTCTCCAGGGCCTGGCAATTTCCTGTGCTTTAAAGCCTGCGTTGATGTCTCTGTCTTGCTAAACACCCAGAATCAGGGATATTTCTGTGGGAGTGCTGAAGTGAAGCCTGATTAGTTGTTCACAGTGCAATATGCAATTGCTTTCACAATCCAGGGACACACTTGGAACCCATGGAAATAGTTGTATGTGGCAAATCCCTAATATTCGCTCGCTATAAATTTACTGTGTGGAAGAAGGCTTGCTCACAGAAAGAGAAAGATAAATGAAAGATGGATAAATGCTGATGACCTTTGACTTATGAGCTGGGCTCTTCTTATCCAAACATATATTTATCTACAAAACAAACAAGGAACCAACACTAAACAATTATTCTTCTCATCCAATAGCCAAACAGAAAGCAAACCAGGCCTTACAACAAATTTCCACTTTTTCATAATCTAAAAATTGTAATCAAATTTTAATCAATTTTAAAACTTTAAAAAAAATCCATTTTGAAATGAAACTAGCTAAACCAAAAAAAAAAAAACCTTAAGTTCAGAGGGTTTTGTTTTTTCTTCTTTGCATAAAACTTGTCTTTAAAAATAAAATCAGATTAATTTGAAAGATATGAAAATGAAAATGAAAAACTCTTCATAGATTCAGAGATACGTACAAAAGATATTACAAGAATATGGGCTGGAAGAAAGGAAGGAGAAGTTCAAAATGTTGATAAATCAGAGACAAAAATATCATCCCTTTGCCAGTGGAAGGGAACTTTGTTCACAGAAGCTCAGCCTAACTCTCAGGGCAGCCAGCTTAGACTATCTCGTTCCTCAGTTTCCCAAAGTATATGGTGAAAATAGTATACAGCTTCTGAAAATAAAATTTCCATTAAAGATTTTCAGTCTGAGACCTGGAATAACGGTCTTAAAGTCTAACATAATATGGGAAAAAAAGAAACCCTCATACCTCAAATACAGCTAGTAACATTATCTGAAGATGAAATGGCCTTCCTAATGCAATATGGTTTTGTAGACCAACATGTTTCACGTCACCTTGTTTCAGAGCTGGAGTCACATCACTTGGCATAGATTATTTCTATTAGGAAAAAAATATTTTAAATTATCACAGGAACCATATATTCAGTCATCAAGGACAAATGAAAATAATACTCTAGCCAGTCATGCATCCCCTAGGGAGAATCCCTGAGCCATACTTGCTTTTAATACTAGAGCAGGACCTTTTACATCAGTGGGGAGGTGGAAATGGAAAAAAAAAAAAAAAAACAAGGAAGGATAGTTTTAACATTTTTCCTCCAGCATTGTCATTCGACCAGAAAAGAATCTGCGCAGCATGTGTCCAAACAACGGACATAGGGCATTTCCACAGAAATCAGGTCTTCTTATTGCTATAAGAATCATAGTCCATCATTGCTGCATGCAAAATCATTCTCAGGATGGTACCTACCAGCCAGCAGGACACTTGGATATTCCGTAACATGCAGCGAGTAAATGGAAAATAGGGTTTTTAGATCTGCTGTTTCTCATTTCTAAATATTTGGGGATTTGAAAGTTCAGCCTCAAGCACACATTCATCTGTGGCAGTTCGGTTGTCACTTGCAATACTAATCAAAAGATGATGACAGAATCTGCCCAGAAGGTTCAATCCTTCCAGGGTCATTCTGTCCGTAGTGACCACTTTGCACAGTAACCGCATCACTTCCATCTGGCTTCCATCACCAGAAACATTTTCTGCCTATAAAAGCTTTCATATAAATATATACAAAGCAATCATCTACTAACTGTAAGATTTCTCTGGTCTAGTGCTTTTAAGATTTTGGGGKGTTTTTTTACTGAAAGTTTGTTTATACATCACGGTTTATTAGTATTACCATGTTTTCTACTGTTAACTAACAAAAGAACACAATTCTAGCAATTTTACACCCATGCTGCATTTGGTGTGTTTCTGTAGGTGAAGGTACAAATCCAATAGGTAGAAGATGAGATGGATGAAAATCTTAACACATATTCATAAGAATAGACTGATTCCTCACTAAATGTATTTCAGTTGCATTCATTCAATATGAAAGTAAATGTCTACTGTCAGAAATGTCTGTAGAAATACTGTGTTTTATAAAAATACTTACATATTCAAAATTCTTGAATATGTAAGTACAACTATTCCTAGAAAYTTTAATCCTCCAACAGAATTTCCAGGAGAAACAGAATTCTAACTAATATCCAGTCAAAACAGCTCGTGTTTGACTTGCAGTAGTAACGACTAGCAATAATCTGTTCCCAAGCAATCACAGACAACAAATTATTATTAAAATAATCAAATAACTGCCAAACTACTTCAACAGTGTACAGTCATACTAGATCACAGATGATTTTGAGACAGAAAGTTGTCAAATGAAATGAGTCATTTCATGAAATTAACCCAGCTCTGCCTTGTGTGTTACATAGCACTAGAGCAGAGTCCAAAGTATAAAATCTGGAGGGGCTAGTTTACTTCCAAAAAATGGTGCTTCAATAGTAGCTCTTTCTTGCATAGGATGATTTTTGTTTTCCTTTCATAGTACCTCAAGTGTGTTTCAGTATTCTTTTAACCCGAATTATATTGCAATTATTTCAACCCTTCTAGCTGACAGCTGACTTGATCTCGAACGTGTTCACCTCCATTGGCTCAGTAACGCTGGCCTTGCTGTCGATGCTCTTCTTGGCAGTGGTRGTTTCAGTCATCGCTGCCAATAAACGGGCGACTCAAGGCACCTACAGCCCCAGCCGGCAGGAGAAGGAGGGATCCCGCGTGGAGATGTGGAACATGGTGCAGCCTCCGCCCATGGAGAGACTGATTTAGGAGGCAGCATTCCTGCAGCCTGGAAGATGGCCGAAGCAGGACATTGTACATATGTTAGATATGTTCATTTTGATTCAGATACCAGGAATATTCATTTGAAGATTGCAATGACTTTGGACTTTCAATATTATTTTCTTGAGTTGAGTAACATTTGAATTATCTTAGTATTTAAGTGAACCAATGCCAATTCTCACTGGTTTGGACCAATGTGTTCAAGGACAATTTTACTTGCACTGGAAATTTCAGCCTTGGTGACGAGCAGAAGGCATTACGAGCAGTAATAGCTTCTGGGATACACGTTAAGTGCCTCTCTATCAGACACCACATGAATAACAGCTTCTCATTTGTGTTTTACTTGGACTGTGTAGCAATCGCTGCTGCAGACAATGCAGATAAATCAAATAAGCCTGTACAATAAAGACAATTTAATTTTGTTACAAGAGTTTAGCAAGAGCTGTSTCTCAGCATATCTACTTTTGTTCTCTGAGCTGGAATTAAAAGGAAATTTTGAAAAAAAATCCTTCACAAAGAAAATAAATGTTTCAAATTTAATGGGTTTTCTTTCCTTCAGCTCTCTCATTTTACCCACTGCTCCACCCTTGCTATTGAAAAGGTCTCCACTTCAGTCAGTACAGGCACATTTCTCCATGGATAAAAGACCATGCTCTAAAATGCCCAGCGGACACAACCAGTGGGCCTCCTGGAAGGTCTGGAATCTCAAGCACCTAGTCTTCTGCCACTTCTTGATTACACTACTGCCTAATGGCCCATTTTAAACCACTATTGCTTTTTATGTTGTAAATACATGTCAGCTGCAAAACCAGCAATCAGACTCATAAATGTGTTTCCCAAAGTCATTGGGAAATACCAGGAGAAAGGAAGAATCCGCATGCAGGGAAATACTGAGGAAGTGTCAGTGCTGTCCTTGGAGTTCAGACTTCTTATGATCAAAGGCAAGTAATTCTTTGTGCCTCARTTTTCCTCTGTTAAAAGAAGGATGATTCTGCTTAACTATCTCATAATCTTCATTATTTTCTAAAAAGGTTGCAATTAGTTTTTCAAAAAGACACAATTGCATATAAGGGAATAAAAGGCAAAATGGAAGAAATCTTGTAATAATATAGACTTTTGAAAATCAGGATGACTTAACAATTATAGCAGAAAAAGATGTGCCCAAAAATACACAGAGATCATGTTTCTTTTTCAATTTTAGAGACAAACTGTAGACAGACACACTAGTTTTCAAATGCTATCAAGAAATAAAAGTATAAGCATTGTTTCCACAGAACAGACACAACACAGTAGCGGAAAGCCGATAATATTCTGCTTTTCCTGCATTTCAAACTATTTGTTCCTCCAGTTGTGTAACATCCCAGCTATACAGGCATCAGGCCTCAGATGGCTATTCAAGGAGTAGCATAATAAAGTACATACACTAAGTATCCAAGAATTGAATGGATCATTTTAATTAATGATCAATTCATAATTCATTTTGATAGAAACCCTTAAGGGACTCCTGAAGATCAGTTTCACTCACATTTATTTCCTTGGTAGATGATTAGGCAGTAACTACAATAATAAGCACATTTTCTTTTCTTTACAGTCCTTACAGATATCTTTCCTAACAAGGCACTAYAATAAATATGAGTGGATGGTAGGCTTCAAACTGAGTTTAAAAAGCAGAATAAATGCACAACAGATTTTATTCCAATTCAATTTACAGCTTTCCTACTGAAGCTTATTATTTTGAATTCAATCGTTATTTTACAGATGCAGTTTAAATGCAGAGAGTTCAAACAGCAACTAAGGAAAGAAGAAAGYTACCAAAATATGACAGTAATATTCAGAGATTCTGGGAAGAGCTCTGTGAACTATGGCACCACATAACAACAGATACAGTAACTTATAATTGAACTCTTAGTTTAGCCTAGTACTTGTCTTATGAAACAATGCCCTGGGTATATGTTAAGCATGATCATTTCTGGAAAGATACCTACATATTTGAGAAAGAAGAATACGATTGAAGGGGTGTGCAGCCCAAGGGAGATACTGCTACACAAATGACATCAAAGAATGATGTATGAGAAGGAGGGACTATAAGTAAGGCACAAGCTGTTTGTACAGATTTTTGCCTATTTCCCCTAAGGCTCACTGAAAACAACACTGAAGACCCCAAAACAAGGTCACTTTCCAGGAAGAGATGGCAAAGTGGGCAAAGATGCACAGTCATTCGTGAGAATAAGAGGACAAGCAAGGAGTAAGTAGACAAAAGAGCTGGAATGATGCAGGCTGGCATAACCTTGTGCAAGAGAACTTTGAAAATGAGGAGAAACTAGACGCAGGAATTAGGAGAAGGAAGTGCAGAAAGGTAAAATAGAAACAAGGAAGATGCTCCTACATAATTGCTTTTTATTCTTGGTTTTCAGGTCCATGATACAATAAACATCGCATGACCTAAAAAGAGAAATTAAATACTTGGAAATTTTAGTGACTAGCAAAGCTGGAGAAAGAAAATCTGAAATGAAGTCATTTTGGGAAAAAAAAAAAAAAGAGAAGTAGAAGGATATAATAAAAATCTAACTTTGAAGTTACCATACTTTGAGCAGGAGGCTGCAATAGATGACCTCAAGAGATCCCTTTCAACCTAAATTATTTTATGCATCTAAGATAAAGATGCAAAGGACAGAAGAGAGAAAGGAGCTGGAAGTCAGTTTGCACAGACAACGAACCTGAAGAAAAGTTCACAGTGAAAGATAAAGCAAGACTAAGGAAGTGTCTGAAAGGTCACTTTGCTCCATTCAGTGATTTGAATTGGAAATGGAAAAAGACTTGTACATCGGTAGGAAAATATTTGACAAGGTGTTGTCAGACCAGGGAATCTACAGGGCTAGGCCAGACAGCCAGGGAAGTGTATGGAGATAGGAAGAGATGGAGAGGATGGAAACCTGAAGGGCAGTAATCAAGACCAGAGAGAGCTATTGAGGAATGCTGCACTGTGCTACTGTCTCATTATTTGTCTCAAAAGCTAAAAATAGATAATTTGCTAATGGCCACTTGCAGCATATCAATTCAAAAAAAAGAAAAGCACAATATGTTCCCAAACCGTGAACATTTCATCTTTCTCTTCAACTCTTTACAGCCTKTTTGTGCAAAGATAGGAAGTGCCCAGCCACAGCACACTGCTGTTCTGTACCAGATCCCTCTAAAGATACTCCAGCATGGCAAGCACTAATGGAAAGAAGTGAAATCCTGCATCTGTTCAACAACAAAGGAACAATTCCAGAGAGATTATTCCAGCTCAAAAGAATTGCAGTGTATCATTTCACTACGTGCCTTCTCCAACTCATCTAAAATCACCTGTTCCCTATTGATATGCACATAGTATGTTAATAGATTAGATGGCATCATCATATTACTATGTTGCTGTGTGCAGCAAAAAATGGGAATTAGAGCAAGTCACAAGCAACCTATATTTTTTGCTTTATGGGATTATTTGATTAGGCATTTACAAAGGAAATTATCCCTAGGCCAGATCTAAATTTGCAGTTTAAAAAGTCAACAAATTCGATGTTTGTAATCAAGTGATCAAGAAGCATTTTCCTTATATAGCTATGAGATGAAAGTGCTTTCTGCTACAGTCCAGGGCTGTCAGCTTCAGCACTGTAATTTGCAGCATCCCCTGACTAGGTCCATGCTGACTGTGCTGTGCTTCTCAAAGGAAGATGTTTTGTCCCAGGTCCTAAGGTGGCGTGAATCAACACAGCTTTGTTAATTTATACAAACTGAGAATCTTATGCTCTATTCCTTAAATTACCAGGGTTTCCAGCACTGTGGATGACTATTTCCTACTTGGATTTAGCTCTGGACCGGACAGGCTCATGTGCTTTGTCTGCCCAAGAAAATGGCAGAGCACTAAACATTTTCTTCATCTCCTACAAGTCCCGTTCTCTCTGTGCATGTTGCAATGCAGTCTATGGRCTTCACCATGCGCAGCCCATGATCCATCCAGCATGGTCATGCCTAAGCCAGAGCCTAGCATTTCCAACACCTGCCAAAAGTGCAAGGACACATTCCATTGAATACAAACCACATCTGGGAACGATCTCTTCTTTTTCTAGGTATGCATCAGTCAAAATTACCCTATCGTCGATTCCCAGAGAGGAATCCCAGAGAGGAACAGAGAGACTGTATTAGAGATCATTAGCTATTTATACACAACCATTTAATTTCCTGTTTCCCAGAAATTTAAATAAGTATAACTACATTTACTCTTCAAACAAGCAAGTTACTGAGGAACAATCTAAGCTGGCTCAATGACTTTCTGGCCCAAGACTTTTGGGGTAGTTGATCTCTCTGCTTAAATCAGTGCTTCTCCTTAAGCCTGAACCTGAGAATATCTCAAAAACAAGTCCTTGCTTTGCAAGCATTTTTGCACTTGAACACTGCAGGACTTTGCTCTTCCAAGAAATTAACATGGATAATCACGATCTAACCTTGTGGGTTTTAAACAGAAGCCCAGCTTAGAAAGATTTGCCAGAAAATTCTGATCTATGTTTTATTTAACTGAAGCCCCAAGTCTCCTGCCACTCTTATTGCAGGACAAACATAACATTTGTAATGTCACAGAAAGTCAGGGAATTTTGTCAAAGTTCCTTTTCCCGTTCTATTCGCCTGAGAATTAAATAAAGCTGACACCTCCAAAAGCAATTCAGAGCATCAGGCTGGACAYTGTAAGTCAATAAGTTGAACAGCAAGTGGCTGACAACACTGAAATTTTGCTTACTGCAAAACGTCACAGTTGAGTGAATGGATGGGGCTTTCATGCCCCAATGAAGCATGTACAGGCTTCAAACTACTGGCATGTGTCAAGATGCTGCAAAATCTAATATTTATAAAAGATACATCTGGTGTGCATTTATTTGGAGCAGAGTAAGGTCTTGTTTAAATTGAATTTGATGTGGAGAACCGGAGATACCGTGTGCCTCACACGGAAAGCATGTTTCAACCTAAACTCCATCTATAATGCATGCCACAAGGTGTGAAGACCTCTTGCACATCCAAAAGTCAGAGCATAAATTTTGAATCAAGGCACAGGTGGGAGTCCGGAAGGCCAGAGTGAGAGTTCTCATTTCAGTTTTAGGTTCCCTTCAAATGATATTATGGAATAAAAATATATTGGAGATTTTGTATTGTAACCAATTTGCTTGGGTTATATATTGACTGGCTTTCACAGAAGTTGCTTTTCCCTTCTTTTTTAAACTGTAATTTTTCTTTCCCCGAAGCTGTTGGCAAAGCAATTACATTTACCAGTAACTCATCTACCATTGTCAAACAGCAGCAAGATTGACACAGCCAAACCATGCCTTTCAATCATCTTTTTTGATCAGAGAAAAGCTACATAGGCCTTCATCTGTTTTTATGCTCTTCATAGCACTGTGCAAAGTATGACATTTTCTTAGCTCAGTATTGTGCCTGACCTTTCAGATTTCACCTGTAGTTTCAGCAAAAGTGCAATTTTCATTGGCATGTATTGCAATAAATAGTGATGACAAAAGTGTGTGTTTCCAATTTAAATCCACTTAGTTTCATTTAGCACCTGTGCTAAACTTTGCTTTGCAGAAGAAATTCAAAAACAGTGACAGCAACCAAGGCATTTGAAGAGTGAGAGCAACCCTAAAGGGCTAATTTTGTATCACAATCTTAATTATATGTGACTATTCAGGCTACAAACCTTTTCTCACATGTAGGAATAGTTATTTGCACTGCAGCATGTTTGCAATGTGTAAGTAGTCACTGTGGAGGGCAACCTTAGGTTAAATAGCTACTTTCTGTCCCACAAAAAAACTTAATGCCTTCCATACAAGTAGCACAACATACTAACAGAATTYCAGGTGTTGCACCTAAGTTTCTGCACGATCTTCAGCCAGATTAGAMAAGCATAAGCCTGCAGGGAAGATGTGTGGGGTGTTTTCACATATTTCTGTGCAAGGGTGAAACAGCTTGCACAATTAAATGCAACTATAGCTGCTCCTAATCATCTCCTCGATTTTAAGAGGAAAACTAAGAGAAAATCTGTGTGAATCCAGTGGTGACAGGCCATCCTGTCTGGATACAAGCCAACTCTGGAGCAGCTAGGATCTCACTTGCTACCTGCAGTAAATAGGACGAGCTTCTGCTTCTCAAGCTGCCTCGGTGCTCATGTTGGAATGATGTTTCCAGACCTAGACCCCATGACCAGGGGGTCCTCCAGAGGCTYGGACAAAGCAGCACCAAGGTATCAACATGCATCAGCTTTTCTGCTTTTCTAGGAGCACACCTGCATTGCTGTTGACCCCAGTTGTTCCAGAGATGCTCTGATTTCATGGGAGACACAATTACATCAAGCGAGGACCGTTGAAAGCAAACCTGCAGGTTGACACTTACCTTCTTAACTCTGTAAGTCCTCAATACCCAGTGGAGGCAGCCAGGTGCCTCAGCATTTCCTTCCAGAGGCATCTGACAGGGATCATAGATAAGACATAGACAATACGTTTACAGTGTCAGCACTGGGTGCCCAGGGAAGGTTCTGTCAAGCCCTTTACAGCATCAAGGAGCGCCACAAGGAAGCACAGATCYGCCTCCAGGTTAGATTGCTCTCTACACTTTGTTTAATCACACATGATAAAACAAGCCTCCCCAAAAGCCCATTTCAAAGCCCAGTTCAAAACTGTGGGCAACAGTGACCATTGGCTAGAAAAAACACATGGCTGAGCCTAAGACCTGCATTTACGAGACTACACYGTGCTCGTCACTCCATCCTAGGATGCATTTTTCTCATGTAGCTGCCCAAGATGTAGCAAGTCTTAGTCAAATTCTCTGACACTGGGGAGAAAAGAAGTGGAAAAAAACCAATTACACAAGTACTGGTCTGTTGACATTTAAAATGAGACAATGATGAGCATAAAAAAATTGATTAAAAAAATCCTGGGCCGGCAACCCAAAGGACCAAAGACAAATCACAATATAGGATGCAACTAATTAGGCTGAAATGCCAACAATGTTCAGGATATCGTTCAAAGTACCCACAGTGTCAGGCTGCCACCGTGACCCCTGGTTCGAATATGCCAAGGGGAAATGTAGAAAAGGACTGAATCAGATAAGTTAAATACAAATATTTTAAAATGACATTTTAATTTCTGCCTCGCCATTCTAACATTTCCGAAATCGTTAAATAAGCATGTCGCCTATTCTCAGAGCAGGCCAAATGTCAGATGTTTGTATGTATTATTCAGTTGAACATTTTAAGTACATAATCCTTCTTATTGCTAAACAGGTGGCATTATATTATTTTCTTAAAAGGAACAGTGACTAGAAAATTGCCAATTCTATAAAATAAACTACTGAACCTGGAGCCAGTGACAGCACAGAATCAAATAAAGTTTACAGAGAGGACAGCAGAGCAGTTAGCCACAGTTCTATGCTGTGATCTCTAGCTTTTAAGATCTGTTTCAAAGCATTTGGATTGCGAGTCTCAGAAGGTCATTACAACAAGCTAAATTAAGTGATCAGTGCTGAGCTGCTCTCTACAAAACCATACCTAAGCTAAGGGGGGCATCTATTTGGCCTTCAAAGCTCTACCTGGCAGTATACATCTTTATGCATATATCTTTATTATGCCTTGTCCATAAGTCTACTTTCTTATAAGTAGTTAGTTCTACTTTGTGGGACTTAATTAAAAACAGATAATGGAGCTGAAAGGAAATGGCTCGCAACCGAGTTTAAATTAAACCAAGTTTAAATTGTYGTATTCCAAATTTTACCTTTGTTTTTTGGTGTTGCTTGTTGCAGACTTGTTCTGTTCCTAATACTTCACTGGCCATTATGTGAGGGAAGAAGGAGGCCTGATGAAGAAAATCAGAGCAGTAAAATGCTGCCAGAAACCTGGCCCTTCCACTTTCAGGAGAAACGTGAAATAGCCAGCAACAAAAAGAAATGTTAAATGGCCCATAGCATATTCCACATGTAGGTCCCAAACTTTGCCTTTAGATCTAGTACTTGTTTATGTTTCATGCAGAATTTGTAACAGGATTGACAACCTCTGGGGTTGTAAAGCTTAAGAAAGGAGCTGCTAGCACTTTTTCTGACTGATGAAAAACTGCACACTGATTCTACTTCACTTTATCTGAATAACAGCAAACCACATCATAACTTGAGGCATTGCTTAGGTTTTTGTTGTTGTTATCACTTGTCACATCAAATAAAAATCCGAAGCCATGGTTTTGGTGAGGTTACTTTTTCTCTTGTGAACATGAGGTTATCACACAGTGAGATCAGGGGAGAAAACGAAGCCCTGTGTTTATCATTCAGGTATGAGTGCAGCTTTTACTGCATAAAAATACTGTGCAAAACCCATATTCTCACCTGCTTTTGAAACACAAATAATACGGGAGCCACTAATGAATGGAGACTTTTATGACTTCTCCTGAACCAGTCCCAAATATGACAGTACTTTGAGCTGGATTTTTCCCCCATATCTCAGTAACTCACCAGCTTTGATACTTCCAGGTATACTGTATGACTTTTAAACCACAATCTTTTGAAATAATTCATCTGGTATAGTTTTTATTGACAGGAAYAGAGTCCTACTATACCATCTGTTTAAACTTTGCCAATTTATTTTAGACTAACTTGTCTTACTACCTTTCTTTCTTGATCCTTTCCCACATTTAGGATTTGAAAGAACTTACCGAACTGAAGCAGCCTTAGAAAGCAAGCTGCAATTGCCTTCTCAGCACATGGAGGTAAAAAACTAAAGAACATGGGCAAACTGGTATAAGACACCCAAGTGGTCTGAATTTAGAAGACCAAGTAAAGCCCAGATTAAACTGAATAGCCAATTACTGTAAAAACAATAATACTAATCCTAACTGTGAAGTGGTTATACATTGTGTAGGTAACAATGGAACCTAAGCCATCGCTGCTACCCTATC
Source organism: Nothoprocta perdicaria (assembly GCF_003342845.1). Taxonomy (NCBI): domain Eukaryota; kingdom Metazoa; phylum Chordata; class Aves; order Tinamiformes; family Tinamidae; genus Nothoprocta; species Nothoprocta perdicaria. Next base: position 2,741,176 of record NW_020455577.1, read on the forward strand.
CATTATCTGTCATCCTGTGATGTGCTCACCAGTCTGACCAAGCAAAGGACGAACCCGTAGMTGAGGCCACTCCTGGTCTCCACCAACGCCAAGAGCTGATTCCTGCTCAGCCTCTGCTCTCGAGTGAGGTCGGCAGCTCCCCAATGTCCTTGGTGCMGCTGGGGACGTGAGCAAGTTCCACTGGAATAGCTGAACTTCTGTACTACATAAACACCAATTCAAATTTGAATATTCTTTATACTTMAGAAGTTAAAATGATCATTTTCTGGCTAAAAGCTTCCGATGTCGTACAGCACTGTCATATTATTTTAAGCTACAGGCCTGATACATATGAAAAAGGCAAACCAGACGAATCCATAAAACAGGAGTTCTACCACCAGAAGAACTTTGATATTAAGTTTTATTTTATAATACAGTATTGGGCACTTTATGGTAACGTGAGGTTCACCAAAAACCTTCACTGACACCACAACTTGGAAGGAGAAAACAAAACAAAAAAAAGGCAAAAAAAACCCAAAGCAAACAAAACCCACAGCTCATTTCTACACATACATAGCACTCTACTGATAGTAGTCTAAGATCTGAATTATCTCGAGATGACTTCAAACACTAGTCCAGAGGGTGCAAAACATGGATTAAATGCTGGAATTTGATTCTGTTTTTCTTTAAATGTCAGTGACTCACTAAACTTTATATAGGACGTTAATTTTTTTTATCTCCAAATTTATTATGAGCAATAAAAACTCAAAATGTGCTGTATTTTATGCCTTTCTTATTAGTATTAAAGGACTCACTATTGGCTGTCAACAAAAAGAATTAATAAAGACAATTTTCAAAGGTCATTAATAAGAAGTTACGGAAAATTTTATAGATTTGGAGAAACTCAAATTAACTTTGCTTGATGCTGAGGCATTTTGCATAAACTCCAACAGAGTAACAAAATACAAACCAAACTGTCAGTTTGCTCTACATACATCCTTCTCTTCCTCCTCTACAACCATGAAGAACAGATACGATGTGATTGCTTGCAAGTTGCACCAAGACTAGCTGTTCCACAGTGCTTTATTGCTCCTTCAAGTAATTCAATTTAATTTAAAGTAGTTCTCAAGGGAAAAACTAAAGATTAAAACAAAATGTACATCAATATACAAAGAAATTAATTTACAAAGAAAAAAAGAATACTGACAACATCAGTTGACCTTTTAACTAATGACTTAAAATAATTAGGAATGTCACGAACTAAATTCTTAAAATATACAGTCGCCACTAGGAACTGTTACCTCATTGGTGATACTGAAAAGAAATGCTTAATTCAGATTTGTTTTTAAAGCAATGATGCACTAAATACAACAAATCCTAATATTTAACTTATACATCAATTCAAGTGGGATATAGTTTTTATTATGAATTTTAACTACTTGTTTTGGCTTCGAGTTTAGGCCACACCATTTTAGTAGAACGTGACAACCATAATCATTTCTAATCATTGGACATATACATTTGCCTCATTAGAATATATTGTTCACTTTTTTATCATACAAGCATATTTCAATGCTACATGTAATTTTACACATCTCTGAAAAATACCATGTCAAGGACTTCCTTGAAAAACAGACGCACACATTGGTAACTACTAAATTACTTTGAAACAAAGAGAAATATTGCACAAAATTCACTGTAGATTGGAAAGTCAACACATTCCCCACCCTCCCACCCGAATTGCTCCCTTACTTTTAGGAGAAAGAAAAGGTCAATTCACACAGACAGACGTCGACTTACTTGAATTCAACTTATTTTTCAGCTGCTAATACTGCTACTGGACTTTAACGATAAACGTTGCTAGGACTGACCTAGGCAATAGGCCCGCGGGGGTGTTTTGCAGAGTACCCGTCGCAGCAGCAAACATTGGGGTTCCTCTCAACTGTGCAGCCTGCTCTGTGCTCCGGTCCAGCAGAAAACAGCGACAGCCCCGTCACCTACGTGCATGGGGACGGCCCTCGAGACCGAGCCGCCTGGGGCCTCCTCAGGCAACTCTGCCGAGGACGTGAGCAGCTTCCTGGAAAGACCCATCAGGTACTTTGGACTGGTCACCAACTGATGTTGGAAAACAGGCAGGGCAGGGGAGGTTTTATAAGCTAAAAAGGCACTATCTTTTCATTCCTTTGTTGTCAGCCACCCTGAAGGTCATGGATCCCAGACTTATTGGGGTTTGTGCCCTTGGGATGAAGGCAAGGGCACAGTCTAATCAACCTACATCCCACAAACGATACCTGACAAAGGTAAAAACACCTGAGAGCAGCAAGGAGGAGGTTCCTGGAGACGACACAAGTCACACCTCCATCCYGACTGTCTTTGCTGGTGCATTTCTACATTCATCCTCCAAAGATTTACACAGACACCTTGAGAACTGACAGCCTGCCTGCTCTGAGCTTCGCCGTGAAGAACCTGCCTGCCGCAGACATCATTTTTAATAACACGTTTGTTCAACTTGAAATTCCAGGCAGCAGGGAGAAGGCTAGCTGGTGTCCCACAGCACCCAGGGCAGCCTCTGGCACCAAAACACAACATACCATCTCCCTTAGAAATATAGACCATCCTTGGCATCTCCCTAAAACACCTATTTGGGGCTCCTTTCTGCTGGACAGAGTACCACAAGCAGTATTACACAGAGGGTGCATCTGCAACAGGACCTGGTGCTGGCACTTTGCTTATTGCACAATTTTTTATTTCTTTTGCAATTGATTACATGCATAGAGAAAAGATTTTAGATGCTCACAGCAACTTCATCTGACAGCTGCCTCAATGAAAGATTGTTCTGCAGAACCAAGTATGATTGATTGCAAGTGCAAAAATAGAAGCTGTTTGAAAAACTGGTCTAACTTTTGCCTAGAATTTATGTAGTTTTCAAGGACACAAAGTCGTAACAAGCTCATTCAAAAACTTGAAGACATCTAAAGCAGATTTGTGAGATCTAAAATTTGTGAGATCTAAAATATTTCTCTTAATATGTTAGGTGGGATTTTCAAAAGCACCCAGCACGTCTAAAACTCCCACTGAAGTCTGCGTCAAAATGCCTGAGAGGGGACTCCAGCTAGTGCTGAGAATTTCTGATGACCCCACCCGTAGCCACGCAGCAGCAGAACCACTGAAATGCTAAACAACAAGGAAGGTTTCAGTCACACAGTTAGATAAGAACCTCTACAACTACATTTTTCCTTCAGAACAACTCTATTTTTAGGAGTTACGTGACCCCCAAAGGGAGAGCAAAGCACTGTCCTCCCTCCAGACCCTCTGCATGCATAGAGGGCGTCTGGGGATCACGTTGGTACCCACAGTGGGTCCGTCCCTGAACACCAGACCTGGCTTTCTGCAGAGACAGACGATGGGAAGGCTTCAACTGGGACAATGGATCATCTGTTCCTGCAGTCCCATAGGGGATCTGCTGTAAAGGCAGCATTCCTGTTGCCTACACAGTTAGGTTGGAATCACTACAACTGAGCTGGAATAATAAACAGGACCCTGAACGCTGGATTTGCTCAGTGCTGTCATTGCTCCTGTGGACTCSCAGGCTCTGCTTCACTACCCCACTGGAACAACCCAGGAATCTCTTTCTTCTCCTCTTGTTCTTATTTTTCTCCTCAAACCAGAGGAGCAACATGGTTCGTTTCAAGCAGATATCTATGAGAAATTCACTGGAAGATCTTACATTCAAGTCCTAGTTTGACCTCCTAGGTCAGAAATTTACTCCTAAGAAAGAGATTACAAAGCTTAAGCAAACAACCTGCTATCTCCACTAAAGGGGAAGTTTTTTGAGACCCTGGTTTGTCTGAAAAAAATCTCCCCCACAAAACAGAAGCCTCTGAAGGAGATGACAGAAGCTTTCTCACGGAACAGAATTCAGTTCTCACCAGTAGATGGTGGTGAAATGTTGACGGTTTTCAAAGACATTAGCAGAACTTGCACAAACAAAACCCATGCAGGTATAAAACTCATAAAAAGTACTGGATCTGCACAATATATCTTACTATAGGACCCAACATGGTATTAAAAATATTGTATATGCAGCCAATAGACAGTCTTACACCATCATGAGGACAGAGTAGAACAGTTGAACCGGTAATATCAGTTTGGACTTTCATCTATTTGGTAACTTATTATGCTGTTTAAATAAGGCACAAATATTAGCCTTTTTAGAAGATCACTGATGGTAAGTGGAAAAGATTGTAATATTACAGACATAAAAATGTACCTACTGTTATTCAATATAAGATGGACACATTTTTGAACATACATAAGGTTCAAAACCAAAAAAATATATATTATTAAGACTGTAAACACTATGAGCTGCACAAATAATAGGAGAACATGGCAAAAGCATAATAATTAATATGTTGATGGCAACTGAACTAGAAAATCATTCTAAATTGAATATTATTTTCCATCTTCAAACTTAGCTGCCTACTTCTTTTCAGTCTGCATTTTCATTTAATGAAACAGTGAAATATTATAGCGGTGCATCAATTTTGAAAGATTCTGTTTTCAAACTTTCAATTTTATCTTCCTTACCATAATTATATTAGCAGTCTTTTATATATATATATTTATATATAAGGCTTCCTATTTTCTTTTTTTCCAAAAAGGTGAGAATGGGACAATTTGTGTGACTAGGGGAGATCCTCACCAAACTCCCAGGTAAAGTTCCTCCAGGTGGGCATTTCTGGAGAGCATTCCTTGGCAGCATTCCTGAATCAGGCAGCATTCCTGCACTTGTGCATTTGATAGATCTGGAAGTAACTGTGACCACAATGTCTTTTTTTTTTTTTTTTTTTTTCCTTTTTCTTTTTTTCCCCCCCTTAAGACATTAACACTGTTAGTTATCTTTAATAAATAAGGATAGCAAAATATTATCCTAGATGGAACTGTGGACAGTGACTTTGCATCAGATATAGAGGGAAAGAAATATGATTCTAGAAATTCTAGTCAGMAAAATGCATGAGAATGAGTATGAAATGCTAGAAGGATACAGACCTTTGCACTATGTCTCAAACATTTGGGTATTGGTTAGTACCAGTAAAGGAGAAGGATACTCCTTTCTGAGCCATTAATATCACCTTTCAGAAAGCATTCTTGAGGTTGCCCTGGGGCTTTCTCATCTTAATAGCACCTCAGCCACCCTGTCTGACCTACTTGATAAGGTCGCAGCTCAGATTTTAAATATTTTCATGCTGTTTTTTCTTTTAACAGGCAAAAAATAGCATGTCAAATAACATTTTTATGACGGTAAAGATTCCGGTTTACGTATTGTGTTGGTACCTACGAAAGAAACGTGTAAACCAGCTAAAAAAGAGAGTTCTTTGGATTTTTAAGACACAAAATGTCTAATTTAGGGATACTGAGATTCTGTAGCAACCAGACTTCAGAACAAACAGGAGCGCTCAGCCTCCTAGCAGAGAGATTTCTTAAAGATTTGCACTTGTACAACCTTGGCCCTTTCTTGCACTTCTTTAGAAAGATGAATTCTGGAAGCCCCTCCTCATCCATGGCCAGCACTGGCCCTCCCCACTTCTCCCCAAACCACTTCTTGCAACAGAGCTGAAACTTTTGCCTTCACAAACCCAAGGTCCTACAGCAGTGCGCCGTAAACCTCTTTGGAAGAGCATCAGACATCACTTGTGTGGCAAGATGCATTCACACACTTGGATCAACAGCCTTGCAATAGAGCAGCTGTAGAAAATTTCCTTAGCTAAGAAGAAAATTAATAAACCTAAATGCAGTAACTGATATTAACCTTCATTACGAACTATCTAGACATTCAAGCACAATCTGCTCTAACTCCTGACCTCACTATCTTGCTCACTCAAGCCTATGCTGAGGATAAGAGTAACCATTCAGAACAAATAAATGGAAAGAAAGCAAAAGGGGTTTTGGCATCAGCTAAGAGGAGGAGAACATTCTTCTCTGGCACAGATTTCTTTATACCCTTGTGTCACTTCTGCCAGCTGCATCACAAATACCCTTCAATGCATCATCTAGCAAAGCTTGGTTCACACCTTTCCTAACTCGAGATATTTCACAGGAAGGAAGGTATGGAAAGGTGCATGGGGGAAATAAGAGGGGGAAATAAAAAAGGAAAGAGATGTTCCTTACCATAGCAGGAAATAATGTTTTTAGATTCTAAAYATTCTTTAGGAATGCTGCCTGAAGGAGGATAAAAGCTCATTTGAAATATAACCTACATTAAATCCTATGCAATTTCCTTCACTGAATTTAGAAAGAGAGTTTTGAGTGCTCAGTTTGACAAAAATGAGAGTTGGATACATGCAGTCTCTAGTCGAACTCACTATTTTAGTTTTCTAGTGTTACAGGTAATTTTCAGTTATGACTTTTTAATAATTTAACTAAATATGATTTCTAAATTATACTAATTCAACCTATCATTGAACAGGTAGCTACTAAAAGTCAAAAGATGACTGTTCAGAAGAGGCACAAATCAGTTTTAAAACACTATTATTAAATGATAAAAAATAAAAAGTAATAAAAATCTCTCAATTCCACTTACATTTTCCTTTCTGAAAATTTTTAGACGAMAGAATCTACCTAGGGAAACTGGACAGTATTTCTTTAAAGTGTCTTAGTTGTAAACAGAAGTTAATAAACTTCACATTATAATTCAGCACTTCATGTACTTTACAGAAGAGAAAAGCATGCACTACCTTTCCGAAGTCTGGAAGACAGGGCCACAGTTTTAGTTTGCAGTAAATTCCAAGGTATATTCACAAGAGAATTTTTAATCTAAAAAAGYTTCCTTTTTTTTTCCCTTTGCTGAAGCAAGTTCTTGCTATGGAAAATCATTATTGCTGTTTTGCACATTTGCATTCATCTTCTAAGATACTTAAACCTTTTCTCAAAAGATTAAGGCAATTACTCATTACAAATATTAACATTTGTACAATACAGAGAAAACTAAATAGTTCGGTTCATTTCATGCTCAATAGGATGAACACAGTACCTTCAAGACCTGGTTATCTTTCAGGTGATACCTTTCCTGCTGCTCAGAGGAAGTAAATGCTAGTAAGCACCATACACCGCTGTATTTCTTACTACACAGACTAACTAGTACCTGATTTAAGAGTGCATTCATACACTTAGTTCCATCTGGTGGACTCAACTACAGCTAACAAATGAAGTGGGTAAACAGAGAAGCTGATGTCTCAGTGGCAGAAAATACATACTCAACTGAAGAGAATTATTCTTATAACTGAAGATCTCATTCCTTTTTCTTCTTTTGGTTATCATGTTTATGGAGTTATATGGAGTCCTGAGTAGTCCCCCTTTAACTTCAGATGGGACTTAAGTTTCTCTTGTCATAGTTTTCTTACGTTTTATTTCCACTGCTACTGCTGGATAAATTATCTTTTGAAATATTTAAACCATAATGAAAAGCAGAAGTCAGTTTACATAATGATACCACTTCTTGAAGAAGCCCACCCTCTTCTGAGGTTTCATTTCCTCCTTTCCCATCTTTTTCCCACGGGACCAGAATGGATGGATGTTGAGCAAGACTTGCTGGGAGCTGGGCTTCTGAGGTATTGCTTAGTGTTGCATTCTGCTTTGCATACTTACAGGACGAGTACCCTGCTCGACAGTCTCCTTGAGAAGCAAACCGGGCACTTGATCCTACTGGAGATGGGGTCGTTACACAACCACGAGGGACTTTCATCCTGTCAGTAATAAAGGTTTGGTCACTACTTTCTTCTTCCAGCTTGGAGAGAGATTCTCTATGGCCACTAGAAGAAACCTGCTTCCTTGGTGATGGAGGGAGCTGTTTCCCATGGAGGACACTGTCATCCTGACCGAGATGCCAGTCTGCTTGGTCATTACCGCTGCAGAGSAAGGTGAGGTTGCTCTCACTGGGTGCATTAGACTTGTTCTGAAACAAAAACCACGCGTACACAATTTATGTCACAGAAAGCATCTCTGCACTGGCATTTTTGAAGCAAATATTCTAACAGATCTTTGGTTCATAAATCATGAATCCCTTTTAGGTGAATGTTCACTGCTACAAAACAGCAATCCCAGGAACAACATAAGAACTAGCTCTTTGATACTTCTTTTCTACCTCTTTCATCCTAAGGATCGCCCTTTGGACAAATAAAGCAGCTGTGTCTCAACTGGCTGTTCTGTCTTTGCCTAAGCAGCTTTGAGAGTGAACAAAGACAGTCTGGGGTTTGTACCATAATGTGAACAGGAACTTGACTAACAGTAAAATCTGATGGTATCTCATCTTTGGTTTAGTAACTACATCAACTTTTAATATCCAATCTTATAAATTAAGATTAAATTAATATTAAATTAAGTCAAAGAAAAATAGACATTTTGTTAATATGAGCCCTATGTGGCACTTCTCATATAAAAGTTTTAAGTATTTAAAATGTTAACATGCAGATTTGCTGTTCTAGTGACATCCTTTCTACTACATTAACCCGTTCAACAAAAGCACATATTGAACAGCTGACTTGAGCTAGAACTCAAAAACACTAACATTTTCTGGCTAATACCAAAAAAAAAAAAAAAAAAATGGTGAGAGTTTTAAAGCTGCAGCCAAGAGCAGCATAGTAATCTCCTTATATTATGGATCCTGTGCAATGCTACCCAAGAGGGCTCCTTGAACCTTCCTTAAGCAAGGTCACTTGCAGGGTGTCTTTGGAATATTATTCCAATAGCATTTCAATTGCAAATATAGATGCCATGGACTCCATAGCTTAGTGAAGCTGGAAACATTATTTGACCTTATCAGTACGTCTAGTTTAACAATGCAAGTCGAAAAGGGAAATAAAGAGTTTCTGAAGCGCATAATAAAGACTAAAATCTTAAATTATGAAAATCACAGTTCTAAACTGTGATGACTTATGAAGGAAAAAACAGTCCAAGATGACTTGGTAAGCTGGAAAAAAGGCATAATCAATCTCTTGGCTGCTGAAAATCCATCATGCATCTGTCAACATGAGTGTTTTGTAGCAGGAAGAAGGTATGCTCGTAATTCTACAGAACAGTCTGCAGTTCTTGGGCCACATGTTCAGATCTCACAAGTAGAAAATTGCACTAGAAATAGACTGGGGTTGTTTATCAAACAAAAGCAGAAGACTAACCGTGGTCTTGTAATCAATATCATCCATTGATCTGAAAAAATCCAGGCTCTTTGCTCCTGAGAGCTTTCCTTGATCTGAACTATGTGTGCTCAGGGTGTCCAAAATTTCYCCAAGCAAGTCCATTTCTCCTTGGTTCTGAGGAGGTACTCCAGTTTCTCCAGAATCATCGCTGTCATAGAGATAAGCAGAAGCTTCCTCACTGTCTTCTGATGATAACCTGAGGACAAAAACTTCTCCATTAGATAGGAACCGAAGAACATTTTATTACAGCCACTTGTGAAAATAAATGGAAAAATTCACCCTAAACACTTTGGAAAACAAACCCAAGTTAACCCAACTCTTCCTTTTACTCAGCAATTTTACMTAAAGGTAGACGTGTGATACCTAGGCAGATACAGCTACTATTAGTTGATTTTCCTTTCCTGTCTTCTCTCTCCCCCAACCATTATAACTGTTGAGTTACTCTTAATAGGATTTTCCAAATCTTCCCACCAAAATGTCCTCTTTTTCCTTGTCTACTGGCCACATATTTTATTCTATTTGATCTGATTTACYCCAGCAATTCATATCTGCAAGGAGAATTACTGTTACTGCTTCTTGCCACTTTCTATTTCATTCATTACACCACCCTTACGGCCAACCCCCACCGCTGCAGTCCTTCCCTATTTAAGCCTGTTCAGAAAACTACTACAAAGCTTGTTTCCACAGCTCACTGTTTTGATATCTCCCTTTTCTCTTTGAATTCTTCACTAGTTCCATTTTCTCTACCGCATCGCTCTTATGCAGCTTGTCTTGGCTTTCAAGGTCCTTCACTGCTTATAGCCATTTACTCAGCAAATATCATGTCCTGTCTGCAATCAGGGAATACTGGCAGCCTCAACCTTTCAAGATTTTCCTTTAACTCACACAGAGAAAGATTTGGCATAGAACTCAAAGGGCCACTGCTCTTGAATGGATGTGACTGCCCACAGTATTGATGGCCTCTCTCATACATACATATGTATTTAAAAAGATTTCTTACTTGCTTGTTCTGTCCATTCCATCATCATCTTCATCCAATGCAAAATCATGGTTACTGAGATGCTGGTTAAAACGTGTCTGTGGGATAGGAAATTAAGATTGTGATTTTTATTTTTACTATTTCATCATTATTGATGAATATTTGACCCTTTATTTACTTAAAACATCTGAGCACTTTATGAGGACTACTAGAAACTGATCAAGTCTTTTAAAGGTTTTTATTAGAGGGCTTAAAGTCCTCAAGCATCCCCAATGAAACAGCAAAACTATTTTTCTTAATTGCCTTATTATTTATGCAAAGCTTTGATTAGCACAAACCAACCTGTGGCCATTGGACACATCTACCAGCTACTCTCTCTTGCAAGAGAGAGCACTAGTACAAAGCACTGCGATTTATCATATTCTGAAATATTTTCCAAATTCCAAAGCCAACGTAGTCTACTCAAAATGAAGAAAAATGGATTTTTGGAGAAGCAAACACAAAACAAGTCAGGAGTCGTTTTACACAGCTATGTTTATGCAGAGGTGTTAAACACAAGTGCAGAGTAAATAACATGCCAGCTCTAAACTAAGAGTGCCTTTGTGCAGGATCATTTACTGTAAATCTGCAGGTACCTCACAGCTTGTGTGCACTCATTGCATCCCATGGGGAGCTAGCGCAGAGTAGTGGGTGTGCTGTAAATTCATATACTACCATTCCGAGCAGTCACTAGCCTGTTTTAATCATGCTCTTATTCAGCACTCAGAAGCAGGCTGGGATTTTTACCRTCCTTGAAAAAAGGTCTCTATTTCAAACAGAATGTTTAAGTCAGACATTTTAGCTCCTTCCACTTCACAAGACTGCCTTAGATTTTGTGTATTTCTAATCCTTGCTCTGTATTTAAAACACAAACTTTAACTACACACACAATCAATCTGCAGAAGAGAGTTTGAACCTTGGAGAACTGGCCATAATTTAAAGACATATGGATGAAATTTGTGCAAAGAAAAAAAACGGTGTTAGTTAACTTTAAAGAAAATCATACGCTAGTAAAAAAGAAGTCCTACTGCCCCATATCTCATTATGTAGTTCAGCAAATGCCTAAGCCTGCAACAAGGCCCTGATGGTGAGGAAATATGGCCTTAATTTCAGACTACAAGGAGCTTGGAAATCTCGTMTTGTGAGGATTTCAATGTCACCTATTACAGATGTTATCAGTGTTTTACATGGACTTGGACACTATCTGCAATTTTTCCCCATTATTGTCAGGACCATCTCCATATACCTTCTTTATAGACTGACAATTTTTTTTCTTGTTCAGCAAGAGAGATTTTAATTAACACAGTAAGTTTTGATAACACTTATTCTGTTGTTCTTTGTGCACTGCTTTAACAACAAGTGAAAACACGTGGCTCAATGTCTAAAAGCAAGTAACAGCTGATAGAAACAACAGAATTAGTATAGCATTAAAAACTAGGAGAGAACCCAGACTAAGCTTCACACTGAAACAAAGGAAAAAGGATGAAACATAAAACACAGGGAATCAAAGGCAAATAAACACATTTTAGAACATACTCTCCATTGACTTTTTCTTAGCTCAGAGGAAGTGCAAAAACAGAATTCAGATGTACTACCATGGAAGGAGGATTAATCAAAGAAGTACTGTTCAGTGAACATAAAAATGGAGATATTCCAACTCAATCAAGTAAAACTTTTTGAAATAAGTCATCATAACATATGATTTATGTGACTGTTATCAATCACATCGAAGTAATATCTGATTCTCGGTCCAAACCATGCTAAGTAGAAGCTTTTTAGCTATTCCTTTCATTGTCTTCTGTTAAATTTGTTCTGTAAATTCAGATTTCCTTGTAGTTTTGTGAGCTCTTTGTATCATTAGTACAGGAATCAATCACACCATGGCATGCAACTAAAGAGAAGGCAAACCACTGATTTAATGGACATTGTTAGTTATCTTAATTACTGATTACTGCCACAGTTTAAAAGTTGCTGCTTTAAGCATTTATCTTCACTGGGGCAATTAAAATATTTTATTTCCAAAGCACTGAGAACTCATTGCCTCCTCGAGGAAATGCTGACTGACACATGACACACATGGCATTCATTTAAATTAAAGCCCTAGCCCTGCAATAGACTCTCGGACAGCACAACTCTGCACTTCTGCCTCATTTGCTTAGAGCTGGCACCAGGCTTAGGTGCTGCCACCAGAAATATTCCTACTGATAGAAAGGCAAGATTTTGAGGGAGAGAAGGTTCTCTAAAAACAAAACTACAGACACTTGTTTATCTGCAGATGGATTAATTCTGTCAGCGGAGGAAAATCCCACAAGGTAACACTCACTGGTTTGACAAAAGCTCAAATAGGGTTTCAAAGAGCATAGATGTCAAGTTTGCTTTTTTTTTAAAAAAAAAAAGTTGCATCTTTGAGTATTAGAAACGGAGTAAAACTGATGAGAATTGGCAAACACCACAGGCATAACAGCTACCCGTATCTTTGCTCCTTTGAGCATTTACTGACAGCACTATGTAAAAGTGCATTAGTGAAAACAGGAATAACATCATATGAAGGAGTGTAACAAAACATATGCCTGTAAACATCAAAATAGCATCTCTTCTAGGCCCCGATGGTCAGATTCTCTCTTTGTAAAAGTAACTTTAAATGTTTAGGGCTATAAAATCATAAAGGAAGATTTTCAAGAACTAAACTAAATAAAACAGGATTTACATATGAAGAAAGGAAGGGAAAGGGGAGGGAAAGAAAAATATCTAGCTGTAAATAACAACATTCTCTGGAGTTTACAGCTCTGCGAGCCGGCCACTGAGACAACAAGCAACACATGGTTTTGAATAGATGACTTTCCTCTAGGAGCCGTAATAAAAATAACTGCAAGGGAGAGGTTATGTCCAGACTGCTTTACCAAAAAGAAAGAAAAAAAAAGAAAAAGAACGAAACTCTTAATAAATTCCAAAAGGAGAACCGTAAATCTTTTTCAGTGCTCCACTAGGCGAAGTGACATAGTACRTGCACCTGCAAATGCTGTCAAAGTCATTTAAGAAGTCCTTCCATTACTGACGTACCCTGCTGTTTGCAGTTATTTAAGCTTTTAATTTCTGTCTTTTCTGCATTTTGAAGTGTGTAACCTTTTTTATGCCATTTTATGAAAAAAGGACAGGACAGACTTCTGTTTCCTTCCTGATCAGCATTCTAATAACAACCAGACCATTTCAATTTATTACCCCAAGAAGTGATATTGTAACGCTCCTTTCTTGCTGCACCAGAACTTTATAAAGTCTTAACAGACTGCTGTCATGCCTGCTTCTATAAAACGAAGCAGCAAGGTTCTTAAAAATACTTAATTGCTCTGCTTCTTCCATCCAGTTTTGCTTATATAACAAAAATCTAGTATTTCCCACGGCTGCTTTACCTAAACATAATGCATAAACAACTGCAGTTATTGCTGCTCACATCAAAGCCTGCAAACACAGAGGACAACAGTAGACATAGAGTAGAACCAATAAAATAAGAATAGTTAACAGCCCTCTTTTGCCTGTTAGTAACCTAGTAAATGTACCTCTCTGGCATAAAAATCTTAAAAATGTAGACCAAACTACAGAAACAATGCTAAAGGATCTAAGTGTACGATAGTTCCCTTCTTGATTAGGCATGAAAGTCCGTCTTGGAAATGTCAGCTTTTTCTTTAAAACCAGACCTTTCAGAAGCCTAACTTTCTGGAATGAGTGCTTACTGATCAGTACCAAGGCAGGAAGTTTAATAAGGCAGCTGCCATGAATTGTCCTTGAAGTGAGAAACAAATAATCTTTTGATAAACGGCAGCACATATATAATTTCAGATTTACCAGRTACTCAATACATCAACACATGTAGAGTTTTAATAAAGGAAAAATATCTAGTATGGTTTAAATCTATGACGTACTGTTTCCTCTTTCTTAGTGTTTCAAGATTACTCATTTGGTAAGAGAAAGCAAAAGAAAGAAAAGCCCACGGTTATTTATGCTTCAGTATTTTATTTTACCTATCCTCCACCAAAAACAGAGGCCACAGACATAATTATGGCTTCATGTCCAGCCAGGAGGTAAAACATCTCTCGAAGTCACTAGTAAAACACAACCCATTGCTTCCAATGTTCAACAACATTGATTTGTTAATCAAAATGAAAGGGAAGCAGAGATCCGATGGCAGAAAGTCGTACATTCCCGTGAGGCTGGAGAGCCTGCAAGGATGGAAAATGCTCCCAAGACTGCTCAAAGCCACAGTCACTTAGAAACCGGTAGAGAGAGTACAGGGACGGTTCTCTGAAATGGCAAGGAATCTGCAATGCAATAGGTATTTTCATTGTTTAGCTTCTGTGAAGTCAATGGAAACAGAGAAGTTTCAGTGTTGAGATAAGATGGACAGGTCTGTTAGACACTCGGGCAAGGAGAGCACACTATAATTACTTATGTTCAGAATTATTTTGGTGAAAAACTAAAATCTATCTAAGCTTCTTAGATTTTATGTATGCTGTCCTTCTTAACAAGGATAACATTTGAGGATTTTTAATACCTTTATTTTATTTTTCAAGGATTAACCATGCTTTTGCTCATAAATAATTGTGGGTTTTTTCCCCTTCAAAATAGCAGGTGAAGTTTCATTTTCCCCGCAGCAACACAAAGTACTTTTTCAGGAAGTCCACACCGCAGGCCCCATGCTGCTCACAGTTGGGCATCTCCTCAAAACAGCCGAATCTCCCTCTCTCCCCGCATCGCACAGCGACCAGGCGCTATTCCTAGCGACAAGGTCCCTTTCCAGGTGCCACACGGTGGCACCAGGCCAGGGGCCATCCTCACCCATCTGAGGGCCGCCTGACTGCACGTTCAGTGGGAACGAGCAACGCGGCGGGCGTTTCAAACAGGGCTCCTGACATTCCCACTGCCCTCTGAAACATGGAAAGGCAGAAGCTATTTGGCAAGCAACTTGCTCTGTGTGTGAGTCTGGTTCATGGAATTTCCAGTTATAAAAACTAACAATGAAAAATATAAATTATTTTTCCTTTTTGATGGTTATTAGTGCCCTAGTGTCTTTACTAAGTAAAACAAACATTGCTGGTTAAATCAGTTTTTCAGTTAAAAAGTAAAGCTGTCATGTGCTATTGTCACACCTAGAAGTACTGTTTGTAAATCACACGACCCTTTTCAAAGGAAAGGCTTCCAAAAAAGCCAAATATGTTAAGCAAATAATTCAAGTGACCAATAAAATATATGATGAGGATGTTATCCCCAGATAACACAACCATCATAGATGCTCAAACTTCAAGATTTAAGGGAAAATACTATAAGAGAACAGATAGAACTGTGCCGCACTGAACTCTGTACATCAAAATAACAGACTTTGGGGACCAGGGGAACTGAGGGAAGCCCTGCCTGAATTGTCATGAAAACCAATCCACTAAACAGAACTACAAACAAAAAAGACTGCATTTAGGAATGGAAACATTGATGCCAAGGATATTTCCACCCAAGGCTCCCAAACAGAAAAGTCAGTTAGCAAAGATGAATCCTTCTTGCTTGACATCAGAGGTTCTTTGTCCAGGTGGAGAATGTCTTTCTGTACAAGGCACAGGGGAGCACGGATGTTGGGCTCTGAGATTCGGATACACTTCACTAATTTCRGAGAGTTAACTTGGGTGTCTAAATTAGAATCTCTAGAGAGCAGAGAGCATGGAATAGGTACCAGCAAAAGGTAATCTGGGTTTTAGGTAGGCTGAAACGTGCTTTCGTCATGCCTTTCTCCTAGAAAAAGCCTAGGGTAACACTACTGCTAACTTTAGCATTTCAGTAAGGTGTCTAAAATTAGATGGGTTGAATCTAARGTTTCACATTGGGAGAAGCTGAGATCCCTGCTGGAGAGATTTTTCCTTTTTCTTCGTTCTCTCTCCTTTGGCCCCAGTCAAACTTTATTCTTCTTTAATTGAACTTCTTTATTCTTTTGTTTTTAAGCTTCAGGACTRGAGAGGGAAAGAAAAGGTTCGTGAACAGGCAGCACCAGAGCTGCAGCTTGTATAATAAGCTTGTATTTTCCAAACTTTTAGAGCAGGAGGCAAAAGCAGCACGGAAGGGAGGTCAGCTCCTCGAGTGACAGCTCTTCCAGCTCCCGCGAGGTGCAGCCAACACCGTCCTGCTTGTCGGGCCTCAGAATCACAGAATATTCAAGGTTGGAAGGGACCTCTAGAGATCATCYAGTCCAACCTTCCCACTCAGCAACCCAGGGACACACAGCAAATGAAACAGAGGGTGCTGCTGTAACAGCAAGATGCCACTAAAGCCTCTTGATGAGGAACTTGGCACAGTTGCTTCAATTCATAATCAACAAAAAGCTGCTTCTAGATCTGAAGATACTTCCTGAAAAAAACATTTCTCTTTCAGATCCGTTTARTAATAAAGAAAACTTTGTATACGTAATAGAATGGCTTGTTTGGTTTTATGAGGAAGGCCCTGAGAAAGGTTGCCTGTCTATCTGTTAGTTCCAGATTAAAAGGGGTTATATAATACCTGAAACAGGCATCTGCCACGTTTTTCCTTTATCTAGAAGGTGTCTCAACTGGATAAACCAGAAGATGTGCAGGTTATTTTGCTCTGAAAAGCAAAATCTTCCAAGAAATGACACCAAAAACATCTCCCATCATTTCCTGACCATTTTTTGTGGTATTTTTCCACTCTTTTTGAGACCTTTGGAAGACCAGTGATGAGGGGAGTAGGCAGTTCTTCAACGCTGCTCACTGTTCCCTGGAGCAGGAGGGACTTGCAGAAGGGACCACACCAGGGACAAGCTGAAAACATGGTGAAAAAGGATCCGGAGTCAAGAGAAAACACTGGTAAAAAGGCTGAAATAAAACATAAAAGCTTTACAAGCAACCACTGATGGTACTCGGAGATGTTGTCTGCCTGCASCAAGGGGGTAACTATCCTTTCCCCGACAGTGTCGATTCCCAAAAACAAAAACGCACACGATACATAAAATCCAAATAGTATTTTAGTTAATAAAGATGCAATGAGGGACCTGTGGCTTTCTGCGAGCTCTGCCGTGCGGGGCCTTTGTGGCGAGCAGGGCGGGCRCGGGCTCAGCGCCGCGAGAGGGCACTCGCGTAATCCGCAACGCCCGTTCTGGCTGCCCGGATCCCTCACGTTTAATTAAAAGGAAAAATGACTGTTTTGTAGGATGAAGAGATCTCACTTGACACATCGAGACAAAAGATCTTTCTCCAAATTAAAGTAGCTAACGACCTCGACAATATTTTCAAATTATACCACATTAAGCAAACATTTCCTGTAAAATACAGTTTTGAAGTAAGCTTCAGTTAATTACTAAATTTTCTTTAGCTGAATCTGAAASACACAACTTACACAAGGAATATTTAAGAACTATAAATAAAAAGCTATCTTTACTGTTTACAGCATCTGACAATTTGTAATATTATTACAAAAATCTCCATCGGCACAGCCAGTATTTTCTGGGGACGCCTGGCATGGATGTGGTGCCAAACACATWATCCAAATTCAAATACACATAAAGGCCCTTCCCCAGAGCTTCCTTTCTATATTTTTTTGAGCCATTCCCTTATACAGAATATGCATATTCACCACAGCAGGGTCACAATCATCCTCTAACCTTTTCTCTTCTTTTCATGTTTCTGGGGGGAAAAACCATCTTCCCAACAGCTCACTCTCATCACCTTTTCCAGGTTAGGAGGCTAATCAGTTACTGGAGGCCTTTGTAACTGATGATTATGTCATTTATTTTACTGGCCATTGTAGGGGTATTGATAAATGGGGCACTGCTGAAGGTAAGGTTATTCTGAACACATCTCCCTGCCTGACACTTGTTATCTTTGTTGAACAGATGCCAAGTGCAGCCACTGCAAGTTGAATTACACGCTCTCTCCTTATTGGGAGATACGGCAATAAATCTCTAAAAGCTACCTTTGTGATATACTTTTACAAGAGGGGGGAATAAAGTAGTAATTGTCTCCGGTTCAGGAATACTAAGAAAAAAAGTTTGGACAAATTAAGCCTGCATTTCCCTTACGTAAAAGGGCATCTCTATCAGCAAGCATTTTGCAAACATTTTAAGACAGAGTATTTAAATCCTGCAAAGTCACGGGCCACAGGTCACTTGGCTATCTCTATATAGGAGTATTGAAGTCGTGCTGAAATACATGGAGTCCTGGTAAAGGCAAATGCCTCCGTTTCCATTGTGGCTGCAAGTTAAGGCATGCCTAAAGGTACAGATATTACACACATTTCCTTAGAGACACGGATTCACTGCTAGCTTATTAATTATAAAATGAACTTGTGGCTGTTACTCGGTACTCTGCAAAGGATATTTCATTAGCCACTAGATGCATTAGGACTATTTAAATCCTGAAATGCTATTTTTAATAAGCCACACTRTCACCTGGCAGGAAATTTACAGAGATCAAATAATGACACCTCAAATAGGCATTTCTGACATTCTATCTATGCTTTTAATAAAGATGCTCTTTTTCAATATATTTAAACAATTTTGCAGAGATCTCATTGCATTTAGGCCCATGTCTGCCCAGAAATCTGCTTCATCTGTCTGTACATAATGAAAAAGAATTAAAATAGATTATGCAAAACTGAGCATCCAGTTTAACAGATATATTATCAAATCTCCTCAATAGCTAAGTTAAAATAACTCAGTAATAGGTGGCAAAATGCTACAAAGAGAACTGAAGTACTCATGCTTACGTGGGTTTTCATTTTAATAATTATAGCTGGAAATTTCTTATATATAGTATTCATCTAATCCATGTAGRAGATAAAACATATCAGAGACATATTAGATCTAGGCATGAAACAGTTAACAGCAGTGCCCATGCCAAGGTTTTAATAAGGCTTAACAATAAAAAGCTTCAATCCACCACTTTCACTAGATTTTGTTGTTGTGGTTTTCCCTTGCTTAGGGCAATCCATCTGTTAATGTTGACTTGCAATATAGTTAAGCTCGCACACRTATAAAAAGCCTAGAAGAGCTAACCTAAGCAAGAGGAAGCTGAAAGGCACATTACAGAGGGAGGACAATTCATCTTAGGCAAAGATTAGGGTTTTGTGCGTCTGTGTGCGCGCATGCACACACGCATGTACGAGTGCAAGCAGGTTTTCTTTATTTAGGAAGGAAACTATAGGAGAGCAAGCTGTTCACTGCAGTTTGCAATAACACGTTTAATTATTTATCCTCCGATTAGGTTTTGACAGCTATTTTGCATGTTGCAATTTGTTTTGATTTACTGCTAATTTTTTTTTAATTTTTTTTTTTAAAGTCTATTGCAGGTCTAGCAAAAAATATACTAAAACCACTACGACAGCAGCGATAAAGCTTGGTAAATATTCATTGTTAAAAGCGGCTCTGCACTGTGACCAGTGCTGGTATTCTCCCTGGGCCAAACTGGCCTTGTTTTCAATAAAACTAGAGAAGGATCCTTTCCCTTGAGCCCTGTTAGGCTGAGGCTGCAGTTGGAACTGTCATCTCCACACAAAAGCGGAGGGGTTGGGCTTTACAAACGCAGAGCCTAATTGGGAGATCTTCATGGCTGTACCCTTGACATTTATTAAAGCCTCATCAACAAAACAGGAAATAACCGTACTAATTAGCAGACCCGCATACAAACTACTGTTTGCTGGGGTAAAAAGCAGATCCGCTTTCTATAGGAAAAAGGACTCCACACCCCTTTCCCCCCCAAATATTGTTATGAACCAATCATTACAACGCTGTTTGGAATGAGTGAAAGAACTTCTCTATGATACGCAATGATTCACATGGAAAAACATTTTGTAATATTTCAGGTAACTATTAGTTGGTGTTTTTATATTCAATTCTTTTGAAGCAGTGAAGAAGGAAAAGCTCAATGCCTGCATCTAACATGAAGCAAAATTTAACACCAAATTCCATATAGATTCGTTATTTAATATATTTAGYATGGAAGGAGAAGGAATAAAGCACAGAATTACACCTTTTATGGAAGTATGAASACCATTATCTTTTGGTTTTGTTTGATTAGGTTTTTTTGAGGTAGTCAAATACCTTAATGTCACAACTGAATAGCAAGTGACGGTTTTAAATATTTATCAACGCACAAGAAGTCCTGTGTAATTGTTACGATGCTACAGCCAGTCACAGGCACTATTTTAGAAAGCTGGGAGAAAGAGTCAWCTTCATGGCAGAGCTACACAAAAAAGCTTAAATCTGACAACACTAACAACACRGGAAATTCACTTATTTTAAGCTATATATATGGTATGAGATTAAACAGTGCTATAATCGCACATTTGCAAGAATACATGTATTAATATAAACACAGACTTTAAAATTGGCACCTCCACCTTGCATTTCTTGCTTATTCAGATATYTAAAGGAAGCGAAACAAGAGCAGCAGAAGCAGAGCATCGGTTTTTAGCAATATTTTGAGGAGGAAGTGGGAGCCACGGGCCTGAGGTAAGTGCCATGGGGCCGGCGCTCCCCGCCAGGAATCCCAATGTGCTCCCTCTGCCCACCGGGCTCAAGCGACCTCCGGAGCAGGGGCTGGGGAGAAGACGCAGGGCCCTGTTCGCAGCAGGGCCAAGCACGGGGCCATCAGTCACACGGCCTTGCTGGTCAACAAGCTCCACGAGTGCACCCAGCCCTATGTAGCTACGTGGATCTATGTATGTGCACGCATGCGTGCCTCTGTGTGTATACAGACACGTAGATATGGATTTTATATGGTGTGGCATGCACTCGTCCTGCCTTCGTTTCAAAAATGAAGACACAGCTGGTAGAAATAAGCATGACGATATGAAAGGACACAGCAGTATGAACATAAAACCATACGAAGTTCAAGTGTTGTGTCAGAACAGAGGCCTACAGAAAAAATATTAAACTGTACTGAGGTAATTTTTTTTTTTTTTTTTGTTTGTGTACCTAGACCCCTACATCAATAGTAAATAAGGTGAAATAGCAGGACTATCAAGTAGTAAATTAGTAAATCACTGCATATTTATTCAATAATGCAGCCCATTAAAATTCACTTACTGTTAAGATACATCTATATTATATATTTGCATTGATGCATAAAACTGCAGCTTCACCTACCCTAATTGTATATGTTGTTTTATAGTGCATTAAAAGCTTTTCAGAGCCTCAAGCTACCAAATAACATTGGTGGAGGAAAAGAATTTGCTATATATTAAAATAACACCGTTCTGTTAGTTATCTCTTTATTTTAGGAGCCTATTCATGTCATTAATGTTAACTCATATTTTGAACTATCTTCTCTCTCAGCTCTCAATGAAGAAAGTTTACTGTACATAGATTCTTCAAACATATCACAGTTTTCTACATGTGAAAATAAACTGAGCATACACAGTGTAATTTACCACCGACTAAAATGAAAAGCACAGAAATTAAAACCTGCCTATAATGTTAATGCAGAAAGTCACTTGATCTTAATACAATTTCTTGTAGTATTTAACAAATCGATAATCTGCATCAACTTTATGTTAATGCTCACAAAATTCATAACGAAGCAAGACTGAACTGAATGTATTACTTAGACATTTCTGATTTTTATCATTGCAATATCTAAATCAAAAAACAACAACAAAAAAAGAATGATTTCTCCACTCATTTCTTATCTGGGGAAGACATATGCAAAAAAAATCCATATACAAATATTCATTACAATATATATAAGCCTCCAGTAATAATAAAAAGTACAATAAAAAACATAATATAGTCCGTATATGTAAAGATTTTTATTGCYGGTAAAATTATACTATAAAAATTACTTATTGGAATCTTTGGAATAAAATTATCAAAATGAATGTCGAGATATCAAAACAGTTGCCCAAGTTGCCACACTACACCTGTTACTGCAGGGTAGAGCTGCTAGGAAAACTAAGAACAAAAGGACAAGAGAGAGCTGACATTAYTAAAATAATAAATGTTAACTCTTTGAGCAATGTTAAAACCCATCTCACTTCTAAATCAATTTATTATAAACATAATATTAATGTGTTTTACCATAAGATAAATTTTAAAATAGCTTAATATAGATGTATAAACATAGCAGAATTTATTTGTTGCGAGAGCCTATGTTAAAAGCAGTATGTAAGACTGAGTTAAATCTCTGATCTATACTAATAAATTTCTCTAATGGGAATCCATAAAATGATGCGTTACGTGGAGTAAGATTTTTAGTACATCAGCCCTTCAATATTTGTAGCTATTATTATACTTTTACATATTTTGAGCCATTAATAAAACTCAATTTTGTTTCAGAATTTTAACCACTGTCTGAACAAGAATCTACAGTGATGTCTTTGTGCAGACATTTTTCTAGCCATCCATCTGCTTTCCGAATCTCCTGTTTTCTCCCTGTCAATGGGGATGAAATACAAATAAAGCTTTTCCTCCCTCAAGCACTGTACTATAACAGCAGCATTGCTGCAAAAATAACTTTTTATCATACTACCCAAGCACAGACAATAATCTTAAACAGATTCACCTATATTGCTGCAAAAATAACTTTTTATCATGCTATCCAAATGCAAACAGCAAAAAATAATCTTAAGCAGCTTCACCTGTAAGCGGAGAATATTTTCCTTACATGTATGTGAATAAGAACAGAGGTTTCAGGTGTCTTACCTGCGCAAGTCTCCGCTTTTCCGAGTTTCCTCTTTTCTCGTTATGCAATGTGTAGACAGGAGCACTCCGAACGGCACCGGAGCTGCAACTTCCACACTCTTCCTCACTCTCCTGCACAACAAAACAGAGACAAATTCCTTTATTTATAATCACTATCTGCAAATGTATGCTCTATATTATGCATGCAGAAAGCATTCAAAATTATCTTGCCGTAATCTATTACTGTCACAAAAATACCATCTGTAGTTAAAAAAAAAAAAAAAAAAAAAAAAAAAAAAACAGCTTTTCAAAAAGCTGAATTATCAGCATTGCCTTTTAAAGGGTGAATTGTTCAAATGTCTAGATCTTTTTGAAAGGTTCCTTAAAAAAGAATAAAATATATTTAGAAAAGGTTCCTTCTCCCTACAGAAAAATGGAACAAAATTTCCAGTAGGAAAGGCAGCTGTAAAATGCCTAAAATATCTTTTCTGCCTTTTCTGCAGTATTATTTTTGAAAAATGAATCTACTTCCTCATTTTTAAACACTGCCATTGTATACATGTCTTACAAAACCAAAAGAGACAACTACCCTTCTGAAATACATTGTACTGCAAGATGCTCCCATCTTAAATTCTCAGCTTGAAGCAAAAGCTTCAATTGTGATATCAAAGCAATCAACTTTATGAAAACATACATCCTGTTAATGTATCTTTGAAGACCTCTGTTGTTCTAYGATAAAATATGCAAACAATAAAGAGATTTTTCAGTAGATGCATAGAATGACAGATAGTTGCCAGAGGGCTCGTTATGAAAAATGTATTGCTGAACAAAGGGCTAAGCATATTTCAAAAGTCATTAAAAACACAAATCTCATGTGATTTGTAAAGTATAAGCTTCAAACTGATAAAAGCAGCAAGGTAAGTAAAAAGTGTGCTACATACCCTGTGTTTCAACTTACTCTTCACTTCTTTTAWTCCTTGCTTTGCATGATTTTTTGCCTAGAAAATTAAAAGGGCGTAAGTAGCTTTGTAAGAAACCGACTGTAGGCATGAAATAGGCTTCAGGAGGCTGTACTTAGTTTTTCTTGTTTTACATTTGATATAAAGGACAATGATATTTACCATTCATTTCACTTGTGCTATTTAATTCATGCTTTCTCGGTATATCTACATTTTTTTCCCCACACACACCAGCATTGTATTACTGTGAGAATAAACACACAAGTCCCAATTTTCTCCAAGACACACAAGTCTCCAGTACTACTGAGGACAGGCTAAAAATGATGSTCTTTTACATCACTCCTTTATTTGAAATGGTCTTTTAAATTGGAAAGGGCATTTTAGCAGTAAGGCATGTTGGAAAAATGTGAAGATTTTCAAGATGACTGCTACAGTGTTCCAGTCTGGCAACTTGCAGGGCAACATCAATCTTAAGAGAAATGAAGTGATTTCATATGCAGATGGAGATTTTGCCCAGTGTTGCTGAACAGCATAGTGCTGCTATTTAGAGGAAAACTCGGGACGTATTGTATTATGCAGCTCAGGATCACTGCTGCACAGAAAACAAATCCCTAAATATTCTTCAATAGAGAAATAAATTGCCAAAAAAAAGAATAGCATTTGGTTGTGCTAATATATATATTTATATATATATATTTATATATTCCTTCTATCTGGGAGAAGAAAAAATTAATCTTAACAAAAGAAGGGTATTTTTATCTCTTGCATATGGCTAATTCAGGGAAAAAGTAGGGAGGTTTTCAAAACAGTCTCATAAAGGCTCATTTTATACTTAAGAGTGTGGAAAAGTGGAATCCACATATTTTCCTATGTTTTTCTCTACCTGAAAATTCAGAAAAAGAAAAGAATTTTCTTGATTCAAGAGGTCAGAGAGTCTTTTTGATCCTTAAATCATACATCCATAAGCTCAATAAGAGCACAACGGGGTGCCGTGTAGCAGATGCTAACCTACGAGTCACTTTAAACTTTCCAGATCACACACTCACTCAGCATTTGGATGTATTTTGGAGCGCTTTGTTCTAACTCTGAGGAATGGTACCAATCACAGTATCAGTTATCCATTAATTAAGAAATGCATATTTCATATCTGGGATAGAAGGCTCCATAAAGAGCAAAAGCGTTAAGAAATTAAATAGGTTATAAATGAGATTACCTTAAACACATACAGAGCCTCAAAATGTTACCAGTGCATTTTGGCATATAAAGAACTTCACTTAGAAGATTATTATCAAGTACACTCATCAAAACAGAAAGCTAAAATTATRTAACTACAGTTTAAACTAGTGTAAACAAAAGAATAAGTTCTGATAACCTGTTAATCAACCTTTTTTTAAAAAATTATGAGTTCATGAAGTATATTTATTTACCTTTTTCTCCCTTCATGACTGCTGTGTTCCTCAACTGATGTAAAATTAAAAATTCTCTTTGAAAACTTAACATGCACTAGCTTAGTCTGATGTACTGATTTATTCAGGAATATTTATTATGCATCTAMGAGTGAAACACTTGGAAAAGTTAAGGACAAAGTCAAAAGTGTTTTCCCACATATTTAAAAATCCAACCCTAAATTAATTATTTCCTTTTAAATTATTCTAGGTTGTTTTTCCATACTGAATAATAGTTGTTAATTTCACATGCTTTATAGGTTACAAAGTCTCTTAAAACAGGATTTTATAAACTCAAAGGTTTAAGCATCAAATACAATTGAAAGTATTTTGATATCATTCACAGCACATGGTACTGATGCTTTCCTATCTATTTTCAATAGTGCAGCAGTTAGTGTCAAAGAAAAACTGCACCTAAGTCATGACTCAGTTTGTCTTGCAAGAACTGAGYATCACTAATAAACTGATTCTTCACAACATGACAGCACTATATAATTTATATTTGAAAAGCATGACTTTTAACACTCAGGKTAATTTTGCAAGAGCAGAGTTGTGTTAAGGGATAACTATTATTATTTTCAGATGTGTAATAGTAATTACTATTTTCAGAGTGCGTATTTTAATCATCTCACCAGTTCAGGAAAACTTTTCAGCTGTATATCAATGATATGATACTGATAGGTATGTATATAGTATGAAAAATTATACTCAAATATGCCTTTTGTGCACTAAGACTCACACAAAAATTGCATACTGATGCTTTGAAAATACATACTGTTATGTACAAATTATCAAGAACATTCTGACTTAAATCTCAGTTTCAGTGCTCTAGGAGAACATGAATGAAACTAAAACTGTTCTGCAGGCTGCAATGTTCTTCTGAAATACATGTATTAAATGTTTAGGATTTGTAGGAAGAATAAGAGGTTGAAGAAAGTTGAGGCAGTTTTATGTATTAATTAGAGGAAAGAGAGAATCTTACAAATTTATATGCTGTTTTCACAGCCGGAGTAGCTTTGGTCATCGCTGTATTGATCAGTGCACCACCTTTCTGAAATATACAGAAAAAAACACATATTTTAGTAACTCTTGGCTTCTATTGAATATAGTAAGACAAGAGCAAGGAACCCTGAACCATGTGCTGCAAAGGAACAGTCATCTTCCTTCTGAATTGGTAAGAATTWCCACAGCTGTGTCTCCTCTCCAACCTACTGTCTACAGCTACACAAGGGTTACACTATGTCACTATCAGGGCTGACATATTTATCAATGCATTCTAACATAATGATGTATTTTCATTCTTCTTTCTTTGTTACTATTTCAAAATCAGTTCTGAAGTTATGGCTAGTCTTCATGTGTTCTCATCATATATTGCATGTAACTTAAAAAAATACCTTGACCTGATAGAAATAACTGTACCTCATTTAATCACACATGAATTCTTTTAATCTATAATAATATATTTCACTAATCCTGCAGAATAACAAGGTTATACACAGGGTCTTCTGTTAGTCAAACTGCACAAAGCCATGCTAAACAAGTTGCCATCTCCTAGAAGTGATAATCTTCCTATCAAATCTTACTGTCACTCCTAATTCACAGTTATGGAATGCACCATGATATACAATAGTGAGCTACTTGATGGCACAGACAGAAAAACACTGTTTGTTTTGACATTTGCTTTGTGGATGGGAAGATATATATTTATTTACCAAACACATATACTAATAAAAATAACAAGTGTGCTTAGATATTACTTTCCTTAGAAACATGTAATAATAATAATAATAATAAAAAAAAAAATAATAATAATAATAAAAACCTTTCACCAGTAAAAAAAAAAAAAAAAAAAAAAAAAAAAAAAAAAAAAAAAAAAAAAGAAGGATTACTATGGCATTCAGATTGGGGTGCTATTCAGATTTTTTTCAGAAACAAATTACTTAAACAGCAAGATGTTTATACCTTTACTGTATGCATCCACTGCTGATAAGATCTTGAATTTCCTAAGATAAAAATGTAAAAGAAAACAGAATCAAACACACATTCAACATTTTTCATGTTTCAGTCACAATCTGCATAAGCACAATTTCCTTAGAGGATTATCCATTAATTTCATTCTTCCCAGATAGACCAGGAATGCTAAAGATAAGACTACGAGTACATGAAGGAGGGGAAAAAGAAAAAAAGAAAAAAAAAAAGGTATGTTTTACTTCACATTGTCCATTTTCTTTCCCAAAGAGTACCTTTTCACCACACAGTTTTTAATTCCAATTGAAGTTTAAAGAGAAATTAAAACTACAATAACAGAGCATATTGCCATTTTCTTTTAAACATCAACTTGAAGGAAAGAACACTATATAATGTACTGCATTCAAGCAAAATGATCCCACTGAATAAACTTTCAAGTAAGAAAAGGRCTGCAGATAGCATCATTGAAAAGAAAAAGCACCAGAGAAGAGACTAAAGATTTCAGCCTCACTATGCATCTCTGGTGTAGGGAAAATTCATGCAAGTTATTAACTCTAATAACTTTCTTTCACAAAAATTAACTTCCAAGAGACAAGTGGTGACTGCTGGCTTGGTTTTGCCAAAACATTACTGAGGACAGTAATGTTTTACTGTCCTCAGTAAATGCAATACAGTAATTGCTAAAGYATTACTGAGGACCACTGCCTCACTAAGCAGCCCATAAAGTACAGGACTAAGTTTTACTGATGGGTTGAGGAAGAACTGAACATTATTTCCCTAAACTGCCTCACCTGGGCAACAATGGGTATCTCTATGATCATTGCAAAGTTTTGGGAAAGATTCATCACTGAATACTCAGATACTGCAAACGCTGTTACCAACCATGGATGAAAAGTTCCAAAATAATTTGACAAAAATGAAGCATTTCAGAGAATTTATTATTTTTACAAGGACCATACTGATACATCCTTGACAACAGAAGATTTCATAAATTCTTCGACTCTGTAATAAATCAATTAGCAAAAGCTTAGTTGGAATTACTGCATTGCCTTGAGGAGAGCCAAAATACAACAGTCTCCTCACAGAAGATTTCTGAGATTACAGATTAGAGACATCGCTAAACAGATTATTGTTAAAATAATCTTCCCAAGTATCCCAGGGAGGGGAAAGAYTGAGCTGGACTTGTATCAGGCATCCAGACACTTCCGCTTGAAGTGCTGATCCCAAATGCCACCCGTGTCATTAAGATCCTCAGAAGCAAATTGGGGAGAGYCAAACTCTCAGCAATGATGTGCGAGTGAAAGCAAGGGCATCTTAGGAACAATTTAGGAAAGTCTGAAAATGATGCCATTATGATCATATCTCCAGCAAGAAGGTTGATGAGCAATTTAAAGGAGGGGGACACACATACTAATTAATTACTTTCTCAGTCTGCCTCTCTGGAATTACTAGAGAATGTAGCATGGAAATAACATGTATTAAGGTGAACTGCAACCATTCCTGGYAGGTTAGTGATGTGAATTCAGCTGTAAGGACTTTCTCCAATTTGCCACTTTGTTTTGTTAAATTYCTGTCACCGATATTCACCCAGCGTGTGGCCTGTGGAGCCCGTGGCAATGGCTCTCCCCACACCTCGCTCAGGACCTGTAGCTAAGCGAGGACTAGAGGCAGTTCAGTGAGACCACAGATCACTGAGTTTCTCCAGCTTCCAGTTGGGTGAGGAGAGTTACAGACATAGARAAACATAGCGAGATATAGATAAATAAGACAAATAAACACTCACCTACAGAGAAGGCAACATTAATACTGCATCTACTGAGCTACAGTTAAGATTCCCGAAACCCAAGCGTGTGGGTTCAAAAGCAAAATGCTGAGTCTCTAAAATAATTACCAAGCGAGAGTGTCAAAGACTTTTCACATCTTCACTTGTTTCCCTCATTCTGCCACAAATATTAGATCAACTAAAAAAGGATTTTTATAGTAAAATTAATGTGCTTACAGATTAATCAATACAATCCACCATAAATTCGTATTTTAAAACAAYAAAGCTTCTGAAGTTTTCAGAACACCTGAAAGTTTTCAGAACTAGTATCTACTTCCACGGGATAATTCATGTCACAAAAAATGAAAACTTCTGGAAGTGCAAGGATGAAGCATAGAGACTGACAACTTTTGTTTCATACATAGTAATAAGAGGAAAAAAATGAGTACTTAATATAAAACAAAACCAATTAATTCWAGACAAAAATCAACACATTATTTTTAAATTTCTGTTTAAATYGTCTTTAGTGGTATAGTTCTGCTTGTATATGTGGAGAAATGCAAATTAAAAAGATTACTGAAAGGAACACATTCCATTTGATTCAGTAATATGCAATTATATTCTCTCTTCCTTAGAATATATTCACCTGTCTTTTCAGCAGCTTATAGCTTATAACTTTTGGTGACTTTTCTGAAGGCAGGCTTCACCTGCCTTTTTTTTTTTTTTTTTTAAAATATGCCTTGGACCACATGATAAACTTGATGGGATTTACCTCTGCAAGAGATCATAGTTCTACCCCATTAACATCACAAAATGTCACCTTCAATTGCATCCATACTGTTAGCCCTGCACTTCATAACGATAATGAGACAGCAGTTATGTAAATAGTGACTAGGTGCCCTAAGCAATTTGTCCACAACCCGGCAATATGCAGCTTGTCTGRCTTGAAAAGCCCCCACTCCTACCCAAAGCAGAGCTGCTCCTGAAGCTGCCTGTCCCTGCTGAGCGCAGCCAGGTGAGCCACGGTTCACAGGCTATCAGTGCACAGCCAAGAACCCAACTTTATCTGAGTTTCAGGGCATTTTTATTGCAGCCTCTTGACCTCCCAGCCGCAGCAAGCAAGCAAACTCTGAGCACTGACAGCTCCTATCTGAATAATGGATGCTCAACACTGAAAATCTATTTATAGAGACGCCTGAGTTGCCTTTAGAAAAGCCCAAAAAGAAGTACATCTCCACATAACTAACACCACCTTAATCAAGAAAGAAATAAATTATGTGCCAGATCACAGCACAGGACACGGAGGGCAGGAGAAGCAGTAAAACCCTTAATGAAGGGACTTGTATCTATAGACTCCAGCTGGAAGGGGCAGTTCACAGAAGGTGTCACCAGGACTGCACAATCCTGGATGATCCCTCGCATGGGGACAATCCCCTCCTGCCTAGACAGTCACTTAAGAGCGGTCTTGTGGTCCTGCTAAAGTTAAGATTAAGGAAGTAAAGTTAAGATTAAGGACTGCTAAAGTCCTGCCATACACGGGCTGGCCCAAAGCACAACTGCCACGGAACCTTTTACAAACTACTCTTGAGACTGGCTGTAAGATAATACTTGTGTTCTGCTTGTTTGGACAGCAAACACAGTCCTTCAAATAATAATGTAAAGATGTAAGTAACATCTAACAGGAAACCATCCAATAATCCTACAAGTAATCAGAGCTGGATATAGCAGGCACTCATCTATATGGGGTTCATTTTGTAAGATAACTAATATGAAAAAAATACACAATTGCCAGGGAATATAACTGAAGGAAACAACACAGGAATAATAGTTTTATTTAGAAAGAAAGTTTTTTTTTCAATATTCCTTCTCAGAGAGTAATCGACAGGTAATTTTTTTTTCTTAAAGTAGCACCTTTGCTGGAGACAGCTACATTGCTCTAAAAATTCAGGAAATCATTCTGACTTTGCACTGCAGAAATAACTAGAAGGGGAAAAGGTTAGAAATGGTTTTGGGAAACAGATAACACTATCTATAGGGAATTAAGCAGCAAAAATCTAGAAATTATTTCTAAAATATTGATTACCCCAAATGTATTAAATAATATAAACATGCAGTTAAAGCTAATGAATCTGGTGCTATTTAACAGTTTCTTGAAATCTAAGTATTATTTTACCAGATTATCAGATTCTTCTGTTAGTATACTGAAATAACTTGAAACATATGGATATGTGTCACAGCAGCTAAAAATCTTTCCAAAAACAAACGGAAACACAATTATGAAACAGAAATAAGATTAACTACTATTACATTTTATAGAAYACAAAGACATTATCATGTTGAACCCCTCCCAGAGAAGAAGTATTAACAAGTACAAACACTCAGATTAATTCTGTACCTCCACAAAAGCCTCCTGCTGTGATTTCTTCTTCAAAAGCATCTGAGAATCCCCTTCCTGCATTTAATTTTGATAGTCGACCATCAATAAACTGAAATAATAAAAAAGTCACGCTTTGTTGGCCTTGCTAKTGCTTTACAATGTTACAGTTATTATGTACATTATAACAAAATATGCACATTCAGGATAATATAYGACATAAAGAAAATATATTGCGTTGAGCTGGATTTAGCAAGAGTGGATGCAACTACAAGAAGCAAAAGTGTCAGATTATTGGGCAAAAAACACTGAAAGCTCTTCCAGAGGTACTTCACCCCATGTGTATAACAAGTTGTACATATTATGCAAAATTTAAATAAACCTAAATATTTGCAAAGTTTTATTGTCAACAAAATTATATCTCAGCTTATTTAGAAGTATTTTCAGTGGGTTTCATGCTTTTTTTTTTTTTTTTGCGCATTTCCAGAGGCATGAACACATATTCATTTATTTCCTTACAAATGTTAAACCTTAGATTTACGATTACAAGCAAATAAAATTATTTGAGGAACTGCCTGATGTTCTGCTATGAACTAATACATTTACCCCTTATCGTAAACAAAAACTATAAACAAACTTCCCCGTGGATCCCCTTTTGGGGATACCTATATACCTATAACCGAGTCCAAAGCAGAACTTGCTGATACACACAGAAAATACCTTCAGAACATTTCAAAACATATTACTACTCCACTTAAAAGAAATGATAGSTGGGATGTCTACTTGAGGTCCAGTAAAAGTCCACTCTAAGTACCTGACACGAACTGTAATCCTCTATAAGGACTGTCTGTGAGAGGAAACCGAGCAAAACCATCCATAGCGAAACCAAGGAGGATTGGTTGATACAACTATTTAGAAAAAAATATACACATCTGTTTGTCTTTTTTCATCCACTATCATTTATTTTGGTGTATTCAGATGCCTATTCCAATAGTTGTCTTTCCACATGGGTTAGAACTGCATGGGTTCGTGCCATTTGTATTCACATGTAAGTGTATATAAAGACTGAAAAGGAACAAATACATCAAAAAGAAGGGGAAACCAGATAACTAATGAGGAAACCTCTCAGAAGAAATGAATGCATTCTTTCCAAGAATTAATGGCCATCAAGAATTACAGTGAGATATTCTTTAAGGTTTAGAATTTTTCCAAGAAGCAACCCATCCATTTTTGTTTTGAAAAGGCTAATTCAAGTCACAGTAAGATAAAATGAGAAAGCACTGTCACTGTTTGGATTATATACAGTWCATTTTCTAGCAAGAATTACGAGTTATTCACTGGTACTAAACAGTACATACCAACCAAAATTAATTATTTGGCTATGTCATATATTMTCATGGATTATCCAAACAATGTCAGTGACAATCTGATGCTTGTCAATGAACAGAATAGTGACATGAAACAAATTACATCGCAGAGTACAAAAATTCCAGCAGCAATAATAAGGCAAGCACAAAGATAACCATTCCCTTCTCTTTCTTGTCTAAATTCTTCTTATTTTTTCATTTTACTCCCAATTGGCTTTTTTCCAAATAGGTTTGGTTCATGGTCAGACCACTATGGGATCACTGGATTATTTCACAGTAAGGAGAAGAGATAAGAGCATCTTTAGCTACTGCTGTGCAAAAAAACAGCCTTTGAACTGTAAGACATTATCTCTTTGAGGAAAGTTATGAATTCATTTCACGTTATAAACTAACACATGATTTATGAGCATACTTATCATTTGGAAAAATCCTATCAACAAAAGGCTGAGGGGCTGAATTTAAGGAGCATCCAAGGATTGCTCCAATAGTGTTTCATGCAAACAGTGACAAAGAGAAGCACGAGTAAAAATACTGAAGAAATTATTTAATGGAAATGACAGTAAAATAGTAATAACATTATTAGTATTTATTTCTGTATTATTTTTGTTTTTATTTTTGTTTTTAAATATTTACATTTAAAAAATAGCACGTGGCTACCAAATCTACCCTGCATGGTTTCCCTCCTCCATTTACCAAACTCATACTCAGAAAAGCATTTTCTTTTCTGAAAAAGAAGTCATTTTCTGAGTATGGGTTTGGAAAATGGAAGTTGGCACATCAGTTTGAGCAATGCATTCTCTAACTTCTGGATTCAGAGACCCACTGCTTGATTCGCATTTTTGGAAAATAAATGTTCAACCCCAGCCATTTGTACCCCCCAAATGTAACCCCAGCCTCACATTTTAGCTGATTAAAGACAGAACTAACATAGTTTTTATGTAATCCTGATTTTTTTTTTTTTTGATTAAATTACACACCACTGCATTCACTTCCAAACATYTTGGCACAGCTGATGAGGAAAGGCAGTAAACAGTATTTGGCTGCTAACCTTCAATCATTAGAATTAAACAATTCAAGTTAATTTACCAAGTGTTAGAAACCAAAAGTTGGTAGGAGCAAAGAAAACATCTAAAAAGCAAGCTTCACAAACTAACAGCTCAATAAGCCTAGAAGCAGAGTGATGTTTCATGAGGCTTGCACACCAAATTAGAAATTATTAATATTTATAATTTTGAAAGACTTACGTTTCTTCATGTCCTAGTGCTGCTTTCATTATTTTTCTGGTTAAGTTTTCCTCAACATTGTCAGTAAATGCCAATAAGTTTTGCAGATTAGTTATATAATTTTTATATATATATAAGATTTTATATTAATTTAAAATTTATATAATATTACTTATATAATTATATTATTTAATGATCTATTCCTAAGGTAGTCCCCATGCTAGTTCTAAGAACACGTTTATATTTTCCATGGACACTTATCAGATGGTATTAGGCACGTGAGATGCAGCTATCAATTGCGTACATTCGAGGTTTGAAAGAAATAATATCTACCTTCTGTGCTATTCAAATTAAGCAATTCAGATTCCAATTAATTTAGAAGTCTTTCTTGGATTCAGAAAAAGCCAGTATGTAGATACCTATGTATGTATCTAGTATGTAGATATCATACATAATAACACAAGTACCAAAGATGGTACACAATCATGTAAAAAGTAGTAACATTTTTTATAAAAGGATAATTTCAGTCCTTCTAGATTAGGAATAAAGATAACCAGAGATTTTAAAATGGAATCTCCCCATGGAAGGACACAGCTTTATAAACTATCCAGCCGACAAGGAACCTCACATGTCTTTACGGTTGCTATCGGTCTTAGGTTATTTCTCATAAATTACTGGAAGATGTGTTTTGCATAATCACTTCAGTGTGTTTCATTTCAGAGCCTTATCAACAGTCTTTTTAACTTCTGATTACATGAATTCATCAACCTTTGATTTGAAAGGCATCTCTCTGAATTGTAAAGCAGAGAGAACAGGCTGAGGCTCAAATATAATCCAGGCATACCCCTTCTTTCCCTCACCCTTTCCAAAATACTCCCTTCTCAGTTTGGGTGAAAACCACAATGCTGAATAAGGGAACAGAATTCTAAGCATTAATGAGCATGAGGTATGGAGATGGACATCATAATATTTAGTTTTATTCATCAAATATTTATTATGCTCAATTAAAAAAAAGTTTCACCTCTGTAACACGATTCTGAGAAAACCAGCACATGAATCTGGAAGCCAAAAATATTAATGCATCTATCAGGCTACAGGAAGCACTGCCTAAGTGAAGAATAATAGATGCAGTATTTCTGCTCAGAAAACAAATAGGTCATGACAACTGTCAGTATGTGCTCACTTTTGGTGATCCAAAAATGGTAAATGGGAAAATGGATGGATATACCACATTACTTTTCAAAACACAGGTTCTCTCAGCTTCTTTCACAGTTCATTTTCTAGATAATGGAATGCATTTTACCTAGACCACAAAAAAGCCTCTCAGAAATGCCTCACCAGAAAGGATCAGTTAGGATGAAATAAAAGCAGAATGGTAAATGGACTTAAAGCAGAATGGTAAATGGACTTTAGGTTGGGTAAGGACCTACCCAGAAAGGAAATGAAGAGAAAGTAATGGGGTTTAAGGAAGAACATTGGGACTGATTCAATTTAGAGTTTAGTTAATGATTTTGTTACAAAATACTGGTATATGTCAAGTTATCTAGAGACATCATTAATAGAAAACATGCTAAAACAGAATAAGGGGGTAGAAATGAATGATGTTGAAGATAAAAAAAAAAAAAAAATCTTCTGACCAAGAAAAATACAGAGAACTAATTCCATGAGATATTCCTACAATGATGTTCTAGCAGTGTGGACAGAAGATACTACCATCTCCAAAATGAAATGTCTCCAGCAGTGTTTAATATAGAGGACTTAATATATTCCAAAGTCATCTAAAAAGATATAAAATATATCATAGACCCACACATACAAAGTGAAAAAGGACAGAAGAGGGATTTTAGAAAACAGCACAAATAAAGCTTAATTGTCACTTATGGCCCCAGGTTTAAGGTTGCTTTTAAGAATAACTTTCCACTTAAAAGATTAGTCATTTTCAAGAACAGAGTAAAGCAGTTTAGCTTTTTTGAACACAAATAACCTTGGAAAGAGCTCATTTGTCAGTGGGAGGAGCTGGAGAACATGCAGCTGGTCTGGGATCAGTGGAAAAAATAAGAGGGACAGTCACAACAGGAACAAAATGAGTGAAAAAAATATGTACATCAACATGACTTTTAGTATTTTCTAATCTTCCAGAATACATTAATAACTTTAGTAGGAATAGGAACAAGCACAAAACTATAAAATAATTCTTCTGTAATTAAATAGATATTAAAACATAAGTGCTASCTCCCTTGTTATTTTGTAGAGACTGCTTCATTTATTTCTATAGAGTTAAACTAATTTCTCACAGAAGAAAATTTACCTCCAGAGAAGTAATAATTAGAAACKTCCACCTTAAGCAGTTTTTAACAAAATTTTCAAGATACCTTAGAGCGTTTGARATATACAAAAYGTAAACAAAACTATGTTCATACTCCACTCCTTCTGCCTGTCACATTCTCAAGTGCTGCATATTTCAGAAATTTTCAGATATCTTCTTTATTATTTTATGCTATTTATAATTTGTTATTATATAAACTACAATACAAATGAATTTAAATGCAATTCTGTGATAATGCTTAATAGAACCATAAACTTTTGAAATTCAGTTATTTAAATAATCAGTATTTTCTTAACTTTAGCACAATTAGGAGAAACGTATTTCACTTCCATAGACTTTTACCCTTGCATAAATCTTTACTTTAGACATTAGCCTCTGATAAATACCAAGTAACACAAGTATTTTTTGGAAATGAAAATATTTGAAATATAATGAATTTCCCTTATCTAGCATGGCAGTATATCATCAAAGAAGTCCAGTAGATTAGTTAGGCATGAACTCCCATGTCAAAAACATTCCAGGTATTTGTAACCAAACAAATATGACTCTTYAGATTTCATCCAATTGTTCCTTGCTTTACCTAAAAAATAAAACCCTAGTAACATAAAGTCTCTTGGCCTTTAGGGTTGTATAATAGGGGTTGAGGAGAAAGAAAAAAGTTACAAAAATAACAACAAAGGAAAACAAACATTACAAACGCTGTAATGAAACTACTAGTAAGCTATGMGAAGCATTCAATACTTTGTTCTCCATACAGTATCGGCCAGAGTATTCTTCAAGCTGCTCCTCATGTCCTGAATTTCTAACACTCTGTGTGTGCTTCAGACATGCTAGCAAGGAAAACTGCAAATACAGTGTGAATCCAGGCTTTAAACAGAATGCCATTCATGTCCAATGAAAGCAAGCCCTGTATTGCTTAGGATCTTTGCTCAYGATCCAAGAGAGCTGGAGAAATTGTCAAGCCCAACCACCAACCTGGAGGATCCACAACTGGCCCTTAGGAGGTATGCTTCAGTCCCCTACCTTGCTTTTTTTTTTGGAAAGATTTAAAAATAAGATGATATATGGAAGACTGTTTACCCGTATTTGTGCTTAGATTTTATCTCAGAGATTCATAAGCTTATACAAGGGAAAAYACCTTTAAATATGGACACATTTTGAAAAAAAACTATTAAAAGAAAAGGTCAATTACCMTCTCATACCTGTTTAAATAGTTGAAGATTAACAGCCGCTTCCAGGAACTGTTTAGTAGTACTGGAACGATGCTTTACAAAACTGTTCTCRCAAAAAGTGATAGGTTCTCCCTAAATTCAAACAGATGAGGTTAGATGGTAATAACTGTACATAAATATGATTATTTATTTAGATTCAATACAAAAGTATTTTGTAATAGATGAAAACATTCAGAAAATCAWAATGAACAGTCATACAAATAAAACAGACAATATCAAAAGGCAAATACAGTCTAGATAAAAATATTCTTACAAAATTTTAATAGTCCAAAATACATGTTGCAGTTAAACCCTGGTTTATAAAGGTTAAATCCCATACACCTTCAAATTAGTGTCTCTAAAAAGAAGGAAAAAGAAGAAAAAAAAAGGTAGTTCACAGTTGTTTCCTGTTACCTTCATTAAATTCCTCATTAAAAATTTCAAAGATGTGTTTCAAATTTTGAGGAACAGCAGGTCCTCTGCTTCAAATGATTTGAAACATTTTCCTGATACACCGGCACAGCAAAACAGCAGTACTACTAAGCAAGAACCTTCATTTGATCCAGAATCATGAACCTCCACTAAATTATTTTTATAATATATTTTTATATAAACTTGAAAACATTCAAAAAATACACTGTTAAATTCAGGAGAAATTATTGAAACAAAAGTTTAATTTTGACAATTTTTTACATGACAGCAAAAACTGTCATGTAAATTTGGGGGCTGAGGGGGAGAGTACTGTAATGAAAAAAGGTCTAAAAAGATGAGATTGACTTTTAATACAATAAAATATTTGCCTGACATGAGAAAATGCATAACCTTTGCCAAAAAATCTCCTTCAAATCATTTTATTKATGAAATAGGATAAAACCAAAGTATTCGTGGAAAAAAATATATTAATATGATGAAAACTGTATTCAATACAAACATAATAGACTCCTACATTACCTCCTAGTTCAATTTTAAAAGTAGCAATTTTCAGTGTGTTCTGACCACAGGAAGTTACTACGGGGCATTTGCTTAAATTCCATTATTTTTTCAATACTTTGTGACACTTGTATGTATTTGTTATATTTAACTGAATAAATGATATGAATTTAAAAAATGTTAAATCACAGAGTAAAAGACACTTCAGCAATATGAAAGAAAAGAAAAAGGATCAGAGATATCTGATATCTACTTTACAACAGGCGGCTTCTCAGACTATTAGCCACTTAGAAGACCAACTTGCTTATACTCATGAGGGTCCACTGGCTTCTGCTCCTGGCTTGGCTTAGCTTTAGGTAAGGAAAGGTTACTTTCCTTAGGAAAATCATGGGAATGATTTCTTTGAGKACCCCTAAATCATTTACTGCTGCTCTTTATACATCACACTTATTTTTAAATGGCTCAAACATAATCCAATGCAATGCTGCAGCAAAATCACTGTCACATCATGTTACAAATCTGTGCTGATCCTACCAAAAGCTTTCTTTCTTTAAATTTTCCTGGGCATCTTGACATATCAAAGATTAGATTTCAGACCTCTTAACAAAACACCCAAACTCAAAAGAATCTAAAACCACACAGATGTCCAATCCTACTCAGCAAAGCAATTAAATCAACGCCTAACTTGTTCTCAAGTGTCACAGTGAGAGAAAGCACTCCCACTGGAGGATCTAGAAGCTGATTTCCTGAACGTCATCCTTCCCCCTCCACGGAGTAGCAGGGAACAGGGGAATACACGAGCCCTCCTCGATGCAATACACAGAACTGTGCCCATCCAGGGCGAGGATTCAAGCTACTCCACCTACTACCCACCACAGAAAACTGCCTGCAGAAGGGAGGGAACACTTGATGCATCCACACGTGACATCTGCTGAATAACTGGCAGTGTTTGAGACTTGAACTGACCCTGCCTTCCTCATTCGCTGTGCATTACCCATCCTGGAGCTCCTAAAAACTCATCTTAGGCAGACRACCTGAAGCTATCTACTAAATTAGAACTGCATCAAAACAGATGAAATACCAGTTAGATCTGGTAGTACAAGACACCTTCCAGAGGGCAGACTTAGTTCTGTCATCCTTTCACAGATATCAAGATGGCCAATTATAAAAGCTCCTTATTTATATATGTCTTTACCAGAAGAAATGATATCTGGAAATACAGAAGCTGTTTTGGAAGAGGAGATTAATTGAGGGCTGATRTCATTCAACAAAACTTGAAACCCAGAAACTTGAAACCCCAAGAGAGAAAGGAGAAAAACATTTCCCAAAATACACTGTTCAGGAAAATAAAACCTAACCTCTGCTTCTACTATGGTTGTCTTGGGAAAGATGAAAAGTCTCGCAGAAAAGAGAACTTACATCCTTGTAGAAGAGCAAACAGGCCCTTTCTCCTCTCTTTCACACCAGCCCTGCGGCAGTCACAGCTCTGTACTTGATGGCACTTCTGCCAGGTGACAGAAGCCCTGGAGCTGGTAGCTCAACACACACTTTTAGTGCATGGTCAGTGGTGGTTTTCCCTGAATACTCTCCATTATCCATGGATACCCCAAGTACTGGGAAAGCACATATGCACTGGTGCATGTGTTGCCTTACCAGCCCAGTTCAGGAACAGAATCACCTAAGCCAGTCTTCAAACTGAAAATGTGTTAGATCTACAAAGGGTTCACATSCAAAAGCCCTCTACAGTATTCCAACCTACTCATATTAAGGTTGCTTTCAAAAATTTGGTAGGTTTAACGCTCCTGCTTATTGAATAAATGAAACCTGTGGAAACTTGAAATGCCAGGGACTTATTGCTCAGGGTATCTGCGGTAATATTACTGGAATTGCATTAAATAATAAAATTCACTTCTCTCTCTTKTTTGATATTCTGAACACCAAAATTGTTTTATAGATAAAAATGCTTTGAAAATCTTCAAGATGAAGACTGCAAACACARGGGATTTTGAAGTGCTACTTAAAACTGAAATTTATTCAGTGTAAACAAAAACAGCTCTAGAAGTTTCCTGACACGAAGCATATAACATATTCCTGCTCTGGCAAACACGGGCGAGTACTTTAGAAACTCTAAGATTTGAAGGAATGTTCCACTGATATTTAACTACTACAGCACCTAATAGCCCCTTTAGTATTGATCTACATGTACTTTCAAAACAAGTTCGATCAAAACCCAGTAGGGATTCCATACTGAAAAGCAGACAGCTAATACCCAGACCAAACAATCTATGCCCAAAC
The DNA here is from genome assembly GCF_003342845.1 of Nothoprocta perdicaria. Lineage (NCBI taxonomy): Eukaryota > Metazoa > Chordata > Aves > Tinamiformes > Tinamidae > Nothoprocta > Nothoprocta perdicaria. Next base: position 2,781,888 of record NW_020455577.1, read on the forward strand.
AAGATATCTGTCCTTTTAACAACAGTTGCTATAGAATTTTCCTCCCTTTTCCGAGGTTGCCACACACAGCAGGAGGCTCTTCCTCCAAGCTGCACTCGCATTTTAAGCGAGCTATTTATACCGACCTCGGTGGAACATGAAACACTGAGCTAAAGCCGTGTGCTGATTTTAAAAGCAAAAACAGTCTAGATTAGAAGTTAGGTTTCTGCTTCTAAGTCGGAATGATGTTTAGCTGCAGTAGGTACTCACATTTGAATTCTTTATTTCAGGAAATATATTAATCTCTTCCTAACACAAAGATATTCTTACAGCACCTTTTGGTACTATCACTAAATTTAATGCAGTTTTATGCGGTAACTCTTGTTTATTATAAGAGTATAAGGCAGGTATAATTTCTTCAGTTTTGCATCATTTATCAGAAAAATCAATTTTTAAACAATATTTATTTTTATATTAAAACTCCTCTGCTAAAAACCAGAGCATCCAGTAGGAGCAGAAGGAAGTAAAAAGCTGGTATTTTGGCTGCTGTTATGACACCTGGAGATACAGCTCAAGTGAATAACCGTGTATGACTTAAACAATAATTCTACTCAGGAGGGTGCCAAGAAAAATTAAATATGATGAGCTGTTATCTCCTGTAGTCGCAATTAAGTCCCAGCAACGTTGGTGGGAATACAACATCAATTTTCAATAAATGGTCACTTTGGTCCTTAGCACAAATTCTAAAATATGACTCTTACATAAACTAATGTGGAAATAACTCATGGAAATAACAATAGAGTCATAGCACACGTGACACAAAGTGGCTTTGCATCTAAACACAAACTACATTCTGGCATCTGATTATTTTTTCTCTATTAGCTTCTTTTTACCAAGCATGCCTAACTCCTGGGGGAAAGGCAAACAATCAACTTATACTTCAAGCGATATTTTCTTTAATTCAGTACCATGATTAAATCATACAAAAGAACCAGTTCCAATTTTCATGGTAACTTTTACTGAGTTGTCATTTGTCATCATTTATTGCACAAAAAATACAATCATCTTTATTTCCTATCGGTATTAGAGTAGTCAATTTTTCCATATGGTCTTTTGGAGTCCCGTGAACTCCTTTCAGGACTTCTAAAGCTTCCCATTTCCCGTGTCACCAATCATATTTTTTTCAATAATTGCTAGACTTCTTTTTTTCTCCCAAGACATATTGCTAAATCAGGGAGAATCTGTCCTACGCTGAAAACAAACAGTTGCACAGAATGAGTGTTCAGTGTGATGAACAGCGTTTGGACTGAAGAGAAGTGTTGGATGCGTGCAGACGCTATCAAAGCTGTTCTTTACTCAACGTGAATATTAATGACAGTTGTTTTATGTTTCAGCTGAAAATCACTCAGAACACACTGTTGCGGGGAAAATAGTTCACTTTAAACATATTTTTGTTCTTACAAGCAGGCATTAACTACCCAAACACATTGTTTTATTTTTGTAAGGAGATTTGGTGATCCTAAAATTGATGGCCCAAAACCTCTCAGGTCTTGATCCTCACAAGATGACTAGTCTATTAACAGCAGAAGCATTTCAAAAGTATATAGAAAATCATCTCATTTAAGTATACTCCTGCAAAGTCTCTACATGAATACCATTTGAGCCCTTATCTTTGGTTTAGATTTCCTTATCAGACCTATAGTCATGGGCTCCAAAACAAAGGACAAACTTTGTTTGCAAAAGCAACACGTTCTGAGACTCCTAACAATCGGTGCTAAAATCACAATCAAGTCACAGCCATGTGTAATTTGATTTTTGAATCCCCAAATTCCCAAGTATTAAACTGAATTCAAATACCTCATATAAGATGAATCAAACCATTATGGGGCTCAATGACTACTGATTACTACTAATTTAGAGGAAATTCAACTTCTAATAATACCTTCTATCCCAAAAGTAATTCTGCAAGACATTACATTCATTAAATAAGGCAATGAGTAATTAGAATATTAATGTATACATAATATAATAATATACAACTGAAAGTAATAAAGTGAAYATTCACACTTGGAAAAAAAATCCAGAATTTAACAGTCATTTCAAACTTGCTCTTGGGACAAGTAATACCAATTCCAGATATTTACCACTGGGCTCCTATTCAAATAACATAACTTAAATAAAAAATCATACTACAATGATATCATTAATATAGTGTCTTATGTAAAATCACTGGAGTCCAAAAATAATAGTAATATTCAAAAGAAAATGCTTGAAAAATGCTCGCCAACTGAAAGCGTGCATTAGCTCCAAACACTGGAAATGCAGATACTGGATATGGATGCACATTAAGCAGCAAGTTAAGAACAGAGATGACTTGGACACACTAACCAGAATCCTAGAGATGTCTGCACATTTGCTTCAGGCTTACTGAAACATTAAGAATTGATTCCAGCCTATTCCTGACCAGAAGAGAGTTTAAGACCATCAACCAGAAAGACGTAGTTCTGTTCACATACATCACACGTAGATTAAGAAACTCACAGTCTTACAAGCTCTGAATGCAGACTGCCACCGCTGACACCGATCGGGGTCCTCACCTTCGCACTCTGGGGCAAATGAGATCCCCCTTCTGAAGCAGCACTAGGTAACGCCCGTGTGGAACAAACAACTACCCACTTTGTTCAAATGATCTATTAATGAAATTCATACCCTCTTGGATGCTAGAGATTTGGAAATTAGGCCCAGTTATTTCAATATACTACAYGACCTGGCTTTCCATATCAAATGAGAATTGTAATGACTAAACACAATTATTTGGACTAAAGCCTAAAACATTTCTTCACTCCTACATGGGTCACTTTTCATCGCAATAAAAATGGCTGTCAATTGCATAGACAGCTAGCAATGCTCCCAGTCAAAAAGACTACTTGTAAGATAACTACTTGTGTAGGAGAAAGACCATCCCACATCATCTTTCACTATTTTTCATCTAGGAAARGGCCTCTTCTGTAAATAAACCATTCTATCCATTCCTCTCACAGATACACAAACACCAGTTTCATGCATTTACCACCTCCACAAAGGGCCATCTTCTCTTATCAGATATCTTAACTATCCTGAAATCTGACCATCAAACAGTCTGAGCTGAGATATGAACATTAAAAATATCAGATCATGAGAAGCTTAATCAGTCACTACCATCTCAACGTGTTTCATCAAATGGAACTCAGTATAAGTAGTCTGCAAATACAGCAAATTACTTCAGGCTCACAGTTTAAATGAATCTCTCCATATTATCTAGTAAGTTATTTTACCTCTAACAGGTACAGTATGTGCCAGTSATTCTCATAAATCAAAGGATGAAAGCCTGTAACATCTGTACCATCTGGCACGTACCAGCAAAACCTTGGAAATACAAATTCTTAAGTTGTGATGAGATGGACTGGGTGTTCATTATGTCCAAGTTTTCAGTGAAATCAAAATAAGTGCTTTATGGGAAAGACGTATGTCTGATTTGTCATCTCTAGCTACTACTACTGAAAAACTTGGCTCCAAGTAAGCACCATTCTTGAGACTCATATGAGAAAAGAGAGACTTCAAGACTTCAAAAGGCCCAGACTTTTCAGTTCTTCACTTCATAAATCAAGGTTAACTGTTTAAGTAGCTTTATCTATTYAGTGCATTATATTAGTCATACAAATACTAAGGTAGCTGAAAATGGACATACCTTTATTTTCCAGTACAACTAACCAATATGAGATAGAAGTGTCTTCTAAACTGCCAACTTACCAGCTTGCAGTAAAAACTAAAACCTTTGCCTGGAAACACTTCTGATAGTTGTGATAAAGAATTATGTATTTTTCTTGCAAAAGAATGAGCCTAGGTTCTTATAAATTAAGGGRAAAAAAAGAATTAACAGAAAGGGCTTACTGGTTTGTATCTTAGTGCATCTCTGTAGGATCCGAACAGTGCTGCCTGTGCCCGAAGAAAGGCCTTTGCGACTCCATCGCCCGTAGCTGTAGACTGCTTTTTCAGTTTATTTTTCAAGGCCGAGACCTGCATGACAGAGTGGTACAGTTAAATTAACACCTCAGAAATTGGTACAGCGAGGTATGAACCCAATCAGCAGGCAAACCATGGTGTCTACAGGTCAGCCAAAACTTCATCCTCCTTCTTGATAGCTTATCTTTTTAACTGCAAAGAGCACCTGCTGGTCTGTTAATTGAAATGAAAGCAGGAGATGATGGTAGAGTGCTAATGCAAATTGGTTTATGCTCTCTTTTTTTTCCCAAGGCCTCTTGACATAAATAAGCTTAATTATTTTGCAATAAACTGCTTGTGAGCCACTTTTTTCAGATTTTTTTCCAGTCATAACATGTACCTRCTTGTGCTGAATGAAGCCAGTAGGGTATTTTTCATTTATGCTATGAAGGCATATTTTTAAGGACTCTTCAGGTTGACATGTAACTCATTTCAGGGGATTTTTTTAATGTCAAATTACTAATATGTGAAATTTCTCATATGAGATCAGTTCCTACCACTGTCAATTTAGCTGAGAAAAATTTGTGTTTGTGAAGTGATACATGGTCTTTAGAACAGTTCTCATGGATAAAACATGTGAATGGGGAAAAGCAACATGCTTACAAGGCAACTGTATTAATAAATAATTTTGTATTTTAGTGTTCCGATTTTAAGGAATCAAATAGCAATCTCTGACTATACAGAACTGAAAATAGAAATATTAATTTAATATTCATTATTTTRTTAAAGATGGCTTGAAGAAAAATCATATAATTCTGGAATTCTTACAGTGCTGTTTAAAGATATGTGGAATAATACCCAAGTATAGTTTATTCTTGCCTCCTAGCTTTGATCAAGATGATAATCTGCAGAAATTAGTCAACTCTAATTCTTTGGAATATAACTTCCTATATCCCTTGGCATTATAATATACCCGATCAAGCGATATCTAAGCCATTAAATAGTACTTGAAGTAGAGTTAAAGTAACTCTTTAAGCAAGGCAGTATAAGCACAAAATATTACACAAACAACTTCCATTCTTCTAGCAATGTATGCAAGAGTGAGTATCTTTGTGTTTCTTTATGCAAGCAGTCATGACTGCTCTTGTAGATGATGATTGTAATTGAAGTGTCAACCTAATTAACAACTAAACTTTGAATAATGCTAATGAGAACTGAACATGGCATCAGAGAAAAGACCAGCTCTACAGGTGATAAACCTTCACAGTAGTGACATTTTCCAGTGTAAAGTCACAGTTACTGTGATCTGATCAAAGAGAGAGACCCCCATTGGGTCCAATTATAACTATAGTTTTGGAAAAAAAATTATTGAGTTATGATGTTCATAATCTATGCAGAAAGGCCTTTACAGTATAGGTCTTTTCCCCATAGCTGTGATCTTTTCGATTTATATCCAAGCTCCATAGATCTAGATAAAAGTTTAGAGTCTGATTCGTTTAGCCCACGGAAAGCACACACCAATGCTCATTTACGTTTCTTCCTTCCACCTCAAAAGGGAAAAAAAAAAAGTACAATTCAGAGTACAAAAACCAGTTAGGCAGTTCAAGGTTGAAAAAATAAGTGCTTGTCATTTTACTTTCTTTGTTCTGCAGGGCATTATTATTTTAAAGTTATTAAAATAAGGTTCAATTCCAGGGAAAAGAAATGTATACATCCTCTGTAAAAGGGAAATCCGTCCATCAATGTCAGCTTACTTCCCCTAAAAAAAAAAAAAAAAAAAAAAAACCCACAAAAAACAACTCAAACAAACAAACAAAAAAAAACTACTTTTCCTCCCCTAAAGTAAATTTCCATTTTTTAGGTAGAAAATTCCTCTTGTATTTTGAATTTGAATTTCTGGTAAATTATATGCTATAAACAATGATTTGGAAAACAAACAAAAAAATAAAAACTTCATATATTTTTTCTTTAAAAGAGCCTTGTGCTTAGTGGGTTTTTGTTGTTGTTGTTGCTGTTTTTTAGGAAACATTACAGTACTTTGGTTAAAAATGAAAAASCTAAAAAAAAAGTGAAATTTTACTTGCAAAACATAATCAAATCCAGTTTCCCAAAGACATAAACCACACCGCGATACCATCAAATGAAAAAATATTGAGAAAAATCTTTTAAAAGATTTGTTGAATTCAAGTTACCTGATTACTAGACTTAAACTAGCAATAGTTTTCACAAGAAAATTATGGCTTGTATACAGAGAACAGGGTCCAACTCAGTTTTTCAGGACTGCTTTCCCATTAAATAAGAACACGCCCCTTCCACCACAGAGTCCCGCACTGAAGGGGGACCACGGGACCATTGCTGACATTCAGCTCCAGGGACATTCACAGGACGATGCCCAAACGCCCTGCCCAGCTCTCACAATTTGGCAGCAATCCCTCTACTGCCTCCTGGTCTCAGTTTCCCTGCTGACTCAACCAGACTGCTCTGCAAATCGCCTGTTAGGTTAAGTCTCCTAAGCCCAGCATAAGCTCTACCAACATTGAATAGTTTACATGCTCCTGGCTCGTAACACAATTTCAACAAAGCTTTTGATAGTCAAGTATTTATGAAAATAATAAAAATAAAAAAGACAAGCTATTGCAAAGATGTATCTTCATTTCAATTTATGCAAAGCTTTATTCTACGATAAACAGTATTAATATTTTTCTTTATGAATAGTTGCATCGTTTTTGGTAGGTAAAGACACAGCACACACATCGGTAAAAGGACCACGGAAAAGGAACAATATTTCATATATTTTTATTGGAGAAAAAAAAAAAGACAGTGCTGTGCACTGTGAAATGATGAGTTTGGAGTTACTATGGCAGATTGTAAGAGGTGATAGGAGGCGATAAGGAAGATGTAGGAAAACTTAGAGGATAGAGAGAGCGATGGCAAAGCAAAATGGAATATTCTGATTTTTTCAGATGTGACAAACACTAGTCACCCTAAAATAAATCAGTTAATCAGGAAGTTTTAACCAAATTCCAATCACCCAGTCCACTGCAGTATTGACAGCACCTTCTCACATGCTATTAGTTCAATAACATTAAGAATCTCCCAAGAGATTATCACCTTGAAGGTGGGGATGCTCTGGCACAAATGCATGCAAGAATGCTACGTACTCCATGATTTAATCATGTTTTAACACAGCTAGGAGATACATTAACACACTGCCATCAAGTTTTTGCCTCAGAAAGTCTATCCTGGAGTCAACAGAAAGTTCCTCCAACTTCTGCCTCTCGCAGGAAGCCATAGTAAAGGACAGGGAAAGCCCTCGGATTATCCTGTGGAAGTGCTAGGAGCACAATGTTCTTGAGGAGAGCCTACCAAGATGACATGGGGTGGAGGGAAGGGCAAGTAGGGTGATAAAGCAAATGTGATGACCTGAAGGGCTCGCTGGAGATGAGACATTTCTGTGCCTGGGTGGAGGCCACACGCACACGGCTCTCGGAGATGCTCCCCAGGGCCCAGCCACCACAGCACAGTCCTGCCGACCCACTCGTGCTCCCTTGCTGCCTGCCCACATCCCCTTCCTGCAGAAGTCCAAAGGCTGGTCCTCTAAGGAGCGCAGAATGAACCATCCTTAATACGTGCCTACCTAAACCTCAGGGGCTGCGAGAYCGCTGCAGAGATAACCAGTCATTTCCTTGGGAGGGAGTTGTTAGGCTTTACATCACCTCTCATCATTCTCCATYAAACCAGGTCACTATAAAAGTGAAGCCATTCTCAAAAGTGAGAGGGTGAGAAGTGAATAACAAAAAAACTCACAACAAAATGAAACCCGGTACTATTTAAATCAGCATTGGTAATGAAAAGGCTTCCACCTAGTTTCTACATCTATGCACATGAAACTCTTCTATCTCACCTAGACCTCCAGCATTTAACCAAAATATTCATCGAGATTAAAACATATACTTAAATATAAATATCTTCAAAATTTGGTGTATTTTTAAATCAGATATTCTACCTCCTAAAATTATATCAAGGTTCAATAGAATCTCAAAGCTTTGTTCAACACAAACAATTGCTGGTAACGACACTAGCACTGCTAACTGCTCTTGGTTTCTAAAATATTTTCTGATTGAAAAACATGATAAATTCAGACATTTTATTTTTACATCACATCTTTTCAGCTGCAATGTCAAACATTGACCATAACTTCTTTACTATACCACTAATCATTGTCTTTTCGGAAACGATTTGCACTCCCAGTGTTTATTTTATAAAGCAGCTGTTTGAAATTCTACATGAATTACAGCCTACTTCTGAAATGCTACTTTTTGGGCAGCAATGTTTATCCCAATTTATGATGTTAAAATACTTAGAAATCTAAAATAAAACTCATATAAAAAATGTCTCTGTAATGTTTATGCAATCTATGCTATAAAGGCTGCGCATCTTGGAACTGCTGTGCTGATTTTACTGTCTGTTAATTATATTTAACAATTACAGAGGATGCTATAAACCCACGGAGATTATTTCTGGAAGATCATACTTATGAAAGCACATAAGTAACCTAAAAAAAGCACAACCTAAAGTTTACTCTGAAATACATAAGATTTGGTTGCCAGAGGCGATGCCCTCAGTGCTCCACATTTTTATGAAAATGCTCAACTTTGAACAAAGGATTGCAACCTTTTTGCCAGAGCTAACTGCAAGTAGGCGTTGCAGGATCAGGCTGCAAGTTTATAAATCAGTGCACACTATAGACATTTATAAATTTATAAGCATCAGGAAAAGCTCTCTTTTGCTCTAAGGTCTTATGGTCTGACCCAAGTATTATTGCATTAGGAAATTTACGCACACAGAAGTAGCTACTTATTTTCACTTTTTTATTAAAAAATAATAGACAAATCCACAGTGAAATGATGAAATCTAAAAACAAGTGTTCTTGTCAGAAGAGAGGAAAAGGAGGGGTTTTTTTTTCTCTCCTCTGAGAAAACAAAGGATTCCTGAAAGTCTTGCGCTGATTTATTTTTCCAATTTTAAATACGTTAGGAGTAGCGGAACTGCTACTGGCATGGTAGTATTTCTAACAGTCAATAAATCTAAAATATTATGTGTGAATATTGGAATGAAGCCATTAAGAAGATTACAGCATGCAACGCAGCAGAGGGTCCACATGAAAAAAGGACTGGTAATTCAGGACAACTGTGACCACTGACCTTTGAACAGTCAGGACCACTGGTCAGTCTGACAGAATAATAGAGTTCACATGAACAGAAAGTCATCTAGCCTGTAACTATAATTTAAAAACTTAAGTGAATGATTTAAAATGCCTTTTAAATCTCAGTTAATTTATTACACAGTTTATTACACAATATCATATAATAATGTTTTTCAATCTTAAATTTATCACAGAAAAATAACAACTGGAGCATTGTAGTAGACATATTGCTATACATATAAACATATGTGCAAGCACCTATGCACTGAGAACATTATCATCAGGGTTATTGATCAAGAAAGTAAATATTCAATTTGCTTTAGACAGAGGAAACAGTTGTGGAATACCCTTTGAAAATACTGCATTTGTTTTGTTAGGCTGTTAATCTATCAGGAACCTCTTTTTCAAAGGGATGGCAAGTCTACAGCTTCTTTTGTATTTTTAGTACTTCGTCTATTTTAACACCCTTCAACACTAGTCCTGCTTATTATATTTTTTCAGATCYGAAGTCTTATTACTTTCATACTTACGCTTAAAAGTCTAATTTATATAAGCTTAAATGCTTCACCTTTGACCCCTGTTTTTATGTTTTAAGTTTATCCTACCATTTTTGTTCTACACCTCTATATTTTATACATTTTAACCCAGATGTTAGCAGTTGCACCGATCCCGATGAATGCAGGGGGACAAACATGCTGTCATTTTATTTGCCACAACATGGACAATGTCTTTTCCTTTTGTTGCCAGGATTTTCACCTAATAATTGGATATATTGTTTCTTTAAACTGCTTTAAACAAACTGTTTTACAGTCTGAGGTCGAGAAAGAAATGGGGATCTACACATTTACATCTTTTTTCATTATAAAATCCTCAAATAGAATTCTGCAACTATGCTGCATAAAACAGTTGTTCTGATGCATTCCATACAGGAAAACATATTAAAACATTTTAAATCTATTATACAGTCTACATGCTTAGATAGCATTCATTAACATTAATAGTAGTAACATGTATACGTCCTGGGGGAGAACATACTTCTGAAATGTATGAATATCTGTAACCTCTATTTTCTTCATGCTAGCCTGCTCGATCAGAGATCATTTTGATAAGCAGCCCTRAAACACAAGAGATGTCCCTCTCGTTCACTGCACAAATACCCACTTTTGCTGCTCAAGATCCTCCAGAAGGAACTCGGGCACGTTATGGGAAACGATGCCCAGTTCCTAATTGTACATCCAGCTATCATTTGACAAGTACGTACGTTCTTCCATGACATCCTAACCTCAACCTTTCCCACTGAATGCAGGGTCAGTTAAAACTACCGACACATCAGAAAATTATTTTTTTTTCTTTTTTACTGAACTTGTTATACTACTCTAACATAGAGCATATTTTAACTTTTCATATATACACACGTATGCATGTGTATCTGCTTTTTCACCCAGTAATATAAAAGCATATAGCATCAGAATAATTCACATACCRTCAAGTTCTTTTCCTTTTCTGAACTACAGATACCAAGAACAAAGAAAACGTTGACCAGATAATGTATAAAAAACCCTAGATTTTAATACTACTATAAAAGGGAACTGACATTAATGTAATCATGATTTTGGTTTCTGTTATTTATGTGTATCTCTRTACATAAGCACACACACAACACCAAAATCTTTTTGATTACACACACAAATATATATATATATATATGTGTAAGTGCACATATATATATTTACGTGATCGTGTATATACACACCCACACAAATTGCCAACAGAAACAAAGMACATGGTATGTCAGTGTGCTGCCTTACTTCGATTAGGGCAGTTTGTTTTTACAATTTACAATTTCAGAAAATGCAATTCTTTGATTATTTTGATATCAAATTCTTTGTGCTGACATCAATTTCATGAGAGCTTGAGCATCTATAACTTAATAAGCAAAACAGTGGTTTTAAAGGATATTCTTTTAGTGCTCTACTGGGAAAAAGAGGATAAGTCAATTTTGTGAGTATTTAAAACGATATACAGAATACGTTCCCCTATAGGCAACAGGAAGAAAAAAAGGGAGTGGGGGGGAGGAGGGAGGACCCTCTGCAAGATCAAAGTCCAGAAAGAACTGGCACTTAATTTATCATCCTTTACAGACAAAAGACAGTTTTCGTCATTTCAAAAGGATCAGATGTCTTTTATGACAAACTGGGTTTGCAGTTTAATTTACAAATAGAATTCTAAGTAAGCAGTCTTTGCTCTGCCAAAGCAAATGACAAACAGTATAGGTTTTCATTCACGCAGCCCTCAGCAGGATAGAAGAGATTAAAATAAAACTGAAATAATTTAGAGAAAACAAATAAATGTTTCAGAAAGTTGAGGAAGATCAAAGCCTGAATTTTCTGACCCCAACTGTACAAGCATTTCTTATTATATTGACCAGTGCCATCAGATCATTAATTAAAAGGAAAGCGCTGGCAGGTGGCAGGGAAGCAGAAGCCGATAATTGGCCCCCTTCTTCTTTTTGCCTTCAAAAATTCTCTCGTTCTTTTGCAAGACATGCCACTAGGCAGACAGAAATGCCTACTTTGTAATATAATGATTAAGATGAGATGAAGAGACTCTTGCGTTTAAAGCAGCTCTGCCTAATGAATGCAGCTAGCTTTATAATTACGATCCTACTTTTACAATAAGGAATATGATGTTCCATTCAACATCTCCTCAGCTGTCAAAAAGGGAAAAATCTCAAATATGGGGGTCTACAGTTGGCGCTTTTCTGTCCCCTTATTCCTTTTACCGCAGCTAGCAAAACCAGGCAAAAATAACTACTAGTAATTCAAGCAAATAGATGAGAAAGAAAACCCATGAAATATCCATAGGACTCACCACTTCACTAGGTAGGTTGTTCAGGTCATTAAAAGGGGTTTCTAGAATGTTTGTGTCAACATTTAGCAAAACCACGTCTTCCAGGGATCTGTTTTTTACTCTCTGTTGAATAAAAAAACAACAGTGTAAAAGCATTTTACTGTCTTAACGCACATTTTTATTACAAAGTGGTAGATTTTGTAATTGGTAGAGAAATTATGCAGTAGAGAATTTATAATTTTGCAGAGGATAAAAAAGACAAGATCTTTATGCCTTACATGTAGGATTTGTGAGTTAACTACAAGATTCAAAGGAGTTTTTAAAAACCCTTGCTCTTCAGCAAACAGTGAAGTTTTATCGGTAACCTCTGAAATACAACAGCAGTCACAGAATGTACTCCTGAAATCCATGAATTACATAAAACAGTTAAAATAGTATAACTATAGATTCCTTAGGACACTGTTTCATTCTTTTATATCAGGGAAAATCAGATATGATATTAATCATACAACCAAAAAAAAATCACAGCAAACTAAGTAGGATTTGCAGATTTATGTATGTTCCAGGTACACGATGTCTGGTATCACAGCAGAACAGATGAAAGAGTCTTTCAGGAATGCAGTTGAGTAGCAGATAAGAATTAAATAATTTGTTCCTTTCAGAACAGAACAGCCAGAACTCTCTTCTACATGATCCTGAAATAATAGATGATATTACACTCCAGGAAATAATTCCAGATGGAATACGGAGACTTCATTTTTAGGCAAAGCCCATTTCCTCAATTTTTCTGATGAAATAAGGAAAAAGATCCAAGTCAAGATATTAAGATCAATGTGTKCAGACCATAAGAACTTGTCTTAAGAGAATAGAAGAATCTGCCCAGAGTTCAGAAGTACAGATGACAGAAGGTTCTTTTCTAGAAGCAGAAAAGTGCTAGTGGCCCAGAATGAGGAGCATCTACCTCCTCAGCTGAGCAGATAGAGCCTTCATCATCCTCGGAAATCACTTCCAGAGAAAGTCAAACCAAATAAAGCTCCTGAATCAATTATCTATTTCGCATGATAATCAGACTACACACACCGGGCCAGGTATGTTTTTTAAATGGTCTGGAAAGATACCAAGCAATGTCCTGTGCCCCAGCTACTTAACACTGCTCACATGAAATTTTATTGTTTTATTGTATTTTTACACCTGAAAAAGCTACTTCTTGCTTTCTAGCAAAAAATTACTCTTGTGTCTGTTATCACTGGCTGAATGTAAGATACTCTCAAAAGGACAGGAGCACAAATTATTTGGAAACTCAGAATGATGTTGACTTTTAAGTGATGGGTACTTCAAAAGAGTTTTAATTATTCTTGCTATCAGGAAAATCTGCATTTTTTTCAGCCATTTAAGGAAGGCAGAAACACCTCTGAGGCAGGAAACAGAATCAGAAACAAACCATGATTTAGGCYTTACATGTCAGTATTAAATGCTTCAAAAAGTAAGATCTCGGACACATTTTTACTCAGTAAAGCTTCTGAAGCTTAAATATTTTTGCAAAGCAAATATGAGGGAATCTTTCTAAAGTTCTTCCATTAAAAATATTATTTATGGTACACGCTTCTCAGGCTTAACAGCACTCAGACATACTGCAAACAAAGAAACCTACTCACCTCTATTAGGCTTAAGTGGACGCCAATTAGATACGGCATTGGTGCACTGAAGAAGGAAAAAAGAGAAGAACAATTATTTTTTGAAATAACTATTAAAAAGGTTGTACAGCAAAAAAAGGGTATTTAAAAACCTTGCATATCTTTCAACCACACAATTACATATTTAACTTTCATTGCTTAAGTCTCTATTAGATGCATACGCATAGCTGACCTTGAAAGACCTATTACTAAGAAAAGTGTTATTAATTTTTTACTCTATGTTAAAGAAGGCTACTAAACTAGTCTCTTCCTAAGCTCAGCAAGAAGGAGCTGCAAGTTGGGTAAGGCCGGCTAGCCGGGCTGCCTGCGGTCTAACCTGAAATGGATATTCCAGAAGTTGCCTGTTTCTAGAACTGGGAGGGATTTCCAASACCATCCTGGGCAATGATTTCTCCAGGGGCATCCTAATGTCCTCGGTGAGATGACCACGCTGCGATGCAAATGCCAGCAGCAGCTCCCAACCCGCTCACTGCAAGCTGCATATATACTTTAATATATACATTAATGTTTCATACTGACAGACTGAGATAAAGCAGCGCCAGCACRGGGAAGTAAAAGAAACCTTTAAAATTTTCAATGTGCAAAATGCAGGAGATGAATTAATACCAATCCGCCTCTGCATTATGGAGGCARGGGGACACAGGGAAAAAAGAAACATCCCGACACAGTGGGACACAAGGCACACTCGTGTTACAGGAATATTAATTTTACAGCAGCACACAAACTGGCTGCAGTTGCTGCCAGGAAACAACTGAATTGTGTCAAGAATCACAACTTGCAGACAGAAATTCACCTTTCTATATCCATCATGCCTCYTCATATACAAAATGTGCTGTCTAACAGTGCTTGGTGGGTGAGATCCGTGCGCTCACTGGGAGTGTTCTCGCCAGTGAAGTGAGCTAAGGCCAGGCTTGGCTAAGCAGCTCCGTGGGAAATGAAATACCAAGGCAGCATGCAGAAAATCTAAATAAAATTAGTCACTGAAAAAAGGCAAGATCAAGATCAACTTGTAAAGTTACTCAGATCTGCTGATATACAATAACTCCTTACATTGTGCTAATTTGCTCTTGTATCTAATGCTCACTGAGGTTCTGCCTGATGCAAAGACTCACTTTCTGTGACCTAGAGAGAGACTTTGCTGGATCAGCTCATGTGGCCTCATCAGTCCAGTTCCGAATCTGGAGCAAAAGTAGCAATTCTCACCTGCCCATGACTCRGGTCACTTTTAGAAAAATCTGTATGCAGTATGGATTATCCAACTGCTCTCATTAATAGTGCCCCTTGGGGAAATATTGATGCAAGGAAACTCTGACTGACTGAAAACAAGTTTTCATTATGTTTGAAATATCAAAAAAACACAAGAGGTTGGTGAGGCTGGAAGGTTCTTTCTGCAAAAAATCATGGTTTGGGGTTTCTTGGCCGTGGGAAGGAGGCTTCCAAGAAAGGGACATGGTCCTCACCCATCTGTTTCCTAACGCAATACTGCAATATTTCAACACCTCTCAACCACTTCATCCAGGCTGGGGCCTTATATATTTGTTGGACTATTTTTGTTCTGTAAAGCAGCATTTAAAAAGTCAGTGATTTTCTCCAATGATAAACATTTTTTTTTTAAGCGTTTATCTCTTTTCTGTAGAATTAGACAACACGGAAGAAACAAAGAGCAGAACAAAAAGGAAAAAAAATAGGTAGATAAAAATTTCTTGAAAATTCAGGAAATAAAAAGTGCAGGTATAGAATCATTTTCAGCACAGGATGCATTTTATTAACATTGGATTATAAAGCCCAAAGAGCAGCGGTTTGTAATATGCACATGAAATTGCTCACTACAATACTACTGGGAGCTGCTATACAGTTTTTATCTTGCTTATGCATGTTGTTACCAAAAATGTTATTAATCTACAGCATCATTTCCTCAAATAAGTACTATGTTATGCAAAACATGGAAGTTAATTGGAAAATAACTGACCCATTCTCAGGAAAACAGGCTCGCATATATTCAAATTCAGGAGAGACCAAATTTCATAAAAAGACACATTGAAACCCTATCTTGAATTTTCTGATTGCATTACATTCTTAACGGAGCTTCAGCAGAACAGATGCTTTCTCATCCACAGACAAAACTGTCAKACATTTTTGTGACTTAGTTTGCCAAGAAATTATACAGAAGATTCAAAGTAATTATCTCTCTTCTTTACAAAAAAAATAATTTTATTACTATATCAATGCTCAAACCTCATTTTTTATAAAAAGCATTTTTGAAGCCAAGACACTCTTTGGGATGAGTGCAACAATATCTTTTTACCTCCTGAAATAACTGAGAAAATGATTGTGTAAACAAAAAAATTCAGAAAAATCTTTCTTTATGTACTCAAGAGTACGATCTTGGAAGCATATGTTATTTCTGTCTATTTTCCTCTTTTAGAGCTAAAACAAATAATTACTTTCACTGTCTAACATTTTACTGTCTTTTAGAAAAAGGAATGGATCATAACTGTTTTTTTTCTTTTTTAAATGCCTGTTCCAAGTCTCATTTGCCTGTGAGAGCTCAAGACCTAAGTTAAGCTATGGGGAAGCTACATAACTAAAATAAAACCGCATGTTCACACACAGCACCTTGTACTGGACCAGCCCCGATGGCTTTACAGTCTACACTGATGCTCTAAATCTGTGTCTTTGGACCACTCCAGCAACATCTGATCTTATCTATAACCAGCCTGAATATCAGATTGCCTCACAGAATCACAAGAGACTTGCTGACTAAAAAGGTAAGTTGCACAGTTTAAATAATTTTTCAATATAGTTAGGCTTTAAGATGTATTTTTTCTTTTTTTCAGACCCACAAAACATACTAGCTGGATACTTCAGGTAATTTACCAAATTCTAACCTCCAAGCACCATATCAGTTAACTCTAAAAAAGGCCTAAATTTTGTAGCCCAACCTGCCACAATAAAATAAACGGATTAAAAAGTTGTGTTGGATAATTCACATAGAAAAAAAATGCAGGATCAGGGTGTATACCTATACGTACACCAGTCAATATTGAAATGCATTTTATCTTTATTGATATTTATTATGTTTACAAGTGGATGGACTGCCTTGGATTATACAAAATTAATGAATGATAATCCCTACTCTCTTTATACAGTCAGCATTTCAGAACTATGTGAATAAGATAATGCAAGTACATGGGAGATACCACAACCAAGTCCAAATGTTCTGGGGTATGAATATGTATGTCCAGAAAAATATCAAAAATGAAAAGATACTAACAAGTCCAGAAAAATGGTTATATTCTTTTTGAATTGACAAAATCATCTGAAACTGAGTATTAGGCTAGTTCAACACAAACTTTGGTCCTAAAAGTATATCCAGGTTTTCTAACTCAAGATAGTATATGCCTAAGAGGAAAACACTTGGTTCACTAAGAATTTTAGGTTCTTGCTATAGTATCCCAGGACCCATTACAGTATATCTGATAAATCATTCAAAGCAGATATGATCAGATAGAAAAAGATAAATCTATGACAATCTAAATAAAAACGCCCAATTTATAGCCCCTGTGAGAACTTCATCAGGAGTGCATTTCCTTTATGAATTTTATGTTTTTATTTGAGCATCTCAAAAAAAGAAAAGGAGGGGGAATATTTTTCCCCTGCTATTGTACTAGAGTATAAAAGAAAAAGGGATATAAATGAGTTCTACAAGTCTAAAAAACTCCATGCTTCCTTTTAATGAGTTAAAGAAAAAACTCAGGTCATGACATAATGACCCAGTATCTCCACTATTATCATCATCCTAGGAAATTGTGTACAGCATCTAACATTATTATTCCTGGAGACATTATCTGTGCTGAGGAGGAGAAATAAAATATCCTCCAGTATTCAGGATGCACTCTGCAGGGAACAGCTTGAGAAAAGGGGCTGATCTACCTTCCTTCTGATAACAGCAGTTCTGGATGGTGCTAAAGAAAATACAAAGCTTCTGATGATAAGTTCAACTAACACAAAAACCAAACAATTGCATTCAAGCTATACTCCCATCTTGGTGCATTTTTCTCAAAACAAGGAAAGAAAACAATTAAGGCAGCATTTCTCCAAAAGAAAAGTGTCATGAAAGATGAAAGACTTAGCTGCAGTTGAAAGACAAGACTAGGGGGAGAATATTTGATTTATTTTTAAAAACAATAAATAATTTACATAAGAAGCAAAGGAGCTACCAAAGAGGGGGAAAGAAAAATTTATCACAGGCAAATATTGTAAAGTCGATAAAAAACTATCAAAGGGACTTAAAGAAATATAACAAGATTTTTTTTTTTTTCCAAAACATGAAAAGTGCAATGGACTGGGTGGAGTTAAATGGAACATGAATATTTACAGGTTCTAGAAAAATAACACAGCCAAACAAGCATACCAACAWAATTTCTGTGAAGAAAAATATTCATAACAGAAAAATTCCTTGTTAGGTATCTAAGTCAGCTTTTGTACACTTTAATTCTTGATCTGTAAAATCGCTTTAAACAGTTTTAAATTGTTTTGGCTTTCCACAATAGACTCATATGTATTTAAAGTCAAAGCCTCCAGGGATGGATGCTYCTGTATTACACGCTTTAATGCAACTCTCATTTGGTACCTCTGAAACTACTACAAATAAAGGAAAGTAAATCCTTTCTTTGGCTGAAATCTTAAAACCCAGGCACTTGGAAGAGAAAATTTATCTAACTATTCCAGTGTAGTAAATAACAACCATCAGAAAAGCAATTCCTTGAAGGATCAGAAATACCCTGAGAAGTGATGATTTCTTTTTGGAATTTAAAAGTCTTTCAAAAATATAAAGTGTCTTTTGCGAATAGARTTTTCAACGGGAGGATATGTAACCAAAGAAATTCTTATGACAATAAATTTGGAGATCATAATCTAGGATTTTCGGAAAGAGCTGGATATAGTCTGAACCTGGCGGGCCTCACAACAGAAGACGGAAAAAATACAAATGCTAAATTGTTCTGTAGACTTAGAAGACACAGAGATGCCTCCTAGTATTTGATTCCATTGACACAGGTAATTTTTAATGCTTCTTTCAATATTTTTACTTAAGATTAAACATCAAATAAATTAAAACTATTAACAACAGTTATATTTAAATTACTGAATGTTTTCTCTAAAAATAAAACATGAGCAGTTATTATACAAAAGACTCTAAATGCTACCTTGTACCTCAAGGTCCGAATTCAAAACCTCATCAGRTTTAAGCCATGGCCTAAATGCTTTCATAAACCAGATGCTGTATATCTAGTCATAAAAATATCCATGGTTTTCAGGAGTTAATCCATGTTACAAAGGACGTAAACCTCTCAGAAAGGAGGATGCCAGGTTAGGTGTCTTACCAGCAGTAGTCCAGAAGATGGGCAGGAAGCACTGGGATGTAAATGTGCTGCCAATACATGGGATATAGCAACGCAGCTGACGCATGAACRCAAGCAGTTAACTGAAAACAAAAGCATATAAATAGATTTGGCCAATAAGCATGAACATTAAGAAGAAAATGCAACATTATAAGTTAATTTTGAGATGTTCAAGAATCTTAACTGTCACAAACCTCCCACTATAGCTTTTTAAAAATTATTTTAATTGTTTAGATGCACTTAGGCACTCTCAGATACACACACAATTATCACATTTATAAAGTGCAAACTGATAGGTAACATGCACTTGTTGCACTAAACTCCAGAGCAGGATTAACCCTGTTTTATGCCACTATTTTTATTTTGAAACTACATATATATATATATATATGTGTATATACATGCACTCCTACACACATATACACAGATAACATACATAAAATAATTTAAAGCACACTTTTCCCATGACAGCAGACTAACTTTATTTTCCCTAAACCTCTCCCCAAAAGAGAAACTGTAAAGCCTGGCTCCAAAACGCAGGTGCTCCCCTGAGCAGGACRCAGAGGTGTCACAGCCTCTTACCACTCAGCAAGGAAACGGCTGGGAACGAGATCTAAAGCACTTCTCCAGTGAACAAAACAATTTGAAATACACGACGAAGAGCTCGAATTTGACACCGCAAACACTTTGTTGCTGCCAGGGGGTCTATATTCAGCAAACACACCAATAAAAATCTCGCAGACATATGGCAAGAGGAACTTGGCTCCGAAGAGAATTTGGGAAGCCCAGGCACRGGACCTCGTGCAATTTCCCCGGGACACAGGAGGTCACATCCAGAGGGCCACTTGGAGCATTAGCTCCAAACCATACTCCCCTTGTGCTTTATCCATCTAGGGAGCTCCCCTCGGCTCCCTTAACGAGCGCCGGGAAGACCTGGAGCAAACAAAGGCATCGCTCCACGCAGAGGACACCGGACCCGCAGAAGACAAAAGCAGGTCTCATGTTTTAATACCACGGCACTACTGCTGCCCGGGGTTAACAATTACTGCTGTTCTCCATTAGACATGAACTGCACCAAAAGCGTGAGCTAAAATAAAACATAAATTCTGGCCACGCAGTGAGTGCGAGAATTCTATGGATTGCACAGAAAACAACCTCTTTGTGCAACACATCAGCAGTTAAAGCTTTAATGCTGTGGCTTTCCTGGACAGTTATACTTCTATATGAAAATTATACAGCAATTTTGTGAATTTGTTGTTGTTTTTCTTTTCACTAAAAAGGAAAAAATAATTACAGCAGCATCGCAGAAGAAATCACAGACAATTACAATTTGCGCAGCATAGTTTGCTCATCACTCAGATTAATATAACACGATTAAATATGGAAAAGAAGAGGGTCTGAAAGCTCCTGAGGGATATCATTAGGGCAAATTGCCAAAGAATGAAACATGAGCCAGTCAGGAGAGTCTGGAAGCTGCACTAATACCAAGGGACTTGAATGTTCGACAGTTGGAGCTTCAGTAATGTGTGAACTGCAGGTTAAGGTATCAAGAGACTCTGCTCACTGACACAGAGAATGTCACTATTGACCAACGAACTGCCCAAGCTTGACAGTTACACTACAGAAAGCCAAGTATATCATAATTCCATATTTAAACTGTTCATTTCAGATTAACATTTCGCATCTTAGCTTTATGTCAAACATCTGCAATTCGTCTCATTTTATATTTGTAGTAATGGTCATTTTAATACTTATTGTTTTGTTACTAAGAATTAATTGATTTGGAAGAAGATATAAGTATCTTTCTCCTCTTTGGCACAGAACTGCATGAGATTTATTTCTATATTATCATTCTCCATAGTTGAAATAATACTATCTATTAATGATGCATTCAAGCTCATTATTATTTCTGAGGGTCTTGCATTCAAAATGAAAATGGAATTACCAGTTAAAATGTTCACATGCTATTATATACAGCATGCAAAATTTAAACCACAACTAGGTTTATATTTCAATCACATACTGAAATAAAGCAGAGTGTACAGAGTATCCTAAAAACATATACACTATCCTCCTCCTCTTAAGTGACATTTTTAAATCATGGATTAACATAATGCTGCTATATGCTTAAAGAAATACTTTCCTTTCTTATGCAGATATAAAGTCTGTGTTATATTTTAGTCAAAAATCTAAAAAAGTTACTCACTCCAGTAAAATACATTTAACGGTTTAATAACTCTCTTAATTCAAAATCTCTGTATCGGTGCGACACTCAAAAGACTAACATTTAACACTCTTAATAAAAAATATCTACTAAATGTTAGCAACTCTAGCAGTAAATGCAAGGACTTGATTAGATAGTTACCAATGTTTTGCTGTGTTCTTCCTTGCTTTTCAGAAGAGTAGCATGTGTAACACCTACTGTATGCTACTGCAATAGGTTTCTAAATAATATGGTATGAAAATGCTTTATTATTTCCTGTTGTATACAGTCTGCTATACAAGCAGCTATGGCAGCCTAACACTGTTCAAACTGAGTTTCAGTATCATGTTAATCCTCTTCAAGTAAATCATAATAATTACAGATTTCATATTATCAAATTTGTGCTTTTTCTAGCCATTATGTTTTTCCCCTTTTTAATATTTCAAAAGTGACTGCATTCCTCAAATGCATTAGCTATTTACGTAACTTACCTCTTTAACATACTTATTCATTTTTCTAAACAGAAAGAAATGGAGAATTCTGCAAAATTTGCAATTAAAATTTTCTATTAACATCTATTCCAAATGAAACTAATAATATCCACATCTTTAAAAGTTTCAAGAAGAGAAGTGTCATGTGCAGAGAAATTTATTTTCCAAGACAAGTAGTCATTATACTAAGTTATCCTGAAGCCATTTTCAAGGCTGCTTAAAACCTCACCAATTTTACCAGCTACTGCTGGAGACTTCATCAACCAGGAACTGTGATCCCTTTCTCTGCTCATCTCACACACTCACTCATGTATCATCGTTCAACTTGGAGTGCATTAAAAATTCAGATACTATTGTAAAATAGGATTTTGGAACTAACTGGTTATTGGAACTTTGATGGCTTGTTACGTGTTTTCTGGCAGCAAGCGATCCTGCTTCAACAGGGCAGCCCATGGAAAACCTCTGCCAGTGCAGAGTTTTCCTCCCTAAGGAAACAGGCTGGCAATTTTTTTAAAAACAAAATTTTTGTCTGTTGAAATCCTTGTTTGTCATTATTGAAAAATAGGGATTATTTCTCAAAAAAAATCCCATTTTCAGGAAATTACTGTTTATTTTCACTTTCCAACAATTTCTTTCAGTTTAAGCAATTTTTCATTTCAAAAATAAAAAAAGGCTTGAAATAAAACACTTCAGATTATATAAACAAATAAGTTAATTAACCTAAACCTAAACTAGCTTAAAAATATTTAATAAAAACTTTCAGTGTTCAGTCTATTTTCTAACTAGTATACAAGCATTACTTGAAATTCCTAGTGATTTCATAGGACATGACAAATTTTGCTGTCCCATTGTAACAATCAGTTAATGAATTTATTACGTTATTGTGTACAGCTAAGTTTCAGTCTGTTTCCGATCTCAGCATCACCAAACTTTCATGAACCTGCAAGGAAAGTGTGAGCCATTTTCTCCAGACTTCTGGTGTGAATCCGGTACAGTAATTCTATCTTTTCCCCCTAGAAAAATGTGTAAGAACTTTGTGCTTACTGCTAATATCAGGCTATAAGAAAAAGTCACTCCAAATAGTGGAAGAGAACACTTCAAAAAGTTTTGGGTTTTTTTAGCAAAATGCATTGTTAAGAGATAGTAAGAGATTACTACCAAACATCAGCATGACCAAAATAGTCTAAGAATCCTAGAGAAAGCGAGGAGCTGTTTTCCACCTTCGTGCAAAAAACAGCCATTTGAGAAGAGTGGGCTGCTCAAAACCTACAAATGGCGAGTAAGAATTATTGGGAAAAATTTTAGTTCAAGGCTCCACCAAAGAAGGCTTCCTTGTTSCTAGGAACATGAAGAGTGCAGTTCACCCCGCCCCCCGCCACGTAGATTATTCTGATTCAATTCTGCTGCAACTATTCTGATATGTATATCTGCTATTCCAATACTCATTTCTACCAGCCAGGTTTTTTACTGAGGGGGACTTTCAAAATGACTTGCTTCATGCCACCCTCTTTTATTTCTGCTGAAACACTCCAATATGTCCAGACCCACATACTTTGAAAGATTTTCTGCAGGCTTGTACATTGTGCTTATTTGCACAATGTCTGCAAATTTATATTATCTGAAAGAATAAAGTTAAAACAATTATTTTGCATCTTACACACAGCTATTCTTCCTCATCTGGCAGTTACTTGCTATCAGTAGAAATTACCTTCTTCAAAGCACTTCCTATAACCAAAAGCAAAGAGAGAAGCAGTGTGACAAGCAATTGATGACAAGATTTAATCATGCCACAACAGGAAAATTGGAAATGCATAAACTGATTAGCAGAAACTTGTCAGAAAGCCAAAAGCAAAAAGAGAAGTTAGGTAAAATGCTAAAGTAACCTATRGTACAGTGCAACCTTTTAAAATCAACTATAAGAAATTAAAAAACTATCGTGACAAAACGATTCTCTAATAAATGCTCAGATACTGTCAATCTCTGTCAACACCACATCCAGAGCCGGGCACTGGGTTGCTCTTTCCCTCCTTCCTCACAGTCCCATTGGGCTAAAGATTTGCTTTCCCTCCCACTGTCTTGACCACACATATGTTGAAACCTGCCAAAGATTCTGCTTAGTTAACTCATCCATTTATTAACACCCAGTAAGTAGATGCAGAGGACCGGTCACCTTTCCACTGCTACGATCGCTGCCACCAGCCTGGACCAACTCCTGCTGCTGGTACCTGTCAGTGCTCTCTCAATAGACAGAATTACTGTAAAAACACTGTCCACTTGCTGAGAGGGGAAGAGCAGCTCAAGTGAAAGGAAGAGTTTTCTACATTATTTCACAACTCATAAGACTGTCGGTTTTGTCCAAAGGGACATGCCCRTCTAAGCTCTGTTTGAAAGATAAAACATGAACATTAGAAAAATGATGTTTGATAAAATAGGCATCAAACACATTGCAGACACTTGCAGGTGCTAAGACCTACCCCTTTTCCATCCATTTCTTGGAATGCAAGGGCCCGAAAACAAACAAAATAGACTAAACCATAAGCTCAGTCTACCCTACTAGCATTGGTGAGAAGACAGAAATCACCACATAAAAATATAGCAACAATCAAAAAGAATYCTGTCCAAGCCTGCAAATCCAAAGGTTAGCCATTTCGCATACATTTCTTTAATTTAGCTCCTGACTAGTAGTTTGCCATCTGTCATCCCCATAAACTTTGAAAAGAAAAAGAGGGAGGACCTTCAATGAGTCATAATGTATTTTCCTCCTGTTAGCAACACGAGGCCCAGCATTTCTCACTCACACCATAGAGAGCAGGGAAGAGCAGTGTATTTACAGTCCACAGCCAAAAAATYCAACTTTTTCCATCACAAAAGATGAAAAAAAAGAAAACATTAATTTGGAAAAYTTAACTGCCTCTATATTTTTGTGGTATTATTTGCTTCTTTCATCCCTATCTCTGGGGGAAGGAAAGGGAGGAGAACAATGTTGTTCATGTATTTGACAGGACTTTATATGTCACCAATTTCACTCTTTTCTTGCAATTCCTGATTCACAAGCYGCTCTATGGCATCGTTCTTGCACATTAGTTTGGAAGGGAGAAGAAAGGACTGCAGCCACTTTGTTCCTTGCCTTGGCAAGGACACTTCTCCCAATAACCAAAGCAGAGGAGGGAGTGCCGGCCAAGTGGTCAAGGTGAGGACAGCCCTCAGCAGCAAAGGCCACCGACAAGACGGGGCTGCGCCGAGGAACCAAAGGGCTTCACAGACACTTGGATGTATCTAAGAAGCCACAGGTGTGGTTGGCACTGCAAAAGTCATGCACAAAGGTTTTTACTATTCTTCACATGCTGAGAGTTATCTTTATAGAAAATTAACTTTTAGAAGTTAAGCAAGTCAACTTCTCCCCTCYATTTCATATTAGATTTCCTAACAGGTCTCTTACTGATACTTATTTATCCTGTAAATAATTTGGCTTATTTGTATCATCTGTTTAATAATTTTCCACTTATTTCTTCATTTCATCTCTCTATGTTCTTGACAATATGTTTTTATTTCTTGATATGCACTTATTTCCTAGCTTCTTTATCTCCTCCTCTCACAAAGAGCTATTGACATAAAACCACACGTATATACACATCCTTCCATCCCATTCTGTTTTCTTACCATCTCCTGAYTCCCCAGTTCTTTACCGCTGTATGTTATGAATCTCTTTCCATGGAGAAAGAGCTACACTCCCGTAAAACAAGGCAGCTTAGCAAATGTTTCTTGCTTCTGAAAGGGGAGTTTCCAAGAAAATAATTTTTACTAACATTCCCTCCCCCAGAGCACCTCCATGGTATGTTCCTCTGCCATCCACTAATTAAGCAGCAGCAGGGAACAGCTTCCTTGTGAGGAGCTGACAGACAACTTATTTACTGCAAGCAAGACTAGAGATCACCACTGGCTATGCTATAATCCATCTTTCCACTGCTGAATCTGAGAAAAAGGAGTTGATAAGAGAGCGGGTMCTGCGAAAAGGGGAAAACGTTGCCACAATGGCACGCGAGGAGCCAGCACTGCCACGACACTCGCGGACAGTTCAACAGCTCAGCCTGCATCTCCTCTCCCCTTCGAGCACCAGTGAATCCAGCAGCATCTTTCCTAGGGGCTGGGGGCTCTGGCCACTCCTAACAGGACAAGGTCCCGCCGCTGGGCTGGGCATCCAAAGGCTTCCCGGGGATGCTCGGCCGCCCCGGCAGGACCGAAGCCCACGGCAGGCCTGCAGCATTTGGTGTTTGCAGCCTTTACTGAATTGCCAAAGACTACAGGGATTTTGCCCCTAAAGGATTACCTGAATGCTGCATTTGTTCTCTTTTAATATTTTCTCCTAAAAATGTTACTAAGTGAAACAATTTACATAAAAATGTATTTGCAAATCTATCTTCATGTCTGCATGCTTTCTATTTTCAGATTTTTTTTTAATGCAACCCAGTTAAGTATTTCTTCACGTTATACACAGATGGCAGGTAACAGCAGTCTGCAGCGTGTTATGGTTTTCTCTCTCATTAAGAGAAAATAACTTCAACCATTTGCTGACCACACATTTCTAAGTCATTTCACAAAACCTTTCACAATTATTTAATACTATGCTGAGGAGATGGAAAAACCTATTCCAAGCCTTGGGCCCAGAAGTTTTTTTGAGCTACCACATCCATCTGTAATTCCTAAGCACATYTTGATTCTGCACTGGCTTTCCCCGTAACGTCAGTGCCAGCAGGGTGTTACACTGCATTCTGCACTGGCCACCCGAGAGAACTCAGCTGCACTGCAACAGGCACCTCTGCCCAGATAGCGTGTTTTAACTTCAGACTGCTTGCATTTTTAATAATTAAATGACGACACGTTGCTCATGCACCGATTGGTCTAACAGAACATAAGTTCAAATCACATTCCTTTTTTTTAATTCCTTTCTTTTTTAATAAATTCTATTTTGGGAGCGTAATGAGTCTCAGCTGAATATCTGTACTGTATTATCAGTTAATTTATCAATTTTCTGTTTCTTAAGAATTAAATTCTGTCCTTACATATTTATGCACACTACATACTACTTCATGGGAAGTAGAGATAACAATTTATTTGCAAAGCAATATTTTTAAAAAATTATTGGACCAGTATTAGTTAAAATGAGTCTGTTATGTAAGCATGCAATAAATATATTTTTAGCTACAATTGTGACAGTATTTCAAGGGTCAGAGAACAGCTCTGCAAAGCGCCACTTCTGAATGCAGAGATAGAGAAGCACTGACGGGCAGCCTTCTGTCCATCCATGATCCACACCACCATGCCCTGCATTCCTACAGCCATATTTCAAGGATCTTGTACCGTCACGGCACCGCTTCACATCTGTCTATTCACATCCAAGAATACCCAATACATAAACCACGGACAGAATTAAATGAAGTGAGAAAARCAGACAACGGCCGCAGTTGGTGATATCACTGCCTAGGGATAGATGGATTTTGGAATAAACACTTGCACTGCGTTCTCCAAGGACCTTCTCGTCTTGGAGCACCCGACCRGCCGTGGGTGCTGCGGCTCTCACGGCTGATCCCGATCCCAGAGGAGAGGAATCCGAGATGCCCTTCAGCCCAACTAACCACCCGGGCTGAGCAGAACTGCAGATCCAGCTTGGCAGAGGTGCAACAGTAAAAACTATTTCACAAAGATATGTATGTGTATATATATATATGTGGGTCTGTGTGTATAAACATATATTCAGGACTTTTCCACATGGGGGAAAAATTGCCTCTGTTACAGGTATTTTAATAGCCACCGGGCTCCTTTCTACAGGGCTCACCAACGAAACCTAAAGACAGTGCCGAGCAGAACTTGGTAAGCGCTGTGCTTTCAGACATATCCAACTTGTATCACCTAAAACAAATATTGCTCAGAATGGAGATAACATTTAGACATTTGCTTTAAAGTGTAGCATCCTTTCCACCTGCCACGGCGGGCCGCGGCAGCTACACTCGAGTTAACATATTACTGACAGGATGATGAGAAAGCTCCTGTCAGACACTGGCCAGCCGGGTGTCTGAGACAAAACGCAGAGCCCCAGCTGACTAGTTAGGCAGAGACTGGCAAGGTACAATTACAGAGGCATATGACAAGCTTTCATGCTCGAGTGACTTGAGAGCCGGTGACACGGCTTGAAACAGCAATCCTTCCTACCTCCGGTCACAAAACAGCAATAAGTCAACTGATGCACTGTTGTAAAATCATGATTTATTCCTTTGCTTTGAATACATGAGAGTATGGTGTGATGTTCTGGTAGAGTACCACAGCAGGTGCACTTGGGGCCTGAACATCTAGGGCCTGCCTCCAGCATGCATAAAATCAATGTTYGAGTTCAGCCTTCCTGGAAAAAAAGAAAAAACTGCTGCCTTCCCCAGCAGTTTAATAATTTATCATAAGATTGAATTAAAAAATTAATTGTACTGAAACTATTACTGCTTCACGCAATTAATAAGAATATATGCATATGTGGTAATGAATGAGAAGATGGTGCTACATTAGAATATTAGTGTGACATTTAGGAAAATTCTTCATACAGTTAATCAGAAAGAGCTAACAACCACCTTGGTGAATTAATCTGTTCCTTTGTTTCATTCACTTTCTTTCATTCCAAAGTCATATAATTTGTTTCTCTTTTACAGTATGCTGTTTAAAAGCCAGAAATGGTAATTTTGGTTAGAAACAGATCTTACAGAACATAATCCTCAGGCTAGTGAATCTGTCTCGCTGTAATACTAAGCCTGGAGCACACTGTGAGGTTGGTGACAATCACATTATTAAAGTAGCTGGAAAGTCAAGCTAATAAAAGAATCAACAGCTAGCTCAAAAAATGGAAATAAAGACAATACGACAGAAATGAGTGCTGAGAAGTTTCCCCTTTTTTTTTTGTAGCAATTGTCAAAGTAGGCAAGGATCCTCACTGAGGGAGGTTTTTTTTAAGGGTTATAAACACAGAAAAAAATCAATTTAAAGAAAGATGCCAAGGATACATAACAATTGCAAATATAAGCAGGTTCATATAAAACAAAGTCTGCTTGGCTGAAATAAAATATAAGCTGTCATTTGAATCAGAGCCCCACAGGACAAGTTGATAATTACCATTTACTTTTTTTTTTTTCAATTAAAATAACAGTCTACTGAACAGTTTAACACACAAAAAAAACCTTTCTCTTTTTCTTCTTGCCTGCCCACTAACCCAATAACCAGTAAACACAGCATCTGTTCTTCCTCCCTCCCTTGTTTTCATATCAGCATTGAATCCTTATTTGAATATAATAAAAGCATGAAATTTATAGGCCAGAAATGCTCGACTTGGACAATTTCTGACCATAACTGTAATTTTCCATCCCCCCTCGCAAGAACAGCACAGAGAAATGAAGCAAGGCCTTGAATTATGCCGTTTGTTATCTGCCACTGCCCCGAGATAGCGACCCGCAACGGCGCCGATAACGCCAGGGCGACCCGGCGCGCTCGCGATCCCACACACACGCCTGGGGCTCGGTTAACCCCAAGGATAAGGCACAACTCCCTTAACAGAACGTTGCACTTGACAGCACTGTTTGGAAAGAGCTCTCTCTCCAAGCACCAAGCTGGAATTTGGCAATATGAAAATGTGGCTGCAATACAGAGCTGTGTTGCCTGGGCTTTACACCAACAACTGCAGCACAAAGCTGGCACACTGCAACCTTCAAATACATGTCATTCATTTATTTGTATTAAGCAACCCATTATTTTAAACAATAATATCCTATCTTCCCCAAAATATATGCAAGYATTCTAATGAATTCCCACAGCAGATACTGAGAAGGATTTAATTTCTTTTTTTTAGACTCTCTTAAACACCACTGCTCCTGTTCTGTTTAAGAAAGACTCTGCTGGGTAAAAGTTCTTGCTGAAGATCTCCATAAGACAGCTCCACTTTCCCTACTTTTCATTCTTCCTTTAGCTCATCATTTTTCCACTTTTAATCAGATTTCACTAGCAAAGGTGAAAATTTACTCTGTTCTTATCCTGAAATGGATCCTAGATGATATGGCAGTAATTAAAAATTCACCTATAACTTCGGTTAGTAGACTGAAAAATTACCAGAAGAAGGTGAAACTGATGCAGTCTCTCTTTTCAGACTTGATCTGCAATCTGTTACGCACATTCACAGCTTGGTGGTCTCATCCCTCAGGATGTCCAATTACCACTGACAAAAAGTCTGTTATGATTGCATATCCTTATCCAGGAGAATAATAGATATTTTATTTTCAGTGATGACACCATCAAGATGACTCTGTTACTTCAGGAAAAGATTACTGATTCAAAGTTCAAAATAACTGAATTTTGAACAAAATCATGCTTCCCACAAGCGGTATATTATGCCCATTGATCTGTAATCCAATTCCAATCTGATTCTAAATCAGGGATGCTATAATGAYACATGAGCAGTAAAAGGGATTTCATAATTTGTCTATTTATGTTACCTTTTTTTTCCTATTTCTTGGCACCAAGCTGGGTCCTGAACCAGCAAATTGGGGGGGGGGGGGGGGAAGTCTAATTCCACGGTTTTGCTCCTGTATATGAACTTCTTTAAATCAGGTTCTTTAAAGGGCCTTCGATTTCTCTTCGTCCTTTTGGGTAGTCAACACTGATCTGTCATGTTTTAATGCACAATTCTCCCAGTCATTTCCAGAGAAGAATCTGAAAATTCCTTATATCCCTTCACTAGTTGCCTTCCTGTTCTTCYTGTTGTTCACATCACCTTTAGCTAGGTGACCTCATGTCTCATTTATTCTCTAATCATCAGAGATTTACTTTATTTAGCTGCAAACTAGTGCCAGGATAAAATGCTGTCCTTCGAGCTGGCATTTCAGCTGCTCTTGGGCATCCCCTCACTGGACTGGTTACACATCGAGGCACCCAACATCGCGGTGCTCAAATCAACCCTGTGCCAAACAAAACACTTCATGCAGTACTGCCAGGGCCTGGAAAAACAGAGGGATTTTCCATGCCTGGACTTAACAGACAGAAGCTCCTGCACAACAAGTAAACTATATAATGAAAGTTGGCTATGAAGATATTCCCAAGATTAATTTTTGCCCCAAATTAATGGGCAAAATTATTCTAGGGAATATCTTCAAAATATAGAGTAGCTTAAAGCCTCAAAATGATACCGTAAAGTACAAAAACAAAGCAATATTGGGAGTATTTAGATATATTTCAAAATGAAATGCAACATTATTTCATTACACATTCTAAGCAGGCATTAGAGGAAAAAAATTTTAATATGAGCAGTAACCTAAAACCTTTAATAAAAAAATTACTATTTTGAGTTGCACATTATTATTAGCCTGAAGAGCTGCTCCAAAGCAGAGCTATTGCAGTGTGCACTCCCAAACCACTCTAACAAAGACGAATCTACCTATTACCAGGTTAGGATAGCAGCTATTATTACGGCCCCTTGATTTCTTTCAAGTAGCTCCAATGCAATAAGCCACAAGTGAATAATAAAGATCTTATAATAGCCCTTAAGAATTCTTTTTAGGTTCGAAGGCACAGAAATGAACTCAGGAGAGTTAAAGAACTCTCATCTCCTGATAAGAAAAATAATTAACCTGACTTAATGCATCTGAGTAGGTCTTATATAAATCAGACTTTTGTACTTCAAGAGCCAGACTAAAGCCATATATCAGAAAAGTATGTAGATATTGTCTTATAAGTGCACACGGAAGATATCTAAAACCACAAAGGTCTGTAGGTCTTTTTGTGAAATGTTCAATATATTCTACTTAAAAGGAGACGTGTGAAGTACTTACAGTGCTTAGTTTGCTAGAGGTAATAATGATTCGTCTCTCATGCAACATACTGGCATAAAGTTGCAGCATGTTGTTCACATCCACAGCCACAAAATATTCAGTGAGGTTTCTCTGTTTAAATAAATAAGATGTTAACAATATAGCAACAGTAGCAGCTCAGTGGAACATTTAATATATTACTTATTTTTTTCATCAGTTAGTAGARAAAACAAGCCTATGGAAGAAAATTTGCATTACAATTTCTATGCTCTAAAAGTAAATGATGGAGTTTCAAAGCGAAAGAAAGTTAATCTGTGAAAACTAACCTGGTGAAAACCATGCTCATTTTATTATGCTCTTGAATTTAGACTTGTTCTTTGGCAAATCTGTAAAACCTGATGAGGAGCCGCTGCCACCCGACTGCGAGGGTTAATGAGCAGGAGGGTCCCGGCAGTGACGGGCGCCAGGCTGGGGACAGCGCTGCGGGCAGGGGACCCGCCAGCTCYGGCCGTGGGCAGGGCTCTCTCCAGACACAGGGATCTGCTCCTTTACTTCCTTACACACTCTAATGGGAGCAAACTCTAACTTGAACAGAGAACGGATCCTCCTCTTCGGATCCATTTTAATATTAAATAAAAAATAGAGTGAAAAGGAAAGCCCAAAGCCATCTCCTCCTGAGTGATGCAGGGGATCCAAAGCTCCAGCCGCAGGTACGTGCACAAATGCATCTCTGATCCAAAAATCAGAGCCTCAGTTTTGGTCCATGCTGTGTAAGCATTTGCAGGAGATGCAARCAAGGTCTAAGACTAAAACCGCTGCATTTTGAAAGAAATTCTGGTCCTTTAACTGCCTGTCAATGACTAAATGCATCATGATAACTTCAGTCTAATTTTTCAAGCACATCCTCTGCAATATTTCATTTGCTAGGGTTGTCTTAATTCACTATCACGAAACCCGCCATAGCGATATCTAGATCTGCACAAATCAGTACATCTTTGGCAGACTGCATCAAAATTAAAAATTATATTTGAAAAATTGCTGCCCCAAAATATATAAAGCTTATGATGAAGAATAAGGGAAATCAGTTCGAATATTTACTTGTAGTAAGTAATCAGCTCTCCCTCCCCTGGTACCATTGCTACTCCTCCTGGAAGGATGGGGCTCCATTTTTATAAATGGAATAAAACCCAAAAGGAATAGAAAGGCACCCAGCAGAAAGGAACAGGGGCCCAGGGACTTGCCCACCCACCCGGGCAAATGCTGCTCCCCGCACAGACAACTGCCAAGAAACTCTGCCAAAATTTCTTCACAGAAGTCTTCATTTAAAAAAATATGTATTTTAACCATTACTGGTGCACGGCCCTGTGCTACATGGTGTGTGCACAATTCAGATGCTGAGTAGCTACAGCAGATTTCCAGAAAGCCTGAAACACTGCCTTCTTACACAAAAATTAACTGCACATCTCATAGCTGAATTCACAGCTTAGCAATAAATTCCTTAAGGAATAGGCAGTCAAATAACACTAAGTGCAAGAGATGACTGTTCTGAATACGTAAATCCTATAACTGTAAATATACCAAGTAATTATTAAAGAAGATGAGATCTAACAGTGGTCAAAAACGCCCAGTATGCTGCTCTAATACTGGATAACAATGAGAAACACAAGAGTAACTTTACTAGCTGAAGAACTTACTAATACACAAGACAGTGTGGGGGAAAAAAATAATCAGTATCAATAAAAATGGAGCTCAGCCCTATGCATAGAATGAGGGAGATGCTTCTCTTCTTAAATATTAAAAACAAAAACAAAAAAGGCTTTTATACTTACACTTTCAGGGATTGTTGGCAATCCAGTTATATCAGGAGTAATGAAGTATGAGTGCTAATCAATGGGGGAAAAAATCAATTAATAATTTGTGCAGACAAAAGCCAAGAATTCTTTAAAAGTGGCAGGAGGGGAAGCATTTAGGATTTCCAACCCCAGCTTTGCTCAAGCGAATCGCTATCTTTTCAATTGAATTCTTGCTACTACTAGACAAAGAGTTAAGCAGAGAAAAGCACAAAATGACAATGTCTGGTTCAGCGCAGCACACAAAACACAAAACAAATGAACAAAACATCACACTGCATTTTAGGAACAACACCGAAATTAAGCCAGATTGTCACAAGCCTGAGAATAGCACTGATTAAAATAAGCATTGATTTTAAAATTGCAACAAGAAAACGTTAACAAAGTAGAAATTTAGAATGGAAGTAGAAAAATCATTTACAGGAGAAGATTAATTAGCAGTGAGTCATTAGTCCTTGATGCGCATGCTATTCTCTTCCAAACATCTTTGGATCAAAAAATGTGTTAACAGAAATCAGGGTCTTAAGGTTTGAGACTCAATAGTCATTTACGAAATAACACTGGCAATTTTATCCATTTGAGTTTGAGACATTGAAAAACCGAATATGAATTGGACTAAATTGAAAACAGATGTAATTTTAATGATTTCTATTAACCCAGTGCTTTTAACAGCTACCAAGCATGAATTTAGCTCACTATTTTAGTATATTAGCCTAAATCTTGAAGGATAAGAAGGACTGAAGCACATCCTAATTAAATGTGATGAATGTTGAATATTTAGCTTTTATTTGTTTTCCTCTTTTTTTTTTTTTTTTTTTAAAGAGAGTGGAATTTCCTCTCTTTTTTTTAAAACAAAAACCCTTAGACTGCAAATAAATGCATTTTGTTTTTATAGTGCATTTTAATACTACAATTGCTAATAAAAAACATTGTTTGCTTCAAGTCAAACTTGAAAATGATCAACCAAAACATGAAGGAAGTATACAAGCTATTAAACATATATTGCGTTCAATTAAAAACATATTTATTAACACCACTAACTTAGGAAAATTGTATTAAAACAGCTTGATACATTTAACAGAATATTTTAGCCACAAATTAGGTCCTTTAGCAATAGTTAATTTTCTTTTAATCAGCTTTAAAAAAAGGTATCCCATAAATATCACAACGTTTACACAAGAAATACTCCAGAATACTGTTCTGCATCAGCAGAGGGGGGAAAAATAAAAGCCTGAGATTTTGTGGTCTAATCAAGAAAATACTCAGATTATGGACTGCCTTTCATGAAATTTATCTCCAATCTGTAATAAGGATTTTTTTGGGGTTTTTTTTTCAGTCAACAAAACAGCCTTATCCCATTCATTGAACAGGAAAGGAAGTTAGAATTATAAGAATCTGAGATCCCTTACTACAGATTTCTAAAGTCATAAGCAGTCAAAAAAAGAAAAAAAAAGGCAAAAGTGGCATAGAGTAATTGCACATCTTTATAAACTTCTCTGAGAAGATGTATGACTGCAGAATATGCACTAAAATAATAAGTTCTGTCCTATATAAACATTTCTGTTCAACAGGGTACTAAAAAAAAAAAAACCCAAATTCACTCATTTTGCTCACCAATTTAAGGGTTTGATTTTAGTTGTGGGTTTTTTTTCCTTTACATGAAAATTATAATGCATGTATACATGGCTCTCAAATTTGCTTAGTGTAAGCAGAATAGATATATTAATATTAGATTGCTCCTTTAGGCTAAAGACAACAGCAGAATTCCCAAAAGACAGGTACAAGTAAGCCTGAAATCAAAAGATCCTATAGCAAGTAATTATTTCCTTAATTACAATAGGCTTTAGACAGTCAGTGCCTTTTAAACTCACCGAGACAAGAAAAGGCTGATTTTTCAAAACTCGCTCACTTGCAAAAATCATCTCTTGGTTCTTACAAAACACGAGAGAAAGATTGAACAATTGATTTTATTCTTTTTTTTCC
Organism: Nothoprocta perdicaria; assembly: GCF_003342845.1. NCBI lineage: Eukaryota > Metazoa > Chordata > Aves > Tinamiformes > Tinamidae > Nothoprocta > Nothoprocta perdicaria. Next base: position 2,817,357 of record NW_020455577.1, read on the forward strand.
CTTTTTGAACAAAAAGGTTAAAGCTGACTCTAAAACTTGTAYATTCTATTGCAAGAACATGTCAGATTCAACTTACCTATTTCTTTGCAACTAAAAGGAATGATCTCTGCATTGCACTGTCATTGCTCCATGGAAAAATATAACCAATCCAAAATGTATTTAAGTTTAGATTTTGCAGACTTATCGTAACTTTCATTTGCCAAATATTTGTTATTGGGACAGGTAGGTGAGATTAGACATGGTTCCTAATTGGACAGAGGCATTTTGGTGTCCTGGTGAGGGATTACTAGGAGATGTCTTGTATATAGATACTGGCAAATAGTTTGTTCTTGGTTATATAYGTGTGCTCAAAAGTACTACTGGGGCCTGCCATTTAAACCCCACTTGAATTGTTATGAGTCTTAGTCTGTATATTTGAGTAAACTGGGGGGAAAAAGACAAGATGGGAGGACTTGTCAATTCTGCATCATGAAATTTGATCTAAACTCATGTTGCAACAATAAAAAGCAACTTCATGCTCCTATTTCTACAACCGTTGTTTCAGGCCATAACTTGTTTTTATGCCTATTACCACTGATAGCTCCAGTCCAGCCTATCTGCAGTAGGATGAACTAGAAAAGAGCATCAAATGGAAAGGCAGGACATAAAGTTAGGGCTGAAAGTGGCCAAAAACGTCACCCTATGAGATTCCTACATCAAGATTCATAAAATCCTCCGGTTCAGGTTGCTCTTCTCCATCTGAAGCAACAGCGTTTGTGTAACTGTCCTGGCAGTCCCACACCTGGCGGGAGYCCCGCATTAGGATCATCATTCCTTAGTTAAAAGGATTACAAAACTCTCTAAATGATGTAACAAACTACTGGGAATCAGAGACAACTGAGAAAAAACTACATTCAGGAGACAAGTAATGTTGAAATAAAACTTGCAGCACGAAATTTATTGCAGGCAACCYGTCATTATTTTAGGGTTGCCAGTTGTATTCATCACTGCCCTCATTTCAAAGCAGGCATGTTCCGTGCGAGATGAAATGCACTCTGATAGCAACTCTTTGCAAGAAATTAAAATGAAATGTAGCTTTAAAAATCCTGTGTCCTAAAGAAATTCATTATGATATTTAAAGGATTTTATAAAGGGTTTGGGTGTATTTGGAGGGCTTGTGCATATTTCGTATACAAAATTATTCTTGCAAGAACAGRATGAACATAGTATTTAGCTGGCATTTTTAATTCCTACTGCTTAATGAAAAATAACCTATTCATGAAAAATACTATATTGACAACAGGAAAAGATTAGCCACAAAAATAATGTGACTGTAGCCTCAAAAAGCAGTTAAGCAGATGCAGTAAAAAACACAGAAGCAACTGAAGAGACTTGCAACTAAGTGGCTTGGTACTGTTCAAGAGAGAAAAAGATCAGGGCTCCCTAAAAAGTATAACAAGGATGAGTAGTGGACTTGGAAGCTGGCAAAAATAAACTAAAGGCAACACTATTTTAAGGCATCAAAGCACAGGAATAGAAGTGGCAGTTACAGCACTCCTGTAATGCCTGCATATAAGGACAGATACTATTCTAGAATCTGCTTACTGAGCTCACAGCATCAGGCTCTATCCTAAAATAAATGGGTTAAGAGGTAACATTAAAGGACATATACAAGGTCAAGATAAAGTAAGCCAAGGATCTTTGTGTGGCAAGCATGGGAAGCCTTTATCTAACCACCTGCAAACGTGGGATAGCTCAAACGAGCACACAGGATCAACCACGCAGGGATACTACAGGTGCTGTGAAGGAGATGCTTGGTTGCAGCATTGCAGTGGCAGCACAGGAAGAGCTCTGTAGGACTGCATTTTATCCAGCCTCTACAAACAYACACAAACATGCACCTGTATGTTTTTCCCGTGGCAAAACCCCTTTAGGCCTGGTCAGTGTAAGCGAGAGGCTCAGCAGTGTTTCTGTGGTAAGGAGAGCTCGCCAGCCTTGCCGTGCCCAGGCCCCAGGACACAGAGAGCACAAAAGCAAYGGAGAGAGGCCGGCCAAGAAGCTCTGCGTCAAGCAACACACCCTTCCTCCCAGCTCCTCTCCCTCACTTTGGAGTGATCAAGCCAAACCAGGAAGAAGGGGTAGGAGGACAGGAGAGAAGGCTGCTTACACAGATCCCCGTCCCCTCCTGCAACTCTACCTACTCACACGTCGGAGGCAGTGAAACATTGAATTAGTTTCTGCTGCCCACAGCAGGAGAAACCAAATTCATCTACATGAAACACTGGAAGGAGGAAAAAAAAAAAAACAAAGAAAAAAGAAAAAGACAGAAGCACTAGCACTGTCAGATGAAAGAGTGATCTATTTTCTCATCCGTATAACAAAATTTAATTATAGCTTCTCTGCTCCCTGTAACTTGAAGATAACTACCTGGGGCAAACTCTATAAAGCAAAAAGAAAAAAAAAAAAAAAGACTGACCTAGACAGTTAATGAGAGGAAGCAACCTAAGTTGACTATTTACAAAGGTTTCCCGTGTTAGTCATAGCAACCATTTTATATGGAGAGTCACATACTTACCACACTTAAACTGACAAGAGCGTTTGCCTTTGGCACAGGATGGCTATACAATGATTTTAGCAAATCATTCGAGTCATTTTCCTATGGGGGATATAGTTAAAAGATATTTAATCATTGTRTACAAACAGGATATATATGATTTAGTACACATGAAACAGTATAGACACAGGTACACATATTTAATGAAGTAGACAACAGCAATTCATGCTCRTGTCTTCTAATAGCTTCCTCAGCAGCAGACATGGCATTAGGAAGGACACTTTCTGGCCCATCAAAACAGTTTTCTCAACATACAACACAATAACCTTATGCCTTGGTATCTTAAATTCACTCAGTATTGACTGCAATGCAAGAACCACTGATCAGGAAACAAAAGTGAAAATAATCCTTGTCCCTTCCATCTATGACCTTAACAATAATTTGTACTATTAAAGTGAAATAATGGCCAAATCCAAAGCTACATTTTAAGTTTTAATACACAATTTATGAGACTTATGTGTATTCTATGCTTTGTTTTACTTAAGCTAATATAACCAAGCCAACTTCACTACTGCATTTTCTTTAGATAAAAGATCATCATTTTCTACAGTCCATTTACTATAACGTACAATAATTGCATATTCTATCGTTCATGTATTCTCTTAAAATGTCAGCTTTTGCAGCCCACAGCATATGGCTTACTATTGATGCCTTTTTTTTTTTTAATTATCATGTATACACTAATATAGTTAAAGCAGAAAGGTAGAGCTGTAACATTCTCAGTAAAGACAGATGCCAGTATTTCCTTTCCCGTGTAATCCTGAAATATGTCTAATTGCTCATGAATATGCAAAACTAAACTATCATGGTTCTTCACCAAATGCTGCACGTAATTTTGCCATGCTAGTTGAGATGACAGGATTACGAGAGGTAGCTTTTAGTTAATAGAAAGAAAAAAACAGTGCATTATATTTAAGGTAGCTCAAAAAAAGAAAGGCTTCTGACCATTAACCAGAGAGTTGCAAAGAGTCACAGTTTACAACCAATGCATCACATAGTTCTCCAGTGCTGTGACACTTTGTTCACACTTCATCCAGGACATCATGCTTTATGTTTATGTTAAGACTGACACTTTTCTATAAATGTTTTAAATAGAATCATTTAACAAAACTTGAAATTGTCACAAACAAGATATAGAATTACCTGTTCTTTAGCCAAATAATCTGCCAGGGTATTTAACAGCTTGTAGTATACCTCAAACCACGGTAAGTAACTAAAATAGGAGGGGAAAAAAGATTTTATTAAAAACATTCATGCCCACTTTCTAATACATCTATTTATCTTTCTAACCTCTAACTTGCACATTTTTGTAAGATTTCTATATATTTTATTTCCACTTAGAAGCAAAATGCATATCTTTTTTGCCATCAAGTTTAAATTCCATAGTACATCCATGACACAGCGTACCAAAGCTACATATCCTGTATTGCAGCTATTAAACTACCTGTTTTGCAAGTGTCTGGTTCAGCTTTATTTACCAAAAATCTGACATCTCAGTACTTGAAATGCCACAGACGAGCCATTCTGCTTCATACGGTAAGATGGCCACCTATATAAATTCCGAGTTAGTGTAGATTAGCTCATATTTTTACATGTCTTTATTCTAAATCCAAAAACGATTGCTTTGAACATTGCCAAAAAAGCTTTAAATCACATTCTCTCACGGCCATAAGTTTCAATACTTATTAAATTATCTGTCATTCTGAAGCTCCACATTCTGTTGCACCTGAGTGGATTGCCAAAACTGCCACTTCCCTGAAGGACAAAACCATTCTACTTGGGCAGGGCCGTTTCCCCATATTTAACAAGTGACACACTGCTTTACAATACGATATGTCACTTTATATATATGACTTGGTCTCTCTATAAAGAATTTCAAAGATGAAATGCTAAAAATGCATTCTTGTAAATAGCTCATTAATACATGAATATTTAACATACTTCTAGTGAAAGTCTGCAGCCTTCTCAGCAAGTTACACAGAGCCCAAATCAAGTATGACATGACCAAGGAGGATACAGAAAGGAATTCAAATCTACTGCTATCAATTCCATTTTTGCCATCTGCTTACGGAACAGCTGCCTGAAACCACAGTGAGAGAGGACCCACTACAGCACTGCCCACAATCACTGTTCCAGCATACAAAACATAGGTGAAAAACCTGGTTAAGTATTAGTAGTAGAAATAAATTATTTCTTATTTACAAATTCTGCACCTTCTGTGTCTTTTCAGAGAAAGCCTGTTTGTTCAGGCACCAAGCCTGCTTTTGTCCAGTGATTAAAGCAGAGGGTTAGGCTTTTTCTGTAAAAYCTCTCTTCTCAGCAAGTTGCTGGCAAGGCTTCAGAAACGGATTCCAGCTCTTCAGGCAAAGGAGATCAGAATAAAACTGGTTTGGGAACATGCAACTTGTATCAGTCTTAGATTGTTATCGTTATAWATGCTGCGTGGTTACTGAAAACAATAAATAAAAATGTAAATAAATTTATTGTCACAAAGCACAGTGACAYTGAGGTAAAAACTTCTTTTACAGCCACTGTATTAACGGCTCTATACCATATGTTGGCCTATGCTGCCCTGGCTATCACTCAAAATTAAATCAATCTCTTAATGCTCACAGACATTTCCAAGATTGGCACTGGTAGCTAAGGTGGGGCATTCATTTCTTTAATGAATTTCTTCAATTTCTTCAATTCTTCTTCAATGCCCTCTTACATCAGCATAAAATTGACTTACTACACCTGAGTAAGGCCACTAACCACTTATAGCCCCGACTGCTGCCTGTCCTTGTGAAAGGCTCAGTGTTACAGAACCAAACTCTTTGAGCTTTATTTCATCCCGAATTTCTACTGAGTTCTATATGGAGCTGAAATGCAGTACTGATAGGAAAAAAAAAGGAGTTGCCCTGCACAGATTTCAGAGCACTTGAAAACGCTGGAGTTATTGAACAGCTTTGTCAGCCCAGGACTCCGAGAGTGTCGCACACTGCTCAGAGCTTTCTGTTCAAGCCGCGATACGCTGCATAAATTACAAAATACCTTATCACACTGGACGCTTCTTGTTTGTATTTTCTAAGAACTGTCCAGTGTTGTGAAACACCTCAGCAGTAACCCTAGGCCTATTACCCTAGYGTATTACTTATGCTGTAGACTGCTAAAACCTGATCATTCCTTTTTCATAATAATGAGCATTGTAAGGAGCATGCTATAAAAATAAATGCTGTTTCAATCAAATATTAACTTTTTTTAAGCCTATGAACTTAGTTCACCTATTACTGTGAAAAGAAAAAATAAATACAATTTTTATATATACATGAAAACAACAAACTCATTATTTGAAATAAATGAAGCTTAGCACAAAGCCACTGTATATTTTTCTTTTGTAGAGGCATGTTTACCAGAGTACTCATACAAAAATCTTGAATRTAGTTTAGAAGTGCCATAGTTTCCTTCTAAGCTGAAAGACTGCGAAAAGAACTGCTATAAGGCTTTAAAAAACTATAACCACAAATACTAGGTTAAAATAATTTCAAGCATGCCACTTAAATTTGAAAGATTAAGGGGAAAAAAAAAAAAAAAACACAAAAAACCCACAAGCCCTCCACAGGAGAAGGCAGGAGATTTTATGGCAGGAGATTAAAGGACTCTGAGATCTGTGGGTGTTTCTCTGTTTTTCTACTCATATTCTCTCTAGCTCTTCAACACAGCTTAAGTGCAAAACTTCTCGCCAATAGCTCAATAGTTTTAATTATACTATCCTGTTCTTCAAGATAGCAGAAGATCTTTTGGGAGAAAAAAACTTCTCCTTGTGTTTCTCTATTAGGAATTTTCTATGTGCTATTTTTTTTAATTATAAAAAAGTATTATTGGTTGTTCATCTAAACAGTTAAGAGTACACACACATGTGCCTGTACATTCAAAAGCAGACCTCTCTGTAAATGCAGGTTGTGCTCATAATAAGGAGAGTCCTCAGCTGGTGTTTTATCAAGAGCAAAGATAAAGCTTTTTAATCTGAAACTTCCTCACGGCTGTCAAACAATGTTCTTCTCTTCTTATATCCCAGGATGGGATCTATATTTTGCAAGTACTTATGTTAATAATCCCATTAATTTATGAAGAACTATTCACATAAATAGTTATTCAAAGCTGAGCATCCCCCTGATTTAGGCCTTAAGTCTTTATCCAATATATTGTATTGGATAAAACACTGTATATAGCAGTTTTTTTGACAGTCAGGTCTGTGCATGGCTAGACAACAGAAGCGTTATGGCTCACAGGAACTAATCCAGCTCCTCCTATTGAGGAATCTTGCAAAAATTATTTAATCTTTATTTAGCACAGTAGAACAAGGTGAGGTACAGGAAAGACAAGCACATGGACATCAGCATCCATCAGCATCTGGGAAGCAGCAATTTTTTTCAAGCATGTYAGCACAGAAATGCACCACTTGCAAAAATAGTCTTAAAATGACTGCACTTAATAGAGGAATAATGTAACATATTATTGCTAACTTAAAACTGTCACACTACTGTATACTTCAAAAATAAATAAAAATCAAAATTATAGCCCAAGTCTTCATACATCACCAATGCACCATACATGTATTCACAAAATTATTTATGATCAGTGCATTTTACAATTAATTAGCTGTCCTATAAAAAAGTCAAAAGGTCCAATTATCAACAAAGCTCCTTTGCAGCAGACACTATAAAACCATTCRGAAAAAGTTTTAATTTTCAATTATTCATGTATTTAGAAACCTAAACTTTAAATTATTTAGGTTCTTCAATTATTGGTACCACGAATATTGGTGCCTTGCATTTTGTTGTTGTTGTTTTAATTACACACACTGCCTTCGCATTCGGCATGCTATAATCAGTAAYCTTTTGAGAAACACACACACAAAAAAAACACTCTATTTCTATATTTAACACAAAACATTTTTCCCACAATAAAGACAAAAGGAAGCATCTAAACRTAAGCAATATGTTTTTAAAAGATACAGATCCTCTGTTTTAGAATACAGTGGTCTTTATGCAAGAATGCAGCCACTGTTTGTCTTGTAAATAAGAGCACACGACACTTGATGCTTAATTAAAAACGTCCTTTCTTTTCCACATTTTCTTTTAATCCAAGCGCACTCAGACATTTATTCCGAGCCCTGCACAACCCCTGGAGCAGCGAGTAGACTTCTACCTCACTGCTGCTTCTACTAGAGCTCTGATAAAAGTTTTACATTCCTGAGTCAAAGGTTAAATAAAGGAAAGGAAATGTTTTCTGTCAAATAGTCAGGTAACCACTAACAGTCCTGAACTATCAGCAGGAACCTAACTTGGAGTAATCAAATAAAACTAAGGAAACTGCCTTTCCGTAGGTAAATGTCTAATGTCTAGGGGCTACTTTTCTGTCTGGAAAATTGACACAAAATGTGTAAAATTGAAACATTCTGCTTCTAAGGGATTTGCCTAAAGGAAGAGCCAGAAAGCTTCAAGCATGGGCTGAACTACAGAACTACAAAGGCTGACCACATAAAACTGTCTTCCTTATTACAGCATTTCATTTAGAAGCATAGGTGACAATTTTACAGTCATAAAATTAATGAAATCTAAGACSAGAAGTTTTAATGATGCATTTTGCATTTCTCTGTGTACATAAGCTAAATCACAAATTCCATCAACAATTTCAAAGTTTAAACAACAGGGGAAAAAAAATCCAATTGTTTGAACTTTGTTATTAAAACTATTTAGACAACTCAAGAACAATCTAATGCAGATCCAGGAAGTAATATTCCTGCTACAAATATCAGCAAAGTTAAGAAACAACCCTGAAAACCGCTTCTTTAAGAACAACGTAAAAATAAAACCACAATAGAAGTAGAGTGCCTGAGCACAGCAGAGCATATTTCTATCTTCTATTCTAGCACCTCTTCTTCTTCTAAGGCCACAAGAGCTCAATGGCTTGTGGAGASGTGGCAGCAGGATTTGCACGGGATGCCTCGCAGAGCAGCTGTGTCCTTTTCAAGCAGCTTGCAAAGGAATTGCACAGAACTACGAGGATAATCCAATATTTGTTTCCTTGTACTTACTACATGGATGATTTTGTACTCATTTGCAATGTGCCTTGAATTTGGCAACTGCAGTCAGGTTCTGCGTGTTCTTGTAATATACATACACAAACCACAATTAAGTTCTTAAAATGAAAAAGCATGAGATAGTTACATTGGGCTATTTTTATTTCATTACATTGACAGTTCACAGAGTGTCTGAATAAAGTACTCTGACCAGGGAGAGAATTCAGCTCATATGTGTGTTTGTTAAACAAATAAATAAATAAATACAAATTTTCTATGTGCAAGCAGAGCACGCTTTCTGCTTTAAATTCTTTGGTTTAAAGCACGACCTTGTGGCTGCAAATTCAAAGACTGTTTCCTTCAATTAGTGCTTCAGATAAAGAACAAATTACGGAGAAAAGACCCATTAACGACAAGACTTATCCTTAGAAGCAGCTTTGGGTTGCCATGTAAAACCTGAGGACAAGCAGCCTTGTCTTGTTTTCAGCTGAGGACTCAACTCACCGCTCTCCTTCCTCCAATCCTTTCACTTCAGCAGGCCCAGCACGGGCTAACACATGGCCTGGCACCAACCATAAAAGACRTGTGGAAAAAAAAAGTCTCAACTCATTCCCCACCTTGCAGCCTACCAAAATGTCTAAATTAACTTCTCTTCATTTTGGTTCTTGCTGGCTTCTTTCTAACTGTTCTTTTCAGAGACTCTTACTTATATTTTAGCTATTTATTATCATTTCATAYTGTTAATTCATCATCTTGGCCTTTGTTAAAGTCCCAGGCAGAGATCTAAAGCAATTCCTACTGCTTGTGAAGATAGCCATGTGTGTGAAAAAGGAGATGTGCAGATGTGCACAATGGTTTATTCAGGTGTGGTGCTTATGTATGCCTGTTTGAGCACTCTTATTCAATAACCAGCATGTTTATTGCGTATTTATTCCTTGTAGATGCACATAACTTTAAATGTTTACATATACACATCATTATGTGCACGTACACACAGCAAAATATATAATATAAACTAAGAATAAAAACYAAGGCTATTTTGAAATACGGAACAAGAGCGTGTGTGCATGAGTAACACGCATGCAGGTAAGTGCATACAATCTTCTTATGAAGATGGCATTCCTTCCTTAAGATTTCCTTGATATTGGTTAATTTAAGGTAAGCCAATAACCTTCAAGGAAAGACAGAAGAAATGCCAACAATCTTTTTTAATTTCCTAACGCCTGTAGGATTCAGAGAACCTGAATTTGATCCTAAGAAACATCAACTGGAAATACGGGTAAATTCTCTCTTTCAGAACTAAACACAGTCTCAGACAGTCAACTCCTAATGAAAATGAAATCTCTGATTTATACATTATATATTTCAACATTAAGAATTTAATAAAATTTATTTTAGAAGGTATTGCCTTCATATTGTGTTTGTATAAAAGAAATGACAGAACAACATTTATTAGCTTTAAGTGACTCTATAATAAATCATTAACTTACAAAATGTTAACTCCTTCTGATTTGTAAAAAGATCACACAATTCTGTATTCCCAGGCTTCTCCCTCCAGTACTTCCTCAAACATAAAAATCAGACAGAAATGGGCAACCCATCGACAGGTAAATTCTATAAATTCTATAAAGCTATGCACTCCACTTTGTGCTGTAAATTTGAAATTGTCACAATAAAAGCAATAAAGGCAGTGTTTTAATTATGGTTCTCTGAAAAATTATGGCTTGCCACTTTTCATTTTCCTAGTTATTTCTGCCAAGTAACAGACCATCGGTTAAGTTTTAGCTGATGCATATTTCTGTGGAAATGTTAAAAGAAATATCCCAATTCCCAATTTGCATGAGCTGAGAATTTGCTTCCTTTGCTTTGCAGCATCTCGTACAGTATTTAAACGTGAGTACCGGCATGTGTGTTAACTGGTTACTAGAGCACTGGATGTAGGCCAGGCTATGAATGAGTGTTAGGAGTAGAAGGAAAACACATCTATTTCTAATTCAAAGAGCAAAAGAAAAGGTTAGCTCAGAAAATAAATGAGGTACATAAGTTCTCTCCTGGCCTAAAAAGATACACCAACAAAAAGCATCACAGAGAAATGGGTAAGCATCAACTACTATATGCTTTAAAGGCTATGAAATAAATCTTTTTGAAGTATCACTGAAAAATTATCATCAGAACCATGAGKTAACCAAGAACTTGAGCACTGGTATTCACCAAGATGCCCCTCTGCTGCCAAGGGCTTAGGCTCCCTGAGAACAGAAAGCTCTTTTCTCTTCTTGCATATTTGGTGACTCACCTGGCCATTACACTTCTGTCTTGTTCTCCTCTCTGGATTTGTTGCTAAACAGGAAGTTCTTGTTTTCTCAGTAGGTCTTACAGGTTGCTCATATTGTCCCTCTCAAGTGGCAGGTTTTTTATTTGTACAGTGGAGCAATGATTTACAACAGCTAAACAAYTGTTTTTGTTTTGTTATTATCAAAGCATTATTTTGCAAGAGAATAAAAAGGAAAAACAAAGCCTATTGCAGACATCGATTCCTTCATCTCTGGTGTCTCTTCCACAATAGAGCAGCGTGTTGTATCTTGAGAACAACCCAGCTCTGAAGCTGCTCACACCACATAATGGAAAAAAGACACCCCAAAAGTGTGTTTTCCAGGACTGGGTAGAATACACAGCGTTTTTAGAATAGCACCAGCACAGCAGAGTGCTTTCTGTACCCACTGCAGAATAGTGCTAGAACACTGTTAGGCTGACTTTGAGATACACTTCTTAAGAGTAAATACTAATAGTATTCACAAGTAAATRAATACTAAGTGTTGCATTCTGGTGTACTGACATGGTTCAATCATACTATAGTAAAGAAACGGTAAGTACTGATAGATCAGACCGTTAACTGAAGATTTTCCACGGGTCATGTTTCCAAAACTTTTTGGTGCTCACTCGGATAGCGCGTTTTCCTCGTACTCACCTCAGGATACAGAGGCAGACCTTCCCTCCGGACGTCAGGCGGCAAAACCCAAACCTTTGCTTGCTTTCAATGTCCGTCAGCACGAAGGTGAAATGCTGTCCTACTTGGTTCTGGGACACCCTGAGAAGTTAAAAACAGAGTGTGAAAACACTAAAGCATCAAAAACACCACCATTTAAGCCAGTGGGACCAAGTATTCAGTGCTCAGACCTTCCTAGCCTCCTGTCAGACTGCTACCCATGGCTATTGCCACCCTGGGAGGGACACTGTTGAGCAGCGTCACTCGGGTCCAAGGAGAGGGGACATCTCCTAAAGCCCTTTCCTGAGGCTGGGGCAGACCCAGCACCAGTCTGTCCCGGCTCGCTGCAGCTGGGCACAGCTCAGCTGGGGAACAGAGCAACTCATTAGAGGTTTCAAATCCCAGAACTTATTTCATTTAGCATCACAGACTTTGCTGAGAAACAGCTAAAAACGCTTTGTGAATACGGTATTCACTGACTACCAACACTGATAATTAACAATATTGATTACTAACCCTTAAAAAAAACCTTAATTCCATTAACATAATTACACATATTTCAGATGTCATCTTTGAAGACTTAACAGCTTTACAGATCCATTAAAAAAGTAAAGTTTCTATGTGAATTTCTTTGCCAGAATGGATTAGACTTATAACTTTGCCCTGTGTTTCTCCTTCCCTTTTCTGCATTATCCAAASACAATTTTAGGTCCATTTGCCAGTGCAAATTTACTCAATTCAGGAAACTCAAAAGCCATACAGTAATCAGGAATAAACAGCAAGAGAATTAAAATATCTTTGATCCCTTATCAAAACACGTATCAGAGTAGATTACTATGAAAGTTTCCTACTTAATCTTCTAATTCTACATTAATTCACAGAAATACATATTGCACTTTCTCAAAACCTCCCAAAGAAAATCAGCTTTAGACAGATATTTTCAAGCRGAAGAGCTAATGCATGGCATAGCTTAGTGAAAACAAACTCATGATGAGGAGTGCAGGGGGGTTTAAAATGGGAAAAGTAGCAGTTCTGTCTGTAATTCTATTGTCTTCTATTCTTTTCCCATCCTTATGGTACCTTCTTCAGCAGGATACCTAGGCACCTGCCAGTAAGCAATGTGATTAACATATGTCATATATGGTTTATTCCTAGATATCAAGCTGAAAATGAATTCCCACAGAAGCTGAGAAGCACCACAATCTCACTAAAGAAATCATCGTGAGGAAATCAAAGAAATGCACTGTGCCCATTCTAATGCATGATGCAATATGGATTCTTTTCTAAAACTTCTACCAAAATAAAATAAAAAACCAGAATTTTCTACTGTGAAGGAAGGAAGCAGGAGATAGAAGGGAAAAAAAAGYAACAAAAGTCACATGCAAATGGTACTGCTTAGTGCAGGAAAGCCAGAATGTTAAATATTGGTCAAGTAGTAGTATCACGACCCAGACCTTACAACCTCCCATTCTGATCTAGTCGCACTTGAACATATGGTGGCTAGACATGAACAAACATTTCTGCTGAGCACACAGTACATAACAAGACACGTTTAGTCCAATATAAACACGGTAACTTACAGAGGGGTTTTTGGGCTATGTAATTAAATAATTAAGACAAATACTTCCCTTGTCTTCCATAAACAGGAACAACTTAATCTGCTCTTGAAACACAGTAAATGCTCCCTGCTTTTCACTCGGTACTTCCTTATTCCTTTACTTTTTATGGACTGTTCCAGGCAAATGACTGTACTTGGTTACAACTTGGAAAACGACACTTTAGCCAAAAAACACAAACACCCCCTATAAAAAAAATATAGCCTAGATAAATTAAAATACCTTGACAGTTCAGTAACAGACAATTGCAATGCCATCTCTCCATCTCTAACAAGATGTCAAAGATATAGGTTGTATAAAATGTCCAAAAAAGCTCGAAGTGAAAGTATGAGATATATTATAATGTAGATAAATTTGGACTGTGTGTCTTAGGGCTTGTGCCTTCCTGTCTCCCTTAGTTCGACCAGTTCAGACCCTTGGGAGCTCAGGACTCCCCTTTACAGCTCTTCAAGCTACTTGTACACATTTTCCTCGAAATGAAAACCACAACATGTATGATGTTGTTACTGCCTACAAAGCCTCCCTAGGTAAAACATTACCTACACTTTAAGTCGGAGCACAGACCCAACCAACACAGCTGAGCTTTAGAAGACACTGGGCAAGAAGTTGGTGCCATGACTCTTTCCGAAGAGCAGGATCTGCCCACTTGCACAGAGAGCAGAGGCCCGTCACTACAAGGTGTCACTGGCCTTTTGYTCGCTCCTTCCTCTGCCCGGCTTTTCTCTAGCTTTCAGCTCCTGTAGTGCAYGCCTACATTTCATCTTGTTTAGCGACAATAAATCATTAATAGCGAAGAATGTGTGTAAACACCTATTAGCTCTGCAGACTACAATGGACTCTTTCAAGGTTAATACAGTTCACTACAGGAATAAAAGTTTTTAATTTTTTCTAAATACATATCCACACAATGAAGAAAAGGCTCTTTAGATTACACAGAGTAGTTAACGAGTCATTTTAAAGATTTTTATTTACACTATAGTCATTGTTCAGACCTAATTTTAGGATTGCTTTGAGAGAGCTAATTAAGGCAGGAATTAAATCCCTTCCTCGCAGGAGAAGCGGTATATCTAATCACTAAACTTACTCCCTTTTGCTCTCCAATAGAACTTTCTTCCAAATCAGTCCTTTTGGGAAACAGAATATAGTTTGAAATGATTTTTTTTCAAGTCTATTCTTCTTTCAAGCCTTTGTTGAGCTTTGCTGAATTTCAGATAGAGATTTTTAATCTCAAAGAAGAGGAAGACCTTATACATGGGAACACAGTTGAGGTTGGTTTTGTTTGTTTGTTCGTGTTTTAAGAAAAGGAAGTTAGTAGTATCATTAATCATGGTATTTTTTATAATTAAGGTCTTACATATATGTATTTGGCCAGCAGAAATCAAGAGTTAAAGTATGGTTCAGATTCAAGTGCAGAAAGCTGCTACTTAAAATTGAAATCTTTAAATATATGCCACCTCTTAGAATGATGAAATACGGAACGCACTAGATTCTAATGCACTCTAATTCTTCATAATTCCAAGGACAGATTTGAGAGAGCTCCAAGCTGGAACTAAGATAGAGGTGCTAAGGTAGGAGGCCGCAGATGAGCGAGGCCCGGGGGACCGGGCAGCCCGGGTTAGACCCTCGCCCTCAGCTAAACTGCCGGCCCCAAGGCTCAACTTCAGACGTGATTTTCTCACACCTCTAAATTCAATCCACGATCCGAGACTCTACTGCTGCAGTTCTCCCCTGGGTAAAGCGCTACTCGGCTCCAGCTGAGTTATCTTAATAGAGCTCTGCCTCACACAGATGCCAGATTCTTACACTTAAGAAATTAAGCAGGAAGAAAAATAGGCAACATCAAAATGTCTAAAGCTAGCACTACRTTAGGAAATTCCCCAGAATAAAGAGCATAGTTAACTTGAGGCTGTAGTTTTAAAACACAAGCATTAAAAGAAAGCACATTAGCAAAGAAAAAGCTRCCATTTACTAATATTCCTATCTTTAAAAAGAGAAAGGGATTCTGTAACAGAATGAAAGGGAATTCACAGAATGTCTAAAGGTTATTCACAGAATATCTAAAAACTACTGAAATGTTATACACTTGTGCTATTTATGAAGTTCAAACCATTTATTCACAAAGACATAAGCTCCTCGAGTATAAACACAGAAGAAATTCTATGATATAATTCATTTCTTATCCCTCAAAATTGTCGTAACTATAAGAAATGAAATTATGTCCCTGTTTTTGATAAAAACTGATATTAAATGTGCAGTTTAAATCATGGTCAGCACAATATATCATCATGTTATTTTTTGCTTGCCTTTCAGGTTAAATTTATCAGGAATTACCCACAGATTTTTCATCACCGTTTTATAGCAGGCACTGTTGATAACCAGAATGACCAGCATGTAGCTAGTCACTACAARCACATAAACTATAAAATAAAATGCTCTAGTGGGGTGATGCAAGAGCTGTATCAAACATGGAAATGAATCTGGATCTCCATCCATGTCTTTGCAGCAGACTGAAGAACACGAACGTTCCCATCTCRTTCATTCCTCAGTTCATTCTCTAAYTCAGTACCAGTGAGGGGGAGGAAATTCACAGCTACAGACTCRACAACCGGGCTGAACAGTCTCAACTTTGCTACTACCTTAACTTGAAGAGCACATATTTCCCACTTAAATGACTTATTTGCTTATTTAGCAGTAAAGACACCCCATCTTCCCATCTCTCCTGCCTGCAAACAGAAACCCCAGAGGAGCAGATTCACAGTCTTTTTCCCCAGGTATCTTTAAAAGTAGCATCAGGGGGAGTTACTGCTGTGGTACTGCTAGACCTTACTAGCTGGCAAAYCCTGCTTGGAGGGGTGTTGTGCCTATGTAATATATATTACTGAGAAACCRTGTTATTTATTGTACAATATTTTCAGCCCACACCGTGGAAACTTTGTCTCTCATTTCAATCACATCCTCTATACAAAAATTGTCACTGGAAGTGTCTGTAAAATATTTGGGAGGCTTTAGGTGCATGGTCTAGCATAGTCTCCTATAGAAAAAAAAATAAAAAAATAAAAATAAAATCCAATTTCCACCAAAAACGCTACAAGCRCATTTATGTCCAGGAAAAAAGCTCTAAAGTTTCTGTCACATGCATATCATAGACTTGCATTACTCATAGACAAAAGCCCTATATAAGAGATCTACTGCAGCATTTTCCCTTGCTTTTCTCTTTTCCTCCAAATTTCAAACCACAACTAGAGCTTTGAAAAAGCAAACACAAATGAATACTTTTAAGAGAACAAARCACCCTGTATGCACTACAGAAAACGCCTGGACGGAGCAGCACATCCATCCACCCACCAGGCAGACGGGCTCCGCTCCGAGTCCAGGGCTCTTACAGCTCTCCAGGTTCCAGCCTTGTCCCGCAGCAGCCCAGCCTCTCCGTGCCCAGGGCTCTTAGAGCCTCCTCGCCTGCAGGCCTGCCCACACAGGGCCCTGCAGCCCAGCCAGAAGCTGCTCTGAGTTTGGCTGCCCGCGCCAGCCTCCCTCAGCTTAGCAAAGTCCCTCCTCGATTTGCCTGACTGCTGTTTTTGRTAAACGTGCAGAAATTCAGTATCTTTGAGTTTGCCGCCTTGCAGTCAAATATGGGTTTATAGACAAATGGTGAAAACTTGAGGGGGGAGGTAGAAGAAAGGTGGTAACCGATAAACAACATAACTCCCACACTTATTTKTTTTCCATTTGTTTTTGTCCCCTCTTGTCGTGGTTACGCAGCCGAAACACGCAGCTAGCCCTGCTATAAACGCCCCCATTTCCGCTGGTCGCCGTTTCAGACACCAGCCTCGTGCAAACAACCGCGAGCACCGTCTGAGGGGCGCAACGGGACCGCGAGCCCGGCCCRCGGGGACCTCTGCACGCGGTTGCTCGCCGCCTCTCATTAGGCTCTTGCCACTGGATGGCAGCAACAGAACCTCACCTMTCTCTGCTATCTGCAAATTTTATTTCCATTGTGCATCTTCGTTACTAAATTTAAACGGGATCCTGCACATATCTTAAGTACGTCGCAGACTTTGATGCGTTAACACCAACAATCTTGGCTAAGCATTAAAGGGGCTTAAACAGTGTGCGTAGGCGGTGCAAGTGCCAAAAAAACGAATGAAACACAAATATAAACGACCAAGAGAGCTCAGCTCCCTTCAGCGGGGCAGTGCTGATGATCCAGGTGTGCTGCTCTTCCTTCCCCTGCCCATCTCCTCCTCCTCGGGGACGTTCCCTGGCTGCGCAGCCCCTGAGGGCCTCGCTGGGGAGGCCGCTGGGCCGGCGCGRCCTGCGCCGAGGTGCAAACCAGGCTGCTACGGCAGCCCCAGCCCATCCAGGCGACCCAGCCGGCAGGACGGCTTAAAATTACCTACCGTTCATCCCTCTGACAAGCTCAAATCAATGCTTTATTTAATAGCAATGTTTTATACGAACGCTTTAAGTGACTAGCAAGACTGCATGGAAACCACACTATAACTGATACCAGAAGAATAAGGACTTATTAATTATAAATAATGGTCTTGATTGTACTCTGAGGGGGAAAAAAAAACACATATTCAGTTACTTCCATGCAATTAAAGTCTTAATTTCTTTGAACTCAAGCAACACGGTTACAGTGCTACTCAGTGAGCTTTTATATCCTGGTGCACCGAAACATTTTATATGATGCTTGCTGTTCGAAGGAAGCTATGTTATATCCTTATATTAACACAGATGGTGTTTACAATTATACTGGAGGGAACTGAGAGCCAGAATGGAGCTCCACCTCAAAAGAGATATTCCTGCAATTCTGCAGAAGGTGAATTTTGCTGTGATAATTCCCTACTATGCAATTTCAAACCCACTTGAACAATAACGGCAAAAAGTATTCTCATCTACAGGTGCAGGTTTATGTAATGCAATATATTTTCTTCTATTTTTTTCTTGCATTTCATTTAGATATCACTTGATGTGAGATACTTATAAATAAATAATTGTACCACATACCTTTCAATGTCAAAAGGAAAGCAGAACTTSGGAACGCTGTTCAACACTTCCTGTAAGTACAAGTAAAAGAGAAATAAAGTCAGGATTTTTAAATGGCTTTTATCTGCATTTGCTAGCACAGCTACCCTACAGGTTGTTTAAAAATAAATAAACAAAATCCCAGAACATCCATAAAAAACAACAAATACAAGAAACATATAATAGCAAAAAAAATATAGCACACGTTCCCGGACTGAAATAATTGATTATTAAAAAGGAATTAAGTTTGTGCTTTGGCAGATTGCAAAGACAATGCCATAGAAGCCCCAGGAGGGAAAGGCCTGGCCTGAAGGGTATTAACACCCTTCACATCCCCGCTGGGATTCCCTTCAACAAGGCCATATGGATTTTACAAGCAGCACCGCACCATATGGGTAAGCCACGTCTGCTGCTACTTGTACCACAGACTAGCCACAGGGACTTCTGACAGATCCTGGCTCAAAAATACAAATGTTGTTTCAATTAAAATGCAGGCAGAGAAAGGGGAATGAAGTTGGCAGCAGAATGAATTACAGAGAGGTATAACAACTCTATACACGTTTCCCAGTCAAATGCCGAAATGCTGAAGATGATGGAAATCTCCTGTTGGTCCAAAGTAAAAAATTGTATGATTAACCCTTTGGGTTTCACAYGCAAACCTCACTCCTAATGCAGGGCAGAGTGGGGGGAATCCACCCAAGCTACATCCAGACCATAATGCGAGAGGACAGTGTTGCTCTTCCTTGCACAATTTTATGTATGAAGCTGTTTAGTGGCAAATAAAATGTGTTAATGAAAATATAAAAATGCTCTCAAACTAGTCAATATTATTCTAAAAGAAATGTGAATCATCAGATCTGTTACCAGCAAATATGAATTAATATTTATCAGTGACCTGACAAGATCCCAGAAAATGGTAATTATTCCCTTGCTCCCAGTTTGCATACGGATTGCAAATTTCCAGATACAGAGCTTAGATAGCCYTGTCCAACCTGAGTTCTGTTTACTCTGTGCTGAACAGTTAAGGAAGACTTAAATTCCTATACACCATGGCCACTTACTTCAATCATTTGCAAGGCTCAATCAACAGTAAAATATGAAAAAAAAATAAAATGCCAGTTGATCAGCACAAGATGAATTGTTGGGGGGGGGGAAAAACTCTAAATACAACAGTGTGTGCTGTATTTAGAGCGTAGCTTACAACATTTCAAAGGCTTATGATTTGCCTTAATAAATAATCATATAGGACAAAATGAAAAAGATGATTTTTTTAAAATTTCTAAGTGGCAGAAAAGAGATCAAGAATTTTTTTGAACTTTGACTTTCTCAGATGGCACCAATAAAGAGGAGTATGAAAGCAACACGCTACATTTGGGGACAGCTTATTAGCTTAATTATGGAAATTCCTTCTCAGTAGCAGTACATGCAATATTCTTCAAAAGCAGCTCCTGCTCAAACACCAGTCTGATGGCTGTGAATGTCCTCCAAGGAAGTGAGGGGGCAAAGCACAAAGGCAGCACATAAATATTTGAATTCATGTAAGTAGGAAACAAACAGAAAYGATGGTGCTGATAGCAATAATAAACTCTAAGAAATGAAAACAAGTAGAATGGGTTAGATAAAACTTTAAAAAAAAATCTTATTGCAATTTAACAGGAGACATTTCCAAACAGTCTCTTGTTTCAGCCTCATAAACCTTGAATTTCCCCTTCCAAAAAATATTTTCATTTAAATTCTCTTTGCAAATCTTCTCCGTTCCTTCTACTACAGGAAATCAACAGCAAGGATTTTAACTACTGCCTGGCGAGCTTAACAAATGGAAAGGCTAAGTTTTCCTTTGCATTCCCTCAGCTTTAGTGATGACACAAATCAAGAGAAGAGCTGCAAGGTTTCAGCCCGTGTTTTGCAGGGACGAGGAGAGCACCGCAGCGCGTGTCCCGGCCCCGCTCGCTTCCCAACTGGCAGCCACGGCCCTCGGGGGACGCGGCTTTAAACCCCCGCGCTCTTTAAAATTCAACCAGCCAGCAGGTCTATAGACTGCTGTATGAACAGTATAGACAAAAAAAAAATCCTCTCTCAGCTTATGTCAGTGACAAAGCAGCTCAGCAGTTGACTGCTTTTCCCCTGACAGCCTAAGCCGGGTTTACACAGATCAATAGATGGAAGCCCTACCTAGCTTCCAGGGCTCGGTTTCCTCTCTTAATTACAGGTGCTATTCAGCTTTTTAAAATGGAGCAAAACAAGATGCCCTAGAGGTGCTTCTAGACATATTTAAGATGCAAACACTACCTTATATATCCATTCACACACACACACCAAGTATCAGTGCACAGTTAGAGCTGATCCTTTGGAGACTCTTGATGATATTGGGCTCCATTTCCTAACGGACTGTCATTTTCAGGGAGTTATCGCTCAGCCAGCACGGCCTCTCAAGTCCAAATACTCATCCTCAGAAAAACAACACTTATTGTCTTGCATTATATAAGCTTGAAGTATATGTTTCTTCCCGAAGATAAAAGGCTGCACAAGTCATTGGAAGGCAAAACCCCCTAGCTGCACATGGCCAGTGATAATTTTCACCTTCGGGTCTCACAGATACAGTCCTTTCCGAACACGGCTACTCCTTTGGAATGGAAACACACTTATTTTACAAGGAATTGTAAATAAGGAAAAAAGGATAATGCTGCTGGGGTAAAACAAACAAAATTATGGATTTGTTTTAAGCAACTAAACAAACGTAAGGAGTTGCATATACAATTGAGCTTACTTGCTACACCAAAGGATATCCATTCACAGCTTAGACAAGCTCCCAGAGAAGGAATAATAAAATCATAAAATTAACACCAACTGAACTACAGCCTGCTGTTCCCTTCACATAAAACTTGAACAAAATGGAAATGGTATCTAGGAATAATTTTCATTTATGCCTACAGCCCAACAGCATAAACCTGCCTTTCTTAGGTTTATGAKCCGGCGCTTTTATGGGTTCCCTTTCTCCGACAGAACTGCCTTCCTCCTCCTCCTCCCTGGCCTGCACTCGCTGCAGAGCAGCCTTCCATGCACAGCCAATGATACAGAAGCCTCAAGGCTCAAGATTAGTCTTCCTTGCTTATTTTTAGACCTACATGGCTAATTCTGGCCGTTATTATTTTACTTGTATTTTAAGAGGCAGTTGAGGATGCTTCTTAATTATCATAGAACAACAGTTTTCTGTATAAAAAACTCCTGGCATCTCAGAGTTTTGCCCTAAAGTGAAACTCCTGGCACTGTCCATTGGTGTCAGCCTAGGAAAGGAAACCTTCATGACTGTGCCCGGTCAATAATCAGCATTACAATCTGTTCTACTTATAGTCTGCAGGAATCAACCAAGAATTTACTCATTTTCCTATGATGAGAATTTCAAAGTACTAAAACTTAGCATGGTAGCACTTTGCACCCTCAAAGAGGGTGCCATAAATGGCTCTACCAGAAGATATCCTGACCGTACTAAGATAACTAAGATAAGTCTTTTTGAATTCATGAAGACAGAATTTCACTGTATTTCATTTTCTATATTTTTATTTGACAAGGCAGAGTAATGTAATACACATCTATAAAGTATGCATATTGTGGCAGCTTAGGAAAGCACACATATATGACCTTCCCACTGTTAATTTGAATTAAACCACAGATACCCAAAATACAAACACCTTCACAGCTACCCAAAATTGTAAATATTGCAGAGCACTGGGACTTGGGAGGGTACTGATTTCCTTTTCCACTTCAGCCACCACCATGTCTTACTCTCTAACTCGCTACATCTCAAAGAAGGTGCAGGAGTCGTCTCTACAAGAAAACTGCACCAGATATACGATATATTCCAGAATTAGAATATTGATATATCTCTGTATAGCACTTTTGTTCTTTAACGTAGGCACTTCAGATGGTTACTACCCTTCATGTAGATAAATGTACAGAAATTGATGTTGATCATTTAATATTACACCACTGAAAATAGTGATGCTTATTTCTAAGGTAAGAAAGACGTGGGATCTATATAGGTCTACAGGTTTTTTTTCCTTATTACAACATAGTCTGCCAGTCTGCATTTAAATGGGA
This sequence comes from Nothoprocta perdicaria, assembly GCF_003342845.1. Classification (NCBI taxonomy): domain Eukaryota; kingdom Metazoa; phylum Chordata; class Aves; order Tinamiformes; family Tinamidae; genus Nothoprocta; species Nothoprocta perdicaria. The sequence goes on from NW_020455577.1 coordinate 2,839,739, forward strand.
CAGAACACTTTGAAGTACCCAGAAAGCTGAACTACTTCACAAGCAGCAGTTCTGGCAATGGTTTTTAGARCGAGTCCTGCTACTTCCCGACTATTTGCATGTTTGATCTGCAGCAGAAGACTCAGCCTCAAGAAAGCAGGCAGACTCTCAGCCAGGTCCATCCTACTTACAAACAGATAAAGTGAAAAGAAACATCTCTTGGGGAAGATGGGAACCGTCTTGCACCAAGCCAAAGCCTTCCCAAGATACATCAGAATGGCCCAGGGAAGAAAACATGCAGCAACCAAGATAATTCCAGTTTGTAAGTGACAGAATCCAGACYAGGTTGTCAAAAATATTTATATGAACTAGCTCCCAAAATAACTAATCTATATAACCTCWTCTCTTTACGTTCGTGTCAATGAAGAAATCTACCAATGAAATACTAATTACAGGAATTTAAGGAGTTAATAACTTGGTTTTAAAGTGTTTTTGCACTTTTCCCATTATCCTTCCTATGTCTTCAGCCATTTTCTTTCCATCAATATTATTAGCTTTTATCTTTTTCTTACCCCTCTACCTTGTTTGTGTCTCCTCTTACTGAAAGAAGAGATTCCCTTTTCTCAGTACCTTCTCTCTCTTTTGTATCTATCACTCCATTCAACATTGCCCACTGCCTCCTTGCATGTTTCTGCTGCTGACAAATGCTTCTTGCTACTCTACTTTGGTATTTCATTTAGTTGCTCTTAACCTGTATTTTCTTCCTCCTAGAACACTCACTCCCTACTTGCCTCTCTTTAAAAGTCCATTCTTGAAACATTTCACTGAAGCCCTCTCCTTTGGTTTTCCTTACCTAATTCTTCATCTCTAGATCCCATTTCCACCTCAAGCACAACTTGTTTGCTGATGTTTCCTCTAACAGGACTCTTCTTCACTCTATGCCTTTTCATTGTTATTAAACTCTGTTGGTCCAATCACACAAACTCCATCTACCTGATATTTTTAGCTTTCTCATGCACATTTCTGACTCCAAAAGTGACTTCAGTGAGAATATTTAAATGTTTAAAAATAAGCACACATTTGGGTTTATTCTTAAAATCAAAGCTAGTCTGCCTAGYATCTTGCAGTGCTGAGCCCTTCATCATAAAGGCTCTATCATATACATGCCCACACAAACACACATACATATATGCATATGCACACACATGTATAAACCAAAACAGCTAGTTCAATAGTAGGAAATTCTAATTTCAGGCTAAATTCATGGAAATGCAAAGGTCTTAAATATGGAAGCCATTATAACTAACTTACTCAATGCAAGTGTGTTAGGTGGACAAGTCAGATAAACTCATGTTTTCAAGCACCAGATTTTCAGCTTTCTGAAGTTTATACAGAAAATAAACCCCGCTTAAAACGAATGAGGGCTGGAATTCCTGCAGACGAAGAGGAGCTGCACGTAGAGAATTCCCACGGGATTTCAGCTCTCTTGCTCGCACCGCGCTCCTCTTTCCCCGCTCTCGCCGCTCCCAGGCGGGCGCCCCGGGGGCTTCGCCCTCCCGTTCGTGCCACACGGGCACCTTCCACCTGCTGCAACATCACTTACTGCTTACTTCACTTAAAGCTAGCGGGGTATTAAGACAAGACGGAAATAAATGAAGTAAAACAAAACAACGACTGGAAGTGTGACATGACCACAGTGCAGGTCATTGGACCGGAGGCAGCTAAAGACACCCCAACTTGCCTGGAACTCAGGATAAAACCAAGAAAAATCATACTTCTCCATACAGGTCTAGCAAGCCAGCAACACCACAGGCCAGCCAGCAACAGCAAGTTTATACTTCCCTGCATCACGGCTGCAAGACCACTGCTCCCTGGGCAATATCAGGGAGCCCAGAAAAATAGGAATTACATCCTTCCAACTCCATGATTGAGATTATTATGGGTCAGTAATTACATTTTAGGATATTAAAGTATCTATTATCTAAAAGATAATTCAGCATTTTGTGTACAAAAAATATAGTCAAGTATGCTGAAGCTTTATATCATCTGTTAGTAAGTAAAATAAAAGATTGTTCATTTGCATACAGTTTGAATGACAGCTCTGTTATATTATTTGCATTGTAGTAACGCCTTAAACGAAGGTTGAGGCAGCCAGCACGTTCAAAATGCAAATATAAGGTACAATATACGTGTCTGAAGGTGACGCTCCAATCCTTCCATCATTCTGCACTGCAGAAATTCCCAACACAAAAATCTAGAGTAGCAGCCTGAGCGAACATTTAAAATTGTTCCTTCTGCCGAAGGAAATAGTAAGTATAAATAAGAAGTACTGCCTTAGCTACCTGAACAGACAAGGTGAGCCCTGAAGCAGTAGGATGATGAATAGTGGTCCCCATAAATAAACTCTCCATCTCCATAAAAAGATGACCTAGTGCACATCATGATGAAACACAGACTGGGCAACTGAAAAGTAATTAACACATAAATTAATGACTAACTCGCATACTTCTTCAAAATAAAATACCTGTAGCAGAGTGGTGTATGTACACACAGAAGGTCAGACAGTTTGAAAACGAAATATTTCAGTGATCTCCTGATTTAAATCACAATCTCCTCAAAATTACAATCCTATCTGAGAGCCTGCTGACTTTTGTGATTGCATCAATGTCATACGCATGTAGGAGAACCCATAAAGGGTAGTGAAACTGAATTTCTTAAAATGGAAGAACCTGGAGCCAAAAGAGAAGGAACCGAGAAAGGAAACTGCCATTTCTAAAGAACTTGCTAAGAACATAGTTTGAGAATTACAATTATTAATTTTTTTTAATCAAAAAAACATTTCTCATTTCCAGGCATCACAGGTCTAACCTAAGCTTTACTATAGCACAGCTGAACAAGAGTCTCTCCAAGACGCTTGGAAGAAACAAGGTTTTTCAGTACAGAATTCAAGCTTTGTTGATAGTGTTGAAACCTGYAAAGAACTAAAACAGCCAACCCACCAAAGAGGAACATGAAAGCAGCAAAAAACTCCCACTATCTTCAAGCTAAATAACACAAGCTGGTGGTAAGAGAAGCAGAGGGATGAGTTTCACAAAAAGCAAACCCAGCAGACACAGAATAAAACGTCCCCCTGGCAGAAACACACCCTGTGCATTCGCTCTGTAACAGGCAGCCCCTGCTCAGACCCTGCTGCTCTCCCTCTTTGCTCTGCTACTCGAGGCTTCGTGSTGGTGGCTCCTGCATCTGGGTGCTCCCCAGCCCCTGCAGCACAAAATCACCCCGCGTGGCTTAGATCTCCAGCAGAGAGTAAGTCAGCTTGGCTACCTTCACACTTAGCAGTTCCTAAATGTATAATTTCAACTGCTAAGAGGAGAGGGAGGCAGTTTCCAACAGGAGGAGGAGCAGCAAGTGACTCCTGGCTTGTCAGATGCTGTCAGCTACATTTCCAGCTTCTTCATGTACATCCAGAAGAATAAATCTGTCCGTGCCCATGGAAGAGCATTTGAAATGAAAGTCATCAGAGACCTGCAGCGGTAACAGGGAACCAACATGCCTTGAATGCTCTCCTACTTCTGCAGGAGGCAACAGGAACAGGAAGGCAGAGYGAGGCAAGAACCAGACATAAAATGCAGGAATATTCCACCCAGCACAGACTAGTAAAAGAGGCTGCAGTCATTGGCACATTCCTCAAAGAACAGGGGTAAGTTGGAGACACGACAGCATCGCTGAAAGCAAAGCAGAGGCAACATAATGAAGACTGAAATGGACTCTAGGAACTAAGCAGGTAGATGAGAAAGTGTGTGGGAAGTCTAGACTGAGGAATAAGGTGGCATTAGACCAGAATAGTCTGAGGACATTTGAGGTCAGTCGAGGTAATTTGGCTGCCTTCGTGCAAGAGGCTCCAACAACCTCATCTCGTTCGGCCAGGAATCTGCATTTTCCCTTTTTTTGGCACATTGCTGAAGAGTGTAGGAATAAGCCAAACCCCTAGTTTTTTTTCTGTAGGCTGATACAGTATAGCAGAAGGACAGTCAAATATTAATACTGTACTTATTTGAACAAACACAGAAAAGAGCATTTCTACAAAATGAAGTCCGCCAATATCACAGCTGTATGACAAAAAATGGCTAACATATGCATACAGTCTATTAAAATGCACATAATTTGACTCAAAATGAAAACATATCTAACAAGTAATTCCATTCATCTGGCCCTTTTTCACCCAGCTTTAAGATATACAAATGCATGCCTTTTCACCAGAACACAGCAGCTGCGAGTGAAAAGGAGAGCATTCAAATGATCATTTTCACATCATATTCCATCGTCTTTTCACCAGCTTCTCCCCGCTCTTTCTTTGAGTCCCATTCTGTTACAAGAGACTTGCTTTTTAGATCAATTCATATTTCCATAATCCACACTGCTGCTTCTCCCTCTCCTCCCCAGGGTGGACTAACCCCTGCATCCAGAGCTATGGCTTACAACTGTCATTAAGACCTACAACAATAACAAGATAACAAAGGGGCTGCTAGAGATGAGGCGAGGCAGCACCATATGCTGATCAACTTCACCATTTTTAACGGGAAAGCTCTATACAACAAAACCACCGCAATCCTGAAAACAAGGGTACCTTTAAGTTGCCACCTGTCCTGAAAATTTCAAGAAAATCAATTTTTTAGCCTTCCAGGTATTTTTAAAAAAGGAAAAAAAAACCTTCATTGGGATTAATAAAAAAAAATTAGAGCACATCTTAGAATATCTTGAATGTTTTAGTGTTTCAATGATCCTGGGTGTTCTCAGCATGTCTATAAGTATAGTTATTCCATGGAGCATTTGTCAAAAATTTTTCATTGAACCAAGGCAATCAGCAATTTACTTGTATTTAAAAATATGTCTTCAAATGCCTTTTTTATCATAGTCTACCACTAGGATTTTCATACATAGAAAGCATTCTGTGTTCATAAATACAATATTCTTCAAAAGAAACGGTGTGTTTAAAGCATGGTGAAAAAGCAGGAAACTACAGGAAACTACCTTAACCTGAACTGGTTTCTGCCTTTGAGCTTTCTGCCTTATTGGGAAGGMAGAAAGTTATTATTATCTCATATGGGTTAATTATTTACCGAAAAGTTACACAGTACTAASTCCTTAAATATCTTTAAACTGGGAAAAAAAATCAAGTATAATATCCAGACAAAAATAATTCTGGAATGCAGCAAGCTTATTTGAGTGATTCCTCCTTCCTCAGACCCACATACTCAAACACTAATCAAACTTACTGATGCACAGAGAGAACTCCAACTTCCATCCGCCTCTCCTCCCTTAAAAAATGGCAACGAAAATAATAAAGCCAAAGCAAGAACCTAGTTAGTTAATAGAGGCATTTGAACCATGTTTTTAAACCTCCTAGGAAGTGCAGAGCAAAGCCAGCAAATGCAAGGAGAGGAGCGATGCAGCCCCGAGCAGCGGGGCCAGCGCCGCACCTCCGGGCAAGGCTCCTCGAGCACAACGTCGGCACAACTGCCGTCCATGCACCGCTTCAGCCAGGCAACAGCCTTCTGAAAACGCAGCTTTTTGTAAGTACTCTTCTGTTTTCTACATCTTAAGAAAATAGTACTAGCCCCTTCATATTGCCTTTCCTATAGATCTGCTGCCATGATCCATGGAATTGAGCGTTTTATCCTGCAAGACACGGAGCACTTGGGTCCAATATAACATTCACTTAAGCTAGGCTTAATTGAATTTAGGCTAGGCAAGAATTCCTTGTCCTATCTCATACCACTGAAGTGGCTTCTCCCAAGAACATCTCCTGCCTTAGTAGCCACCAAAAACATCCTTCTGGGGGAAGTCACATTAATGAGTGAMTAAAACCTCCTACAGATTTAAAAAAGCTACATCCAGAGCTCTTGTAGTAACTATTTCTGTAAGAAGCACTAGACCTCACATACTTCAAAGTTTAAGTCAACACAAATGAGAGCAATAAGGATGATACCTCATATAACAACCAGAAAAAAACCTAGCASATAGTTTTCCTTTAATCCTTTGTCCTACCTTTCAAAAACACAAAGATTTACCGAGTAACATACACTGAGGCTTGAACGTCCAATGCAACATCACACTGAAACCACTTYGTAAATACAGAGGCTTTTCAAGGTGCTACTTATGGCACTACCATGTGCACTACGTATGCAKGCATATAGAAAAGGCCTTCAGCTGCCTTATGGTAAAGAAGGAATCCACACGTTGGCACCAAAGCCACCCCTGCAGAGCCACTTTAGCGGATACCAGCACTGCCATCGAAGGAGCCACCAGTTCTTACCAGCACTACCAGCTACGACTCTTCCAYAAAGGATGGAACCTGATTAAGGGATTTGGAACACCAGTATTTTAACAACAGCTAGGAATAGAGCCACTCCAGGAAGACCTTGGCATGGCTGATATTCATAGGACTTCTGCCATGGCCTTCAGTGGCATGAGAACACAGCCAGAATTTCTGCATCTCTACACAGTGACACTATAAAGTCCTAACATGCACATTCAGCTCAGACATATATTTTAAACAAATGTAAAGCTTTCCTTTTGTTAGTAAAAGCATGGAGTTTTCCTCTTTAAAACACTTTTAAAAGATATTACATCTCTAAAAACAATTGGATTATTTCCTCCAGAAATTTTAGCACTTTTTAAATATATTTCCTTTCAAAATTGGGCTTGCAACCTTAAACTCCAATCTAACCAGTCTGAATAAACAAAATGGGAGTCTCGGGATGCTTAAGAGCATCATAAAAATTTCACTGAATTCAATGGGAATTGCAGACACTCTGCAGAGCGGAGCTTGGAGGAATACACATTCAAGAACTGGTTTTAAATAAAGACCATTCCATGAAATGGCTACTCCTCACCCCGATGTGCACTTGAGAGGTTAACCACCCAAAGTAAAGAGCTGAACCCGCACAAATCAAGATCCCTCCAAGTTTTTCGGCAGTTGTAGACATTTCTCATCATCAAAACCATTTTCTCGGTGGTGATTCCAGTGCAACTGTGACTTATGCTCTGATATCTTAACAAACCAACTCTTCTAGCCTTCGCATTTCTTGTTAATTAAGTCTCTCTTTGGAACAGTACGACGGTACTTGGCACTTAGAGCCCTTCTCCCCAYGATTTCACTGTTCACCTGATGGGTAATGGGGACCACTAAATGTAATATCCCCACCATCAGAAAAAAAGCTTTCTGAAATACTCTCAGYAGAGAGAGATATTTTTCATTTCTTTAGAATATTTTATTTTTCATTAACATATCTGATGGGGAGAGGAAGGAAAGAGAGTTTCCCCTTTTTTCCTCCCTTATTCTAGCCATTAGAGAACTACCRCCTATAAAGAAAGGCACTGACCTGCAGTCAGGGCAGAACAGAAAAATATTTCATATTCTTTGGTGGTACCAAAATTACAGCGTTTTTTCCCACCACCGATCCCAATCATGGATAGTTTCTACAGGGTCTTATGCAGACAGAATGTTTTGCAAAACTAAGTTTTGAATTTGCATTCTCAACATCCAAGAAACAGGAAACAAAGAAGTTTGTATTCTGCAGAGCATAAAAGAAAACGGCAGCCCCAAAGAATGAGAGTTGTATAGGAATAAGCAAGCCTGGAAATATTTAAAAGTACTGACAGGAAAAATGTGAGAAAGAAGAAGAATACATCAAAAATTGCATAGACAAGCTTTTTGGTTTTTGTTTTTTATTTGCATTAAGAAAGCAACAAAAAGGTGACATGATAAACTGTAGAAAAATTCGGAAAGCAAAGAAAATATTTTGCCCACTGTTATCACATCGCTGTGCAAACAGACAGCCCTTAGATTTTAGGAGAGATGATTCCTTGGGATACATCCAAAAACTAACTCACACATTTTACATTTAAAATAGAAATGACTAGAAAAAAAGGAAAAGAGAAAAATCTTGGTTTGTTTTGAAATATTGTCCTAAACTTCACTGAAACTCCCCTTTTCAGCAAGTCCCACTAAAAAAGTAAATGAGTAAATTTGATGCAATTCACATCTGCAAGACAAACCTACTGAGTTCACTGAGTTCAGCACAAACACACACACTGATTATTCGTGCCCATTTCACTGATATGGTTCTAGACCTTGATACAGTAGTTTTATATATATATATATATATATATATATGTTTAGATTCAGTGATTATAACCATAGAATTTCCTTAAAAAAAGAGGGTTAATATGTGATATTTTCCAGAAGCCACTGCTACAACCCTTTGCAAGCAGTTTACCTGAAATAGCAGATCCCCACACTATTGGGACAGATGCAAGAACTGCTTTTGCAGAGCCCAAAGGCAGACAGGCTGCCCGAGGTACCCTTGTTTTTATAGATTAGCTCCGTCTACTGCATCTTTATACAATTCCCCTCCAGTCTTCAGTGGGCTTCATCTTCTAATCATATTTCTACACCAGCTGTTCACTGAATAACCTTCGACTTTCTGAATAAGCTCCTATTTTTCTTCATACATAATTTCTCTCTCTTTTTTTTTTTTTTTCTTTTTAGATCAAGTCTTTCTTAGGGAAAAGGAAAAGAACAAAACAAACCTCCAAAAAAAGAGAATTTAAATCATAATGAAGTTCATTCGGCACTGCAGAAAATTATCAAAACTTGCTAGATGTCTTGCTAGGAACACATAAGAGCGCACTTTGCTCATATACCGTTTATCATATACCATTTATCAGTATCTCAAAAGTGGCACATGCTTCTGACGGATGAAACTCCCCAACCAGACATCCTACCTTCTATGTTTGTATATTTATTCCTTTCATCATGAACCACCTTCCAGTTGTCTTTACAGATTCTTGTATTATTGATTAAAAAAATTATCAGGATCTACTGTTCAAATGTAATGAGAAATGTAATGAGAAYAACAATCAAAATAGAATAAATGCCTGTCTTTTTTTCTTCTATTAMGCTTTTTATGCATTTTTCTTTAAAAAAGTGAATTTCCACAGAAAAAAATCAAAATTGATAAAATAATTAAATGGAATTATTTTATTTCTAATATTAATAACTTCAACAAAACATCTAATTAATAGCTTTGCCATTGTTGCAAACAGTGAARTAATTCTTCAGTGCAGAATGCATAAACTTACCATTGAGGATTAATTATTRATAAAATCTAGGGTTTCGATGCTTTCACAATCAGTAAGTTCCAATCACTGTCTCTTACAAAAGAGCCTGATTTTTTTTTTCTCCTCAAGAAAAACAGCTAGAGCATCACTAGAATAATATAAAAGTATAGAATTGGAAGGATTAAGGAATAGAACTCAAAGGTTGAAACATTAAAAGAATATATCGAACCACCTGGAGCTGTTCAGCTTGTCTTTTTTTGTTGTTACAATTTTTYACATTAATATTTATCTTCCTAAGATTAATTGCAAGGATTTCTTGATAAATTCAGCATTTATTGAAACTTAAGAGACAAAGCCCCAGCACTTTCAGAGCCATCTAATAAAATACCCTTTATTAAAAATAAGGTGGTACAGAGAGGCAGAATTATACATAGTGCTTCCAAACTATATTGCGTATTCCTGTCACAAATGCATTCTAATTATCATCCCACCAGTTGGGTGAAGACTTCCTTGCTGATATCATTAGCATCTGCCTTTCTACAGCTGAATAGGAGAGCTTTTTATTATTATTCTAACATAAAAAAAAAAGTTCAATCTCATGTTTCCAACCTGGTCTCCAAAGTCCTCCGGGAACTTCCACAGTACCACTGGATCTGTAAATAATTGACAGACAGCATTAATCAGAGGCAAAGGAACAGAGTATTACAGTCAGAGTACATTAATATTAAAGAGAGGGTCAGCTTAGCTTCAGCTTAGCTTCAAGCTTTGAGGCAAGTCGAAAAATGTATCCAAAAACTAARGAAGATACTGGATTATTAAAAAGACCCATTTCATATTCATGAAACTATGTTTATTGTTTTACATGCAGTAGGAGGTTATTATGTACTGAACCACTTCCATATTTAACTTCTCCTTTCCTTTTAGTCTTCAACTACCTCATTTTTAGGTGGATATTCCATCTTCATATATTCATTTAATTAATAATGTGATAAGAAATTTCCTTCCACTAAGGAAAGATGTAACCTTAAAAAAAAACCTTAAAAAAAAAAAGCTTGCATTAAAAAAGATTTTAATGAAAATCTTAGAAAGTACTGATCTACTTGAGTAGCTTTGTTTTTCAAAGTATTTAAAAACAGTACTTCAATTATATCTTCAAGTTTTCATTACCTGTTCTCAACTGTTAATTCTCAATGAGGGCTGCTTATATTACAATGAGAATTATGCAATACATTTGCTCACAATTAACAGCATTTGGAATACATCTAGAAGTACATTCTGCAGCATAACAGGCCCCCAAATAGAATGACACTCTCCATGCCTGGGAGCTTTTCATCTCCTGTGCTATCATCCCCAACATCCAATATTAAACCGTATTACAAATATTCACCAAGCTTCACAACATSACTAGGTCATAGATGACTGTTGCCATTTTTCATATGCCAAAGACAAGATTCCCTGTCTTACTAAAGGCAAAAAAACAAGTCGATGTCAAAACCTGGACCTCAGCCCAAGTTCTGCTGCTTGCACTCAGGTTCTGGGCAGCTAGGCAGGGCTCCAGGTCCTGCACGGCGYGCTGCAGGTTTGGCTGCCAGAGGGACCAAAGCCAGGAGCGACCTGCAAGCAGGAGCCCACGGAAGGGCCTGACAACGTTCCCAGTGTCTCGGAGCCTCGGATGTCACTGGGATTCCTGCCTGCTGAGGAGTCAGGGCCTCCGAGCCTTGCTCAGCTTTCCATTTCTGCCATCAGTCCCGAGGTCAGCGCTCCCCAGCGCCTCAGAAGCTTCGCTCGTACTGCTCTATTCCACCCCAGAACTAGGSGGTTTCACTCCTGGCAAACTAGAGAGGTTGCAAAAATGATGCTCTAGAGGAGGGGGAAACGTCATCACTAGTGATGCTGTCACTCCCAGGCACTGACTGCAGACTCTTATACGTGGTGTGAGCAGCACCTGGTATGCAGGTATGTTCAACAGTGGTGCTAAAAAGAGTCACCATTTAAAACAGAATTTCCACCCTCGTGGATGTTTTCTGCCTACCCAAATCATAGGCCTGTCCGTAGGATGGCCAGACACAGCAGGAGTTTGGAGAACTATTCTGTAAAGGATTTCTTATTCACATTCCAGTTACTATCATGAGRAAAGTTACTGCAGGCAAACTGTGACCTCAGTGATAAATTCATTGAGCAGCATGCACAGTAATGGGTATCAGTATCTGAAGGTCAAATAATTATAAATCACTTGCTCAAAATCACTGGAAATTATTCAAGGGGCCTCTTAAGGGAGCAGCGTTGAAGCCCTATGTCCAAAGCAGCCCGAGCACAAAGTTCTCGGCAAATAGGCAATCCCACCACCAGCTCCTGGGTCCTGCTGCCCTCCCCTGTGCCAGGACAGACCTTTCTGTGGTTATAGAGAGCAGCAGATCAGAGAACTAACCAACTTCTAACTCCTCTTTTGCACGTTCTCAGGTTAGTGTCAACTAGCCAAAGATGTTGGTCAGAACACAGAAGATAAAGCGGGGACGGGAGGTTCTGGAGGGGACAAAGCGGGACTATTTCACACAGCACTTACAAACCCAGGCTGGTCGCTAGTTACTTCCATCACCCCTTCCTTGTTCCGGATTTCTGCGTCCTGGTTCTACCGCCCAGAGCTGCTCCTAGGCCAGCGCAGCGGGTGTCCCCTGGCCCCGTCACYTCAACAAGGGCTCAGCAAGGCCTGCTGCCCGCTCCTATTCCAATATAAATCCTGGGACCGCAACCCAGTGTCCCTCTTATTTCACCAACTTTTCACAGAAGGCCTCTCTGATATTGCTTTAAATTCCCACACTTAAAATAATAAAACCAACAACTGCCAAGTAAGCGCCAGTTTACTGAAGTATCACAACATAGATTTTTCTTTCYCTGTGTTTTTCTTTGAACTTCAGACAAAAAAGGCATAATAAATCACGAGAGGAGAATTAAATTTGGGTAAGCTAAAACAGCAAGAGTAATTCTCTAAATATTCTTTCCTCAAAATATTCCTCAAAACCACAACCAAYTCAAGGTTAATATTCCTAAATCATTTTTTTAATAAAAATAGTGTTACAAATAAAGTAATAATTTCACACCTTCAAAACTTCTCCAAATGCTTTGAGACAAGTTTTGCATTTGTTGTTACTGGCTTTTAACTGGTTATTTCAGTCAGTCCTTGCAACAGATTTATTAAGCAAGGAAACTGGATATGACTTATGCCTCAGAAGTAATTCCTATTTTTGTTCTATTCCTCTCTAAAACCAAACCCCAATACCTTAAAAAAAAAAGTCTTGGGATTTTATGAAAATTATCTGCGTGTCTGGGTTTTTTATGGACGATTATGTTTGTTTCTGCTTTTGGAGCTAGACTCAGGCAGCATCTGACACATCTTTGTGGCAACTTCTCACAAGGGCTCACAAGAAGAAACAAAAGGGTCCTGATTTAGGGGAAAAAAAAAAGAGAAAGTATAATCCGATTTTGCAACTTTATGCACTTTATCTTCAGATTTACAAAGACTGATTTTTCTTTTCCCCGAGGATTACTTTCCAGATACCCCATCTGATCTGGCAATGTTAGGCCAATTTTATGCTGATTTTATGGGTGAGAGGATGAGAACTGCACAGAAATAGCTGTTGCTATAGCTGGCCGAGGAAGTACAGATTTTCTCATCATTTTTCCTTTTTTAACAGACTCAGGACACATGCTTAGCAGCAATTCTAAATGTACCGGGCAAGAGGAAAATGCTAAGTGCACACCTAAATAAGCACATATGCCTAAATATTGCACAAGTAACATGCACATATACGCAGACCTACACATGCATGTGTTACCTCTTCCTCTCCTTACTGCATCCAGGATAAATATTTCTTACAAATGTACTGGCTTAGCATGTGTTAAAATACTTCACAGTTTGGTTTTAGGTTTTTGTTTTGTTTTTAAACATATCATACAGTATTTGAAAGTGTATCTAGYCCAGCAAGCTTATCTCACAATGGATGGATGGGCTGCACAGTATATATTAGCAAAAACCATGTAGTATTTACTAGCACCATGTTTCTTTTTGAGCTGTAAGCAACCCGTGAAAGATTTATGCATATATGCAAACWAATATACACACATACACACCTATACACACACACACATATATATATACATATATATGTTTACTGGGAGAAGAATGCCATTCCTCAGTCTTCAAAAGGGAGGGAATGACCGTAACTGCAACAAGGTTGCAATAAGCTCCATGACAAAAACTCTAATTTCTAAAGGGGAGCACTTAAGGAAAGGTCAGGAGCTTTAATTAAATTTTCTATAATGGCATTTTTAATCTAAACAGTGCAACTAGAGTAGCACAGCATATTGGCATTACCCCTGTCTGAAAGGTAACGAGAAAAAAATGCTGGCAYAGGGTTTTAGATACTGAGAAAAACATTTCATTTGAGGCCACATTTCACATGTATCCTTTAACTCCATGTTTAGATTAAAAATGTGGGGAAGGCAATTTAGAAGAGAACCAAAAGTTATAAAAACAAAGGAAATATACCCTAGATACTGGGTCTACCTTGAAAGCATTTATACCACAAAGGCTACAATTTCTAAAGCCTCAAATACTCATATTTAAAAAAAAAAAAAAAAAAAAACCACTCTTGCTCATAAGCAAACTTAAAATATATTTGTTTTCTTTAACTGCTATAATGAAGGGACAATATTTCACTCTTGAAATTTCATGCTTATCACACAGCACGCTAAGGGAAAGCCACTACAATGGGAAAATAACACAGTAGGTTATGCTGTRATCACTTAAAAAATAATTCCCTGGGGCTTCGATCATTTAAAGCCTGCACGTATCTGTACAAACGTGCTCTGCCAAACCTGCAGACGTGTTTCCAGCCAAACCTGCAGACATTTACACCCAAAAGAAAGAGATTTACACCCAAAACAAAGTTTCAAGGAATAGATTTTGGTCTTACCTTTAGAAATAAAATTACTTTGCACTTCAGAAGCAGCCTAACAGAATATCCTTAACTGMAAACAAATGTTATGATAACTAATATATATCTTACATTTTGCAAATTCATTACACGCCATGGATTGTTTTAGTGATACTGTGTGGCCCCTCCCAACCTATACTGTCACTAGACAAGCTTTTCCTGTCACCTTCTCCAAGGGGATTTCAGCAAGGAAGGGCTTAGAGGGGACTACACCGATGCCACCAAGTGTTGGCATAGATGAGAAGGACACTCGAGCAGCAACAGGTTTGGGCTGAGGGCGAGCGCAAGGGCTAAGTGTCCCGCTCGGAGGTACAACCTCCAAGSGTCAACCTCAGAAGCCTCCAGAGAGAAAGCTCTTATTATACCCTCCTTAAAACCTTTGAAACTTGGCAAACTATTTACATGCATATAAATACATACATGCAGGGCTATCTCCTCATGCACATTGTTCAAAAGGATGTGGTCCACTGAGAGCAAGAGCTGCCACAGGACTTTAAGAACTCCAGAAGGAATCTAATGCTAGAGTCTGCTTTCCCCATTTTGACAGGCTATCAGACCTTCTGTACGTGGAAGACAAGCTAAGTCCACTCTAATTTGATTAAAATTACACATCCAATGAACAGATGCAGCTCTGCAAAGCGGTACATCCTGTATTTGCTGGGGCCAGCTCACACAAGAGACCACGTCCCCAACGCCTTCCTCAACAAGCYGCGTGTGCTCCACCACCTCCCCAGGGTGGCATTTACATCTGTTACCTAACGCCCACCCTAGTGGCCTCACGGAGGTGGAGGAAAGGGAGAAGCTGCTCCCAGCTGWGGAACACAACAAATTTCACAGGGCTACCTTCACACCAGCAGCTTCCAAGACCTGGTGTTTGCTGGAAACACTGCYCCAAACTATGAAGAAAAAGCAACAGCTTCCTCACAACCGAAGGGCTGCAGACCTAAGAGATGGGAGATCACGCAGCGCCTGGTCCACAGCGAACCTGGCTGCTCAGAACTGCCACCAGCAGGAACGGCAACGTCTACCCACCCCCAGAGGCTCTGTCCTCAAACGAGGACCTATTCCAATCCTCCTGGTCTTTCCAAGGCTGCCTGTTCTGTCATTTCAACCTTACTATTCAAAAAGGCCCCTTAAAACCTGACCTGAATCTTTCCAAACACAACCAAGGGCCATTGCTTCTCATGAGAGCACTTCACATCTGTTCTCCTCCCAGGGGTCTTCTACATCCTTAAGAATCCTCTCTCCCCGCAAGCCTATCCCTTCATTAAGGCAGGCTCAAATTCCTCCACACTTGCTACATCACTTTGTTTCTTTTCTAAGCTGTCATTCTTGCCCTTCCCTGAACCGTCTCCAAATGCTCTCAATCTTTCCCTAAGTGTATAATCCAGAACTGAAACAAACATTGCAGTCACGACTTCATCAGTGCTCAACACAAGAGGATTACTTCACAGCCGTTCTTGGCTACGCTGCTCATGAACTGCAGCATCATGTCAACACTGAAGAAATACATGAAAAAAAAAAAAAAAAGCAGGATGAAATTCCTCATTTGTGTTCAGCTACAGTTTGTTGTGTTTCCTTATTTGATGACCACTCCTGGGGCGGTTGTTCTGCTTCTCATATCCTTGATGATCGGTGCCACACTCGGCCCAGCTGAACAGCGGTTTCTTAAACAAATTTAATATCACTTGGAATTTTACACGTGCTCTCCAACACCGTGCAGGAAGGAAGTGACCCCTGAGGTCCCCGAGCAACCACAACAAAAGCAAAGGCAAGGACTGACAGACATGTTGTACCTGCTCCCTACACCAGCCAAGGCACTTGGCCAATGGGGCCRGGGCCTTGAAGACAAAGCGACTGATCCTAAAGGGTCCCTATAGTTCTTTGATAAGAACATACCTCTCTGCACACTTTGAAAGCAATGCTTGAGTAAATGGATAGAAATTATGGGGAGAAGAGAAGAAAAGAAGGGTAATTTCCCTCTTTTTTTCCTGAAAAGAAAGCTATTTTCAGACGATCTTACTAAATTTTAAAWCCATTTCCCACAGAAGTAAGATAAAAACAGATTTCAGATCAAAGACTTCTGATCTGAAGTGAAGCACTTACCAATCTTTAACAAAGTGCTAGAGACATATATATGCTTATATATCCTTACACAGTTGAACATAGACAGTCTCAGCTTATGGACTCAGTCACACACTCCTCCTGAGCCAGCATGAAAGCAAGGAGAGGAGGCTGCAGCCTTGCAGAGTACAGGCAAAAATACCCTCCCGAAGAGTACGGAGATGAGCAGCTTCCCTACAACCTGGTCGGCAAACATTTCTCTCCTTTGCTTCATTTTGGAGAATGACAATAGGAAAAGGAAGTCCCTCTGTGTGAGCTTGGCCACACACGTCACTAGCTGCAACTGATGGGACTGCGCAATTTGGCTCGTCACAGCCCGAAGCTTTTAGCATCATTTATAACCTTGTTCATCTATCTAACAATATTTTAGCTCCCGAGCACAGAGTTTAGAAGCAGATACAGCTCTCAGTCCTGCAAATTCTTGGTACAAGTCTGAACAGAGACGAGCATGGAAGGGTTCCTGAGAGACCAGAAATTAAAAGCACAGAACACTTGATGCAAGCTTAGAAAAATGAGTCACATGCAACACTTGAAAAAGTATCTGGACTATTATAATTCTGAAGTGTTCCACGGGAAAAATACAAGCTAGTATGACACACATTAAAATATTCAATATATATTTTTAATCCTTCAATATATTAATTTCTTCTCATACTTAAGTATATTTAACTATGTTTAATATATTCTCAACTTAAGTAATTCTTCCCCCAAAAAAGCTATCCCTGTAAAAGTAACTTGATAGAACATAACACTTGTGCTTTTAGGAAAACCACTTCTAAACTTCTGTAGCAAACAACAAAATATAAAAATAACATTTCTCATCAGAGAGTAAATTAGAAATTTCATGCATTCAGACAAATGGGGAAAATGACTGACTTGTAACTTCTCCAAAATTTCAGAAGGAATTGGAGATAAATTAAAAATATTCTTCCATACCATCAAACTGGCAGGTTTTAAGTGCCATCTGAAAATGCAAGCAGATAGCCTAATTAGCACACATTCAAGTTGGTAATGGGACAGAAATTGCAAAGACATGCTGGGAACATCATCTAAGGTAATCCTCTTGATAGTAACGGGGAATAATTTCAGAGAGTAAAACACAGCGCAGGTAAAAATGAAACAGATTAATTAAGCAGTGCACTATTCCGCCTGGCGAGGGGGAGTCTTCGTGCCTGCATGGGGGCTTTGGTTTGTCTGTTTTAAATGGCACGGGATAGACACAAAAACAGCCCCCCGGCAGAGCTGGTCGCGTCCTGGGGCAGGAGGACGGAGCGGAGGCTGCTCAGCCTCCCGCTCCAGTTGCACTTTCTCCAGTGCTGTAAAGTTGCTCCTTGCGGGGGAAACGTCGGTGGGAGGAGAGCGGGGCCAGGAGGCCTGGGGTGCTCAAAGCAGGCAGGGAGGAAGAGGCAGGCAGGGGAGGAAGGCGCAGTGCTGAGAGCCGCTCTTTCCGGGGTGAAAAGCTGCCGGTTGCTGCTCTGCAAACAGGAGGATGCAGCGAGGAAGCGGGAAGGAGGTGCCCGTGTCGGGCAGAGCTGCACAACCACAGGCTTTGAGCAGCAAGCACAACTGTTTTGTTCATCACCTCTCAGTGACAGARCTCTCTGAGCCAAGTTTTTAATACTGCTGTTGTTCAAAGATAAAAAAAACTTATATAAATAAATGCAGCATTAATTAAAAAAGCTTTTTGACTCAATATAGCATTTTATGACCGCAGCAGTCAGAGATCAACATCAACATGTCATAGGGGTTTTCATAAACAAAAATCTGATAAAAAAGAGGACTTCCGGCAGAAAAGCCTTAGCATTCCAGATGGAAATGGGCCCGTTGGCAACTCGCTCGGTGAGGGGCGCGAGGCCGCTCCTGCAGCTCCCGCTTCTGGGAATGAGAGCCGGGCGTTCCTGACGCCGCGGACGGGCCTGGGCCGCGCGGAGCAGCCRCGGTGTCTCCGGGCATCAGAAATCAAAAGGAAGAACTGGGATAAAACAGGTCGGAGAAACTGCACAAAAAAAGTGAAACTCAGGAACTTGCTAACTTCGCTGGCACTTAAAAAATGTCAGATTAAAGGAAATATGCAAATGGTGGCGCCGCCGAAGAGACATGAAAGCGCAGCGCCATGCGCCACCGCGCAGGCCGCGTGGGCTGTGCTCCTCAAAGGAATGCCGCAGACAAACTTCCACAGGAATGGCACCTCTGTTCTTATCCTATTTCGCAGAAAACTTATTACAGAAGGCAACTGCTCTCTTAGAGCAAATCCTTTTCATTAAAGAGTAAGAAAATGTATTTATGAAGTTATACCGAATTTTAAGACTCAAGATACGGGTGAAGCAGAGCCCTTGTGGAAAGTGGTATCTTGCAAGACTGTCACCAGTGTCCCAATCTGCAGGCAGGCAGCGTGCTACGAGCAATCCCACACATCCATCTTCCAGCCTTCACTTCTTCGCTTGCACCTGATCCGTTCACCTGCAGCCCCACATTACTGCAGCTTCAAACAGTGGCTACTTCAGCAAAGAGCAAACAAATATGAGACAATAAAACACTAAAGCAATCAACGTACATGGTCACATCAGTTCCTTGACTACTGCAATTCTCAAGTTTTAGTTACTGTCACTTTATTGACTTATAGGTCAGTTATGAAAGAGGAAGACTTTCAAGCACTACATTGCCCCGCTTTAAGGCTATATACTGAGATTACTTTGTGTTTTTAAGTGCATACATAGTAATCTCCAACACTCATTTTGCAAGTGCTAAACCTTCATGAAGCTTCAAACATTTCCTACCATCTGGCTACAAGGCAAATCCGAGGTCTCCCTTCCCCGCAACATCCCCTCTTGGCACACACCAACACCAGTGGCCTCTGCTTGCAAGTTACCCAAAGGCTTCCAACCCATTTCAAAAAATTACTTAAGCAGTAAACCCTGCTTATTCATTATTAATTAAAATGATTAATTTATTATTGTTTAATTATTAATTATTTAAGCAGTAAACCCTCACTGGCACCCAAAGAGAATTTTTGAGAGTGTGACTTTCAACATTTTCCCTTTTAACTTTCCTTGTGAAAACTAAAGGGGAACTAAATGACAAGCGTGTCGATGTGCAGACAGCACCGTTGGGCGGCTTCTCTTTTCACTCTGCACAGAGGACATCTTAGGTGTCTGTCTCCGCTGCAGTCACAGCGRCTGTTGCAAGGCTGCACGTTTGCAAAATAAAAAGGGGAGCTGGGGATCCGTGTTTTTCTCTCTCAAGTTCAGCAACATAATTATAAAGCCTGACATCTCACAGGTAAGATGGAAATGCCTTTTTCCTCCTAGGAAGGTTTTCCCAAGGAAAGGGCTTCCTGCTGCAGCTGAACACAAGTTAAGCAGACTTGCAAGCAAGCTGAAAACTATTTGACAACCTAAAATAATTCCTTAAAATAAAACAGTTTCAGGATGCCAGTTGTTACATAGTGCTTGTTGCACTTCAGGACCATGTTTTTAACAGATGGTAAAGCTGAGAAATATTCTACAAATGCAAAAGCCTCTTGGTCTTTACACAAAACGTATACATCAAACTCCCCTCTACCGCAAACACAGTCAGCAGGTGAACYCCGGGCACTACTCACCATTATAAAGTCACAGCAACTCTACAGCTTTCAAGGCCATTGCTACCCCAGCCAGGTATCACCTTATCTCAATCTGGACTTAAGTGAGGGAGCCTGGCTTGTACGTACATCTTACAGGAGAGGCATTCGTGAGATTCAACAAATCTTGGTGGTTGCAAAATTTACCGCAGTTGTATTTTGGAGTACTTCTCATTTTAACTTGCATCGTAATTGCTCTCAATGTACTCTACAAATCAGGAATGTGAAAAGGAAGTGCAAACTTCAATGTATCCCAGCTACAAGCTTACATGGTTCAAGCCAGGGCCCGGCAGGGATCCCGGCAGGGCACACRGCGCGACAGCACGACACGTCTCAGGATTCCCACCGGAAACTGCTTAACCAATATCCCATGGAAATGGAAACTCCCAACTGGGAAACAAATAAATTCCCCCCCTCTTACGAGCAGGTAGATGGTCGGAACTTCCAGCCCAAACTTGCTATTTCTTTCAGTGCACAGGTCAATCCCTTTGCCCAAGGATTTGTTACCACCGAGGGAACAGAGCAGTAAGTCATTTCAGCTAACGAGGGTACAAAGGAGGAGTCCTTGGGGCTGCAATGCTATTAGCCATGCTCCAGGATAAACCCTTAATCAGGGTGAGAGTTCATTGCACAGAAAGTGCACAGATAAAACGAGTATGTTCAGCTCTTGTTTAGTCTTTTTGCAAGATAAGCAGAAGCTCCTTTTACCTGCTAAGTCTTGAGAAGGAGCTTGTAAAATGGGACCGAACCGCGTGCCCTTTGGAGCCGCAGCRCTGCTCTTCATTTGTCTGATTTTCACTTGTAACTGAGAGTTATTTATCCTCATAAAAAAGAGGATATAAGAACTGGCTAAAGAAGTGGCAAAAGAACAAGAAGTGAGCATTATGTATGCCCGCACATTTAAAAGGTTTCAGGAAGGTTTGCTAACAAAATACTTCTGTTTTTCCACCCTTCCACCCAAGTGCCTTGTTCAAAGCCTTCTCAYTGAGACCCATGTACAGAGATGTAATGAAAAGAGCAGTGGCTGACAGAACATCACTAACTTCATTCACATYGGAAACCAAAAATTCATTTTACAGCTAGTTCTGTAACGATGCAAAGCTAGCTCACTACACCACCTTAGAAATAAGGCAGGTTTTTGGTTTAGGCTTCGTTTTACATCAAGGTGCAGTGTTCAGAGCACTCAGAGTCACCTCTGCTTCGTCCTCCGCAGGGCCCAGTGAGCACTGAGGAGGAGGAAGGGCCAATTCAGCAGAGCTGCTCCAAATCAAGGATTCAGATAAACTCAGGGATGAAAACTCGCCCTAGACACTCACCTCAGATGTGGACACTTCTGATTTGTGTCAGCAGGGAGATGAATCTAGAAAAGGGCCTTCTTCAGTATTTGGGGRGTGCAAGCAGAAGTGAAATGCTGTCAGTGTCTCCCTTCYATTACTGGAGCATCATTCCATCGTTAAYGTTTTATCATGATTCCAAACTCAGCGTCTTCCAAACACAAAATACATACAGGACTCGTGCCAGCTTTCCCTCTGGCCAGATTAACGCCCATCTAGCACCAATCTGTGAGGAGGCAGGACCCCTGGCCCAAGCCCTTGCTGCAGAGGTTGCAGCCTGTGTCCTCCCGGGGCTCCACATCCACCTTCCTGGGACGCAGGGAGCTCGCAGAGCCCAGGCTGCTGCCGCCAGGGACACAGCTGGCTGGAACAGGACTTGTATGCTCTGTAGAACCATGGAGAAGAAAAGATTCTCCATTCCCTTTATTTATATGACATTTTAATCAGCAGAGATACTGCTTTCAACCTTTATTCCCCTCATCCTACGATTACACTGTAAAACAGGGCTGGTGCACTGCCCAGGATACTGAGCTCATATGCAGAAGAGAATAAACACAGTTGTTCCAAAACCGTAAGGTGCTAAACCCTCCACCTTCCCTTCTCCTTTTCCTACTCCCATTAAAGCATACATGCTCTGCACGAAATCTGACTGTCACTTTTTGCTCTGCGGTTGCCCTAGCAGAGGATGGGAGCAGGGCAGCACCAAGAGGCCCCGACAGGGCCATTTCRGACTCCCCCGGGTGCCGGCAGCACCAGACCTGAAATGCTCCCAGCCCTGGGAGCCCCAACGGTATCAGACTACGTTTCCAAGCTTTATATATACACTATAGTCTGCAATAAACTAAACAATCATAAACGTTCTCAGTTATACAAAGGTCTTCAAAGCACAACAGCTGCGTTGTTTAGCCACCGTCTAAACACATATAGTTGTTATATGTGTRAACAGCTCAGATTTAAAAATATTAAAATTTCTTTTTAATATACATCCTTTCCAGCTACTTCTAATTAGGTGTCCATTTTTCCTTAGTTGTTCAGGATACACTAAAGCTTGAATAAAGATGAAGGAGCACAGATCAGTAAGGGGGTTTTRTGGTTTTTTTTTTKTTTTGTTTTGTTTTTAAACCTTGGCTTTTCATCTTACACCAAACCTATTTTAATACCATGGAGGGGAAAAATAAG
Organism: Nothoprocta perdicaria; assembly: GCF_003342845.1. NCBI lineage: Eukaryota > Metazoa > Chordata > Aves > Tinamiformes > Tinamidae > Nothoprocta > Nothoprocta perdicaria. The sequence continues at coordinate 2,862,094 of NW_020455577.1, forward strand.
CTCATCAGTCACCTGATGGAGTAATTCAAAACTTAACCAAACAGGGCTAATGGGTGAGAATTGAATTGAAAACACCTTGACAAAGAAAGCAATTTCTTTTCTTCGCACTCCTCAGAAGCTGTGGGCGATCACTGTAATCGAACCGTCAACAGCGAGGGGCCAGCTGTCCCCAGGGCCCTGCACGGAGCAGGAATCAACAGCACAAAACACACGGGCTGGACCACATGCATGGAGCCCCGCGGCCCGACGGGCAGCGCGCAGCTGAGCAGCAGCGCGGGGACGTTTCACATCCCGAGCTTTGAAAGTCAACACTCAAGTTTTGATAGGAGCAAAAYGCGAAGAACAAGTCAAGAGGCTGCTTACAGCAAAAGTGGTGTTGCCCAACAGCTAATAAACCTTATAAGCAGCTGAGATCCTCACTCTGTCACAAACGGCTGGATCCAGGGTCCAGGTTCCAAAGAAAAGATAAAGACACCCACCTGCACACTGGCATTTAAGTTGCCAGCTCCTCCAGCATTAGTCCATGCAGCCACTAAGGATCCTCTAATCGCTTACAAACCACTTAGCAAAGAGAGCACTAAGATGGGATCCTGCCAGAGGCTCCCAAGTCAGGGGCCGCACACCGTTGGTTGGAGGACGGGTGCTTGGAGAAGGGGACTGCCAGGGAAAGGTGCCCCCTGAGCCGCGAGCACCGACCGGGATGTGCAGCCCCGCAGTCGGGATGCTCCCGTGCGGGGGCTCTCCCCTCGCTTTCACAGGGAGGCACCACACACAGCAAGGGTTAATGCTATTTGCTTCTTCACTACTTCCCTACCGGAAAATACATTGATTCCTCCTAAACCAGGCTGCCCGCTGCAGCGCTCCGTGTGTTCCTCTAGCTGCTGCAGGCCCTGGAGAGGCCCCGAGCAGCCGGCAGGGCTGCAAGGAGAAAGGGAAGCGCCGCGCGCACGGCAGCTTCCTGCGGCTTCATTAGCAGCGTTTGTCCTTGGCTGGGGTCACAGAGCGGCACCACGGAGCTAGGCTGGCGGCACGGGCGGCGAGGGCAGCAGCGCAGCAGGCGGGGAGCAGAGACACGTTTCTCCCGTTCAGCCCTGCCCGTTACCTGCTGCGTGACCTTCGGGGAGGCATTGCCCCACAAACCTCGTTTTTCACTTGTATAAAGCAAYGACACCGACACTACCCACGGTGCACAACAAACTGGGCGCCCACCACACAGCGAGGCCATCGGGATGCAGACCAATGACGGGCCGAGGGCTTCCAGACAGCCCTGCCTACACATTAGCCTTGATTCAGGACACAGACAAAGCAGCCGCTTCCACGCGGGTACAAGACAGTCAGTCGGGAAATCGTGTACATGAGTGATTACACAGTTACATTTGCATGCTAATTTTTAAAGTAGCGTTTAGTCAAAGCAGCCTGGAAGAAGGGGGGTGCAGATGCAGGACTTCCGTTTGAATTGTCACAAGGAAACGGATGTGTTCGGGGTGCAAACACATTTTAATCTTATGACAGCTCCCAAGTCTATTGCATGTTTCATTTAGTGGAATCTCAAATAAACTGTGCACCAAATACTGAAAATAAATTTCATAGTGCAACTATTAAACATAGTCTTTAATGCTATATATCAAATCCCTTTCCTTAAAAGTCATTTTCCTCAAATCTTCCGAACATCCACAACCATACAAACCTATGGTGCTTCTAACACCAATGCACTTCGGCAAAGAACGGATTTCACCTGGGGAACAGAAAACCCTGAAGTCCACAACAAGACAGGCRCTCCCGCCCGGCCGCGGGTCCGAACCCCCAGGCGCTCTCCTCTCGGGGTGCCCTCGCCTCGCCGTTAAGGCAGTATCAGGGAATCCCAGGCCACCAAGCTGCTGAGCTGAGYGGCTCTGCCTCTGGGATAAACACCTGAATCCTCCTTCGCAGAGAGAGTTGCAACAGAAAGAGGAAAAGAGGAAGGAGGAAACCTGAGCAGTGCACGTACATGTGGCACATACTGAGCAGTCAAAAATGTTAGCAAGGAAAGAATAACATTGCTGATGTAAGAGAACAAGGAAATTCTCATTAATAAATTAGCAGCTGCATAAATTAAGGGTGTGTCTCATATCATTTTACCAAATAAATCTAACACAAATATTTCAGGATACAACGATAATACCAGGTAATGTTAACAGCAGTCAACATGCAACTGTCCAACACACAAGGAGCTAAAATATTACAGTATATATTACATATTATACTATATTACATAGACTGTAAGAATTTTTTCATGGAAAAACCTTCTCTCCACCACTGCCCTTCTCCCAGTTCACAGTCTCCCTGTGCTCACAGGTTGCATGAAAGGATTGGATGCCACTCTGCTTTCTCCTTGTGCCAGGATAACTGGGCGATTACACCACCCATTTTGTATTTATTCCTCTGCCCTGTTCCTTGGCGGGGATCATTACAGAGATCTCGGGTTACCCAGGAGCTGCACAGCACTAATCACTGCAAGTCACTTCACACCCGGGTTTTGTCCTCCCATATGTTCCCTGTCTTTGTCAGTAAGTCGGTGCTGCTGTCAGTGCAACAGATAATGGTACTAACGAAACTCTGGGAAGGATGATCTGGAAGGATGACCTGCTTAAGCAGTACTGCACGAGAGCTAACTAGAAGTTTCTTCTTTCTTTTCCCTTTTGTTTCTCGATTCTAAGCCATCCACAGCAGCACAGGGAAAGCCCAACACCTTTCATTATATAAAAGTGGCAACTTATGCCACTTTATTTCACTACTGAAAACCAGTCAAGCTCCTAGGAAACCTAAGCCTGCAAGAGTCTCCAGATGAAACCAGCTCATGTTCAAAAAAGAATTTAAAAAAAACCCTATTTGCTGTTTGTTAACCTTTGTAAAGGTTAATTATTTCTCATCCAAACCCAAATTCAAGGCATGACCACATGGGCCCTAAGAAAGCAGCCCCGTTGTGTTCTCAGTCATTTATCAGGAAAATGAAAAAGCTAAGAATATTTAGAATCATTCCCAGATACCAAACAATCTTCGCAAGGCACAAAAACGACTTTTCAGGGCAGAAATATTCCAATATTTTGACTCAAGCAAGTTCTGCTAAACTCCGCGGTGCTGCAGCAGAAACAAAACCACGTGGGCTCACCGCGTCTGAGCACAGCCCRGTAAGCAGCGAGGTGCAGCAGAAGCTGTCTTGCTTTAACACAATTAACTTGAATGTTTAATGAAGCTGAACCATAATCAACCACACCAACAATTTAGAGTCTGGTGGAACACAGTCTGTTTGTAAATTATAACTATGAAAAAACAAAGGTATCTTCTCACAGCACCCTTCAACGAGTTCCTTTTGGTAACTAGTAAGAATATATGGAGTACCAAAACACTACTGTACTTTTCAGAAAGATATCTCCTCCTCCTCCTCCTCCAAGCAAATCTCAGATAACTCATCTCTTATCTTGAACCTTCAATCGCTCTGATAAAGAAAACCAGCCTATTTGTCATAGCAGGGGAAAACCTCTTATTTCAGGGAACTAAGAAGAGTAAAAATAGATTTGAAGACATACGGACACGTAAACACCACATCTTTGTGTTAACGAGTTGTCTCAGGTGACTTGCTAGGGCTGAAGTTCTTCACTGCCATGCAGGGGACTCAGWCAGGAGGCCACGAGCCGAGAGGCTCTCACAGAGTCTGGAAGAGCCAGACCAGGGCAGCAGCAGAGCATAAAGACTCACCCGTCTTTAGCAGGAGTGGCTAAATTCCACTGAATAATGTTCTGCTTCAAAGTGTAAAATACATCTAACCTTGCTTGAGGGAAAGGGGAACGGTAAGGTTGCAGAAACAAAATCCTGTTCTCACTCAAGCCCATGCTAGCTTCCTTCTAGCTTTCCCAGAGCCAATAAAGCACCTTAGGATATATATGCATGACTTTTCTTCTTGTAGCAATTAGTGTGTGTGTGGGGGGGGGGGGGGGAATAAAATAAGCACTTTGACAGCAGCAAACAGATATTAACTACGTCCTATCACACAGTAATCAAAACTCAGCAGTAGTTTTGGTCCTTTTTTCCCCCAGAATATGGACATGTTCCATAAAACAGTAATCCAGAACACASTGTTATAACCAATCACCTTGCAAACAGTGAAGCAAATGAAGAAGCTCACACAATTTCACAGTTCAAGAAGAAATAATTACAGGAGAACCTCCTATTTTCTTTTTCCCCAAATYCAAACGAGAAATATTGCGCTCTCACCTACCCCAAAACCACAAACATTTTAACTTCTGATGCTTCTCCAGGGGCAGAAATATCATTTTGGCTGAGAAAATCATTTCTTTCCATCAAACTCGGAAAGCCTTAAAGGTCACAACGATTCACGCAGCAGGCAGCTCACTAAACACCAGTTASAAAACTAACCCGAGAGCAGTAAGACAAATAGCAGGGTATAAAGGGTTATTCATTTTGCCTTTACCTGACACCTACAGAACTTATCTCAGAGCTATCTCCAGCCACAGACTACAGTTCTGAATCCTTCACCAAAAAGGGATCCCTTGAACAGCTCTGCCTTTCTGACAATCTCGACTCTTTAGTGAAGTTACTGACTGTATTTTGGCACCCATGAACCCAAAATGCCTTCTGAGGAACATAAAGAGCATAAAGACTCTTTGCCCACATTTGAACACGTGCCAAATCATGGAAGCACATGCAGCAATACTCCAAGAAATTTATCCTTATTAAACGGGAGAAAAAGAGACGTCTATGAAACCGATAAGGGAGAGAATAAGATTATCAATTAAGATCAAGCAYGTATCAAAACATATTTCACTCGTGCTGAGAAGCCTCGTTGCTGATCATTTCTTTTAATGAAAGGAGCATAAAATTGTCCAGGTCATAAGCAAATGTTTGAAGAAGTGACATGTGAAGAAGGTCAGCAACAAAGCGTCGCTTTAATCCCTTTGTGTGGAGCAGGAAGAGGAATTTACCTTATAGAGAAAACCCATCTATGGCCAGTGAAGGATAAAAGTTCCCTAAAGAGCATGAGCAAGGCGTGATGTCTTCTTTGCTTTTTTTGCATGCTGGAAAGACGGGACGGGAGATGAGTCCTGCTCCTTACGGCACAAGAAGCACAAGAAATGAGCGGATTCGAGGCAGGGAGATGTAACGTACCCAGTGCATTAATCACTCCTGGTKTCTTATGCCAGCCCGACTACAGAGCAGCATAACCAACTAGCCCAAAGCAGCAGACCAGAGAGCCTGGCAGGCTCACATCAGCTACAGTAGCTGCCATCGTTCCTAACTGGATCGTGACTAAACTCCCAGCGCTGGTAACGCCAAGCCGAGGCCAGCGAGGCAGGYGCCGCTGTCCCCTGCCCCGGGACGGGGGCAGCTCCCGCCGGCTGCCCTGCAGCAGCACCGGCCACCCAGGCCCCACGCAGCAGCCCAAGCCCCGTCCCAGCCTCTCGCACGTGTCTCTGTTCTGCCTCTTCCCGCAGCGCRGAGAACTGCCCAGAAACAGTGACAAGGCCAAACGCTAAGAGGATGTCCAATTATACAATGAAAGATTAAATTAAATAAACAAGTCAAAAAACTGATCTGGCTGGAGCGAGGAGAGCAAAGTAACCAGGACGCTCTCACTGGGGTGTGTTTAAGGGCTGCTGCAAAGGTTTTTGTTGTTGTTGTTGTTTTTTTTGGTTTTTTGGTCTTCTCTTTGCAAAGCATTGGAGGAAAGGGCGCTCTGCAAACCTCAAATCCTCTACCAGCTAACTTGGCACACATCTTCAGAATCACTTATGTCCTATTAGGACTCTCGTAACCATTCCTGACACTCATTTGCTTGACCCATTTTTGATAAACAAAGAGTGGGGTACTTGAAGTATTTTTCCCCCTTGTTCATCCCATTCTTGGCTAGTCTCTTATTTTCTGGCCAGAGGTTAAACTGCTGACCTCTCACCTCCAAGGCAAGTTCTTCCCCCTTCCTACAAAGGGGTTTTCACAGTGTGCAGCACCCGGATTAGCCCCGATCCCCTGGAACAAAAGCCGGGCCTTTGTGMTGGCGGTTTGGGCACCGAGTGCGGACATCAGAGGAAGCTGCTCCTACTTGCCCCTCACAATGCCCACATTGTGGGGCCCCTCCAGCGCCTCCTCTCCCAGTGTCTAGACTTTCACCCAAGCGGCCAGCTGAAAGAAAATCCTGTAAAGCACTCAACTGAAAACTCACTATGGTACCCTGTGGTGAACCTGATGAAGACRTTATTTGAACATACGGTAAAACTTTCCATTGTTGAACATAAAGATAAGAGAAAAACTTTTAGAGGCCTAAGCYTTAAATAGTCATAGGGATCAATTCACTCATGGGTCAGTAAATGCATTTTATTAGCAAGCTGCCATTGCTTATGCGTGTCTTTAAAATAATACACAGATTATTAAATTATACTCAAACACCTAGCAGTTTGGAAAACTGCAGGCAGCCTCRTTTCTATATTCAGAAAGAACATGCTAAGGCAAAGCTTAAAACACAAGGAAAAGAAATCTATCTTCTAGACATAGCTAAAGAGCTTGCATCAGTACGTCCCACTCTCTAAATTATCTTCAACAGCTGAAATAACAGAAGCATGACAGGAGAAATTCCTAAAGCTTTGCTGTATGGAGCAAGAAGTGTTAGTACATCATTTGTTCACATGGGGAACTATGGGCAAGAAAGGAGCATCTACAGAGTTGGACTGAACATTTAAAAAAAGTGATTTATAGTTTGTTTCTTTGCAACTGCTACATTTCAATAGCACAGGTAACAGGCAGAGGCAAACGAGTTTCCTGAAGAGGACCAACACTAACCAGGACATTCTTCCAAACTAGGAAAAAAAAATACAAAAGCAGGCCAGAAAAAAAGCCACTACAATTGAACAGTGTTTTAATGTTTGATTATGGACAGGACACCATGAATCCCTGGAAGGAATTTTAGATGGATCTTGGCAAGCAGCAGAAGAGAGGGAAGGAAGGCTAAGGGTTGTGAACAAGCCACTGGTCGGACTTCTGGCAGCCAGTGGGTTCTCAGGGGTTCATTTCATTAAAACTTCGGGGAGACTCTTTTTAGTTTCGGATTTATCAGATACCAGGATTTTCATTTAATTACCTCAAAAGTTATCCTGTTTCACGTCTATTATCTCTACAAAAATGCAACGGTGCCAAGTATCTATAACGAACAGTAAAAAAAAGTTTTYTAGAAAATAAGCATTTTGCAGAGATTGTGTGGTCTCTCTTGAACCTGTGTCTTGGGAAGAATTCCTGGGCCCTGCTGGGAGAAAGGGCCGCAGTCGAGAAGGTGCCTCTATTCCAGGAACTTCTTCTGAAAAGGGGGAATTGCCAGCACAGGGAAAACTGCCCGCTGGCATGGGGACAGTGCAGGACAGCAACGCCGCTCAGCTTGGCCATGATTTACCTTCACATAGATTAGCTGTATCAGTAATTACAAAATAGATTCCTCAAATGACAGCTTAAGGACATGAAACTCAAACCTGCAAAATAGCCTTTTTTCCATGAGGCTGAGTGGTACTACACATAAAGCATAGCTCCCTGAAGCAGCCAAACTGCCACAAAATAGAGGATCTAACTCTATAATCCTGCTTACACTGCTGAATAACCTGCATATTTATAGACATTTATGTGTGTGATTCAAGGAGATGCATGTTTTCACACATATGTAAGCTGCTCTGAGAAGAACTAATCAAATAGATTTTAGATAGACATAAAATCTAAAAAGAAATGTTGCCTGAAAAAGAACAAAACCCAAGCATTAACATGAGAGAATGATAATGGAAATGGATTAGTTCTCYTATAATCCATTACTGCTTTTAATTGTAAAGGAGGTTACTAAGAAAAATCAGGATTAATGTGACAGACTTAAGGTTTAGAACTTATTTAAGTTCTCCCTAGAGGTAAAAATCAGAAGCTTCCTACACTGGAAGCAGGTTTAGGGTCATTTCTGCGTTCTCTGCTCTGACCCCCATTTAGCACCACAGCCCCGCGCCGAAGAGCAGGCGGCTCTGAAGAGCTGCTCTGCTTCACATCAGATGCATCACGAACTGGAAGTGCTAGGAAAACACTTAAACACAAAGCTAGAAGAGTTCTGGGCTTGGGGGCTGGTTTGCTTTTACAAATCCATGACTTTATGACTTTGCTGGCAGGAAGATGCCTATTCTGCACCATGGATAAGTGAATCTAGAAGATCAAGGATGAGCTTTTGATGGAACACTAGTTCCTAAGCAATGGGCAAAAAACAGTGTAAGCCCTGATCCTGTGTAATCCATAATGCAATAGCATCCGGAATATTTCATGGAGTTCAGACCCATGGTGCTCCCTAGAGACATGACAGCTTTAGCTATTTCCAAACCAAGCAGGTCCCCAAAACTGACCTTCAGCATTTACATCCAGCTAGGGAAAGGCCCAGCTCTAACTCCAGCTTCCAGCAACCCCAGCCTTAGACCCTCCTGAGCTCAGAGACACAAAGGACACTCACTAATACTACCAGCGGTTACCGGCACAGGAAGGGTTCCAGAGCTAGACTGGGAATACAGCTATTTTTCCAGCTACGTAGTCTCATTTCCAGTAACTACATCCTGAGCTTATTAACAACATCATGCCTATTTTAAGCTGCCACTTCTGGAATATAGTTCAGGGTGTCTCCGTAAGGAAGCCCCCTGGATAATTCGGATGGTGCTGGCCAGCACCACCAGGACACTGGGATGCAGCACAAGCCTGGCAAGTCTCAGCTCATCACATTAACCGGCCTGTTCACAGGCTTGGGACTCTCTGGCCTGCAGTCCAGACACGTGTGGTCAATGACAGACCAGGTATGCACCAAAGAAAAAGGAATGAGGAGATAACCTATCTGTAATGGGGAGAAAAAAAAAAAAAAAAAAAAAGTCTGCACTAGTTTTGAGGATGCAAAGTAGCATCTTCTGCACAGAAGATTTCTGCACAGGCGTTTCTAATTTAGGAATAGATTTCTGTTGTTTCTGAAACTACACAGCACCTTTAACAAAAAGCTTCAGTCACAGTTTCCTCCCACAGAAACCCACAGCCAAAATTACAACCAAAAATGAAGGAGGAAAGAAAGCAAAACAGGAGCAGTGGCAGTTGCAGGATGTAGGGAGAGAATTCGTTAAGCTCCTGAGCTAACCAATGAAACCTCATTTATGAGGCATGACAGAAAAAGGAATTCCTYATACAAAGCTATAAACCAAAAACTCTAAAATGTATATTTAAAAATAATTCTGCACTAAATAAGGCCAATTTGGTTGACCTACTTTGCTACTCCAGCTAAATGCTATTGTTTCTCTGCTTTGTTCTTGCTTACACGGAATTACATTCCATTGTTTTTCAATCCCGATTTACAAGCATCTAATCAACTCTGCAAACAGTTACACAGTACGTGCCATYCCAGAAGCACACAACAGACACGTATGTGTGTTTTACTTTCTCACACCTAAAACCATATTTACACAGACTCAGCCACGTACCATTCCTTTTGCTCATTTTTATCGCAGTTACTGAGATACAATCTCTACATTGCTTCAAAGAATGGGAGTTAGGGTGCTGAATTTACTAGGTGGTCATTCTTTAAGCTGTGCTGCGTTACAGGAGCTATTTTGAGCACCACAATATCCAGCCCTATAACTAAATTTAAGAAGATAAAAAGTTACCTCAACATAATTCTCCCCTAATATCTGAAATATGTGCAGGAAAATGCTAAAAAGGTTCATTTTTCCCCAAAAAGCAAGGGACGAGGGCGCCTGCAACACAAGGGCGCAGGGCTCCTCTCAGCCACCTTYTCGAGGGAAGGAGGTGCCAGATCACACATCTTCCTTGGCAACACAAACACACACATATTGATACGGCAGAAAGGGCATGTTCTGCCCTCACAGGCCCTGTTCCTTGAGGAGGGCTCACTGGTGAAAAGGCAATAACTAATCATATATTTGACAAGCTATGGATAAACGATAAGATACAGACCATGGAGTGAACAAAGCCAAGAGCAGAACTGGGGATTCTTCAGCCGGRCTCCTGGGTTTCATCCTCCATTGGCTACACGGCTGTAACACTATTCCAAAGTGTTCCTATTTTCTTATACTTTTTTAATAACACACTTAAACATGTAGTCGTACATTAATTACAGGGCAATTACAGTAACATCTGCATGTCCAAGGTCTGAATGTTTTCTCGTGTGACCAGCTACAGTAACTTCAACAAGGAGATGGGACAGGCACATTCTGCCTCCCGCTCCTTCCCGCTTTCCCTCCCGGTGCAGAGTTCGGCCTCCCTGTCTATTCCATCCCATTAAAACCACAGAGCACATCAGCATAAAGCCAGGGTATCTAACACTAGTKTTGGAGTACAGATTCATCAGTTTAATATTAATTTTGGGGGTAGATGCATGTCTTTCATTGCCTCTGCTACCCAGAGCTGTATAAACAGAGAGCTACTACAAGCCAGCTAATATTCTCTGAACAGCACGTGCATTTTCTGTACAATTGCAGTCTACTCCAGAGTAGAGACAGAGCAAACTCACCTCTCTGTGCAAAATATCACACAGAGGCCCTCACAAAAATGATTCTTAAAAACCAAGGCTTTTCAGCGTTAAAAACAGAAGAGTTGGTGCTCCAACATAATATTACCTTTTGCAAGGAGGAAAAGGTTCCTTATTTAATGATACAATCACCTAGGAGGCAATTTTTAATTAAGTTTGAATTTAAATTATGTTTTAATTGAATTAAAAGGTTCTCTACTGCTTCCATTTGTCAAAAGGTTTACACAGTAAGTTTTCTCCAACTTGCCCTCCAATTATTGCAGGTGAAACCGCTGCTTAACCTGACACTTCATTCACACCGATTCCCACTTCAAGAGAAACTCATAAAAAGTTTAACCACAGACAAACGCACTGCTTATTACGTTGCTAATTAAGGTTTAGTCACAAATGAATAAGCATACACACTTGGGTCATTTCATGGAAATCTAATAGCAGCATGTCAAAAATATTTATTTTGGGGACAGAAAAAGATCACACCTAGGAAAATCCATCTAAAAGCAAGTTGAAAACTCCCCTTTTTTCAAATAGTAAGATCCCTGATGAATCGTTCTAATAAGAAAAATGTGTTAAAGGCGGGAGGGGGAAAAAGAAAAAAAAAATCTATGACTAACAGAAAAATTCTACAACCAAAACAGAAAGTGTCAATTCTCTATAACTCCTTTCTGTCCTGATTTCCAGTAACACAGGCCAGGCTCTGTCTGCGTGAGCGTTACAGAGCATTTCCCCTGCTCCCCGCTGCCTCGGCCCAGGGCAGCGGAGCTTCCCGGGGCAACCAGGGCAGCGAGGGGCAGTGCCCGCAGCCCCGGTGCTGAGCCCGCTCTCCGTGTGCTATTTTCATCCTTTTTTTYCCCCCCCCACTAGTGTTGCTGAGGCAAATGAAAACATAAACCTCACACATGCAGAGGAGGAAGCTTGGACAATAACAGGACACTCAAAAGAAAAAGGAAAAAAAAAAACGTAGAGGAGCTCTGTAAACATATTCCAGAGCTGAACAATTTTGTATCCCATTAGTAATTCCTGTATCATCTAATCCCATACATTAGATCTGCTGTTTATAGAACTCATTTCCTTGTTGACTTCCTACCGTCAAGCCCAGGTTTGGCCGGTCTGTCTGCCAGGCCGGGTTTGTGCCACCGCATCCTCAGCTAGGACTTGGGAGCAGCTTCCCAAGCACATTCGAACCTCTCGGCAGTTTACTCCTACAGCAGATTTTAACCACCTGAGTTATATCCTGGATGTCCATAACTTCCAACAGGGCTATATAAGAAAGAGCTTTTGTTTTAGAAGAGTTAACAGTCTTTTGTTTTATTGCCTGTATATTTCATACAAAAAGAAAAATGTATTATGATGTCCAAGAAATTTGGATTCGAGGCGACGTTTGGTCTTCCTCAACAAATGACCATTTTCCATCACTGTTTTATAATAAATATCCTCTTTAAAGGAGCCTAATGAAGTTGAAATTATTGATTTCAAACACATCTCACAGCTGTTGCTATTCAAAGTAGATCTGAGAGTAAAATTTGGCTCTCTGCCTAGTCGTGCCTGGCTGCAGAACGGACATTGTTCTCGTACATCTGACCGACACGCTGTTGAGCAACGCAAAAACCTCCAGAAATCTTTGAGAGAAAATTGGGAATATTAGAACTTCAGAATGACTGAGCTATATTTCAAATATGGTTTATTTGGTTTCTAAGATGCATTATTTTATCATAATGGATCAGTTTGGCCTGCCACAGGAATATTAGGTTAATACAAAGTATGTTCAGTTATTTCCCATTTCCACATATGACATGACATTATTCCTATGAAATTGATTTTTTTCAGAAATTTTCCCTGATTTTTTATGAGGTCTTAGCAGTATATATTCCAATAATCTATGAGCAGGCACTTTTTCGTTGCCTGTAAATTAACTGTTTCACCATTCATCTCAGATTAGGCTGAGTGACATATGTTGTACTACACATTCAAAATTCTGAACATTAACTTAAAACAGGGATAAAAACATATGTGCAAACACACTCTTCAAAACCACTTTGGTCCCATTCATAGAAACCACTTCATTCTGCTCACAACCAGTGTTCACACTGTTCTGATACTTATTGTCCTATAAATTTCTTGCTCGCTGAAGAACGAAAGTAAAAACCTACTAGCCATTTTTAGACAAATTATTTCTACCAGTAATATAAACAGGAGTAATTCCATCATTAACCAGAATCCCAGAAGTGGGAGTCCCCTAGAAGTTTATGTCTGTATCAACCTTCCTTTTGCTGACAGGACGATGCAACAAGGAGTGCACATGATGGGACATGAAGCAAAGCAAAGCACTCTGCACGGCTTATAAAGCTTCATTAGGTTTTTATGAYATAACGTGAGCAAGTCTGATTCGGCTCTGGATGTAGCTCAGCTCRTGCTCTCGGCAGGGAATCAGAACTGCATGTATTCAGAATGTACATTTTATAGAGACTATGCAACCACGTTAAAGTATAATCCTAAGGAATGTTTCTCAAAATGTCCTAAGTGAAATTCATCGTGATTCTCTTTAGTAAAGTCATTAGTGCAGATGGTGCCCCTTGACCACAGGGATCATTCTAGATTTCCAGGTCATGCTTTACTTAAGTGACTGAATAGACACATTTTTGGCCTGACTGCATCAGCCTCTCTTTAAAAGGATTATTGAGCTTTTTAAAACTAGGACAGCTTATCGAGTACAGCCTCTATAAAACCAGAAAGCCTAAACTACTTGTTACATGGCATGTTGTTCAAATAGAAAACACCTAAATTTTCACAGACTATCACATAAAGTATTTTTCAATTTACAGGAGTCAAGCAACAGAAAGAAAGGGCAGCAACAGAAGCAATCACCAACCAAAACACCTGAGGAGAACCCACCATACGGACAGATTCCACAAGAGCAACCGCTATTATCAAAAAACCTCTATAAAATCCAAAGAATACTCTTTCTTTTTTTTTTTTTTTTTCAGGCTGGAGTCACCCTTCAGTTCCTTTTCAAGAGTGAAAGCTGAGTCTCGAGATGTCGCTGGGGTAATTTCACGTTGGAACCCAAGTAGGAATCCAACCCTTGGCTCTTCGCAGAGCATCAGGTGCAGATGGAGACCCTGCTCGTCCCTTTCTAACCCACAAGCTGCCCACAGAGCAGCAGAGCAAGTGGGGGGACGGGAGCCCAGGCACAGACACAGTCAGTGCTCAGGCTCTGCCTAAGCCTTGGTGGCATATCAACCACCTTCCCTTCCCTTCCCTTCCCTTTTTCACCCCAGCTGAGTGTTACAACAGTTTATTCTTATTACTGTTATTGTTTTATCTGGGTCATCCTTTCCTCCATCATTATCCCAAATAACAAGAGGTGAATGCATTCGTTTAATTCACTGCTGAAGACATAATACAAATTTCCTCTGAGGATCGTGAGGCTGGACAAGTTTTAGGAAGCCCAGCAGCTTGCCAGAGCTTTAAGCATTCAGCCCCGTCACACTGAATTCTTTATTTAAAAGGATGTCAGTCATCACCAGTAGTAGCCAAAAAAATTAAGGAAAGCTTTAATTTTTTTTTTTATTGACTGTAAAAAAAGCTTTCAGCCAGTGACGCATGTTTCAGCCAGGCACATAGAAGCAATTATCTCAAGCACTTTTTGTGTTTGTTTTTAGTACTTTCACAGCATTGACTTCTCACATAACAACCAGCACACAAGAGAACAAATTATTTTATGTAAAACGCATCATATTGTGTCAGGACTAAGAAACAGAAATCTGTTTTTCAGTTGAGTATTCATTATAGTTACAATATGCTAGTTTGAGCCTTCGACTGCTTTCTCCCCGGTGACATTTGACATTGGAGTATTTTTGAACTTCAGCACGCAAAGGGCTGCAGGGCCCAGCCCCAAGCAGAAGCCCATTACGGCACACTTCCCTCGCCTGGGACACAATCCCGTGCAGAAGGGCATTACTCGGAGTTTAACACACCTCACGTGACACTTGCACCACTCTGGAAGTGGCCTGGGAATCCAAAAGCCACCCCAGCAGTGTGCTCCAAAGGCTCCCTGCTTCCATTCCTGTATTTCAAACTACTACAGACTCCAAGTTTAGAGCTCACGCAGAATTGTAGCCTTTTATTTCTACCCTGGTACTTTTTCTTATTTTTAGTTTACTTAGAATACATTCACTATAATTACTATCTTATATTTGCTTGCTGCATTGCATTCTGGCCTTCAGAAATAAAGAATATTACCTTTTCTCAGTGCTATTCCATTTGGGGAAGCAGCACTCCAAATGTTACGCTGTCCTCTCCAGCTCTGAGGGAAGTTCAAATCTCAGCTGCTCCGTCAAGTACAATATACTCTTACAACACCACTAGGCAAATTCGGAATTTAGCATCTGCCATTCAATTCTGCAAGCAGATTTTTGCATTTAGCTTGTCATATAACTTCTTCCCAAAATCAAAGGTTTGACACTATATTYAATGGCATTGCAATGTCACAATATTTAGATGTGTTGTAACACAGGATGACCTAGCACAACAAATATCAAATCTCTAACAAAACCAAATTTCCAACAAAATATCTCAGTTATGATGATTATGCCTCTCTGGTGCTTACAGCTCAACACTAGCTAGAAAAGCCTGTAAAAATATACCCCAAGTAAATACAGAGCCTTAACCCAAGTTCTATTTTCAGACACAGGTTTGTAACTTTAGCTTTTTCATCTATATCTGCACACCCATCAGACCGAGACCAAACTGAGAAGTCTAAAATAAACACGTCGGAATGGCAGGGTGGTGTTCCAGCTTTATTTCCCAATTCAGTTTAAYACTTGGACGCACTGCAGCGCTGGCTGGACTCTCGCAGCTCAGACGCCGTACCCAGCACCCGCCAGGCCTTGGGCTCCCACCACTTCTCTTTTTCTCTTCTCCTTTCCACATAAAGGTCAGCATTAAGTTTTAATCTTGTCTCCTAAACCAGAATCACCACATAGGAGAAGTCCCAGTCCCCCCAAATGACTCATTTATAAATGTAGAGGTCCTAAATACTTTACATGGAAAATAGCCAAAGGCAAATGTAAGAAGATGGTGCTTAAATTCCTTCAGTATTCAATCTGTCTGTCACTTAGATCTTCAGTCTTACATACAGAACCATCCATAAGGTTTCTAACCTAATCCTTCAGCATAACATATCTCCTTAAAGAAGGATAAACTTTTTTTGCAAGTTGAACTGCTCAGTGTGCACAAGGGCAGCTTAGAAAACTYCATAAACTCCTAACGCTTCTGACGGTAACAAATGTGCAAGCTTGTAGGCAGTTCCCAGGCAGGCATCTCAAATAGTGAAGCACTAACAGGAACTAGAGTTCAATTTGGGAAAGGGGAAAACAAAACAAGAGCGAGGAGCGCGGGACGGAAGAGAGCGGCTTCCCGGGCAGCTCCGGCCCTTCCCCTCCC